>NW_026652277.1:22051001-22436339 GCF_009828535.3 Hylobates moloch | reverse complement strand
TGAACTAGTTTACAGTCCCACCAACAGTGTAAAAGTGTTCCTATTTCTCCACATCCTCTCCAGCACCTGTTGTTTCCTGACTTTTTAATGATGGCCATTCTAACTGGTGTGAGATGGTATCTCATTGTGGTTTTGATTTGCATTTCTCTGATGGCCAGTGATGTTGAGCATTTTTTCATGTCTCTTTTGGCTGCATAAATGTCTTCTTTTGAGAAGTGTCTGTTCATATCCTTTGCCCACTTTTTGATGGGGTTGTTTGTTTTTCTCTTGTAAATTTGTTGGACTTCATTGTAGATTCTCGATATTAGCCCTTTGTCAGATGAGTAGATTGCAAAAATTTTCTCCCATTCTGTAGGTTGCCTGTTCACTCTGGTGGTAATTTCTTTTGTTGTGCAGAAGCTCTTTAGTTTAATTAGACCCCATTTGTCAATTTTGGCTTTTGTTGCCATTGCTTTTGGTGTTTTAGACATGAAGTCCTTGCCCATGCCTATGTCCTGAATGGTATTGCCTAGGTTTTCTTGTAGGGTTTTAATGGTTTTAGGTCTAACATGTAAGTCTTTAATCCATCTTGAATTAATTTTTGTATAAGGTGTAAGGAAGGGATCCAGTTTCAGCTTTCTACACATGGCTAGCCAGTTTTCCCAGCACCATTTATTAAATAGGGAATCCTTTCCCCATTGCTTGTTTTTGTCAGGTTTGTCAAAGATCAGATGGTTGTAGATATGCGGCATTATTTCTGAGGGCTCTGTTCTATTTGTTTGGTCCATATCTCTGTTTTGGTACCAGTACCAGGCTGTTTTGGTTACTGTAGCCTTGTAGTATAGTTTGAAGTCAGGTAGCATGATGCCTCCAGCTTTGTTCTTTTGGCTTAGGATTGACTTGGTGATGCGGGCTCTTTTTTGGTTCCATATGAACTTTGAAGTAGTTTTTTCCAATTTTGTGAAGAAAGTCTGTGGTAGCTTGATGGGGATGGCATTGAATCTATAAATTACCTTGGGCAGTATGACCATTTTCACGATATTGGTCCTTCTTACCCATGAGCATGGAATGTTCTTCCATTTGTTTGTATCCTCTTTTATTTCACTGAGCAGTGGTTTGTAGTTCTCCTTGAAGAGGTCCTTCGCATCCCTTGTAAGTTGGATTCCTAGGTATTTTATTCTCTTTGAAGCAATTGTGAATGGGAGTTCACTCATGATTTGGCTCTCTGTCTGTTATTGGTGTATAAGAATGCTTGTGATTTTTGCACATTGATTTTGTATCCTGAGACTTTGCTGAAGTTGCTTATCAGCTTAAGGAGATTTTGGGCTGAGACAACGGGGTTTTCTAGATATACAATCATGTCATCTGCAAACAGGGACAATTTGACTTCCTCTTTTCCTCATTGAATACCGTTTATTTCCTTTTCCTGCCTGATTGCCCTGGCCAGAACTTCCAGCACTATGTTGAATAGGAGTGGTGAGAGAGGGCATCCCTGTCTTGTGCCAGTTTTCAAAGGGAATGCTTCCAGTTTTTGCCCATTCAGTATGATATTGGCTGTGGGTTTGTCATAGATAGCTCTTATTATTTTGAGATACATCCCATCAATACCTAATTTATTGAGAGTTTTTAGCGTGAAGGTTGTTGAATTTTGTCAAAGGCCTTTTCTGCATCTGTTGAGATAATCACATGGTTTTTGTCATTGGTTCTGTTTATATGCTAGATTATGTTTATTGATTTGCGTATGTTGAACCAGCCTTGCATCCCAGGGATGAAGCCCACTTGATCATGGTGTATAAGCTTTTTGATGTGCTGCTGGATTCAGTTTGCCAGTATTTTATTGAGGATTTTTGCATTGATGTTCATCAGGGATATTGGTCTAAAATTCTCTTCTTTTGTTGTGTCTCTGCCAGGCTTTGGTATCAGGATGATGCTGGCCTCATAAAATGAGTTAGGGAGGATTCCTTCTTTTTCTATTGATTGGAATAGTTTCAGAAGGAATGGTACCAGTTCCTCCTCGTACCTCTGGTAGAATTCGGCTGTGAATCCATCTGGTCCTGGACTTTTTTTGATTGGTAAGCTGTTAATTATTGCCTCAATTTCAGAGCCTGTTGTTTGTCTATTCAGATATTCAACTTCTTCCTGGTTTAATCTTGGGTGGGTGTATGTGTCAAGGAATTTATCCATTTCTTCTAGATTTTCTAGTTTATTTGCGTAGAGGTATTTATAATATTCTCTGATGGTAGTTTGTATTTCTGTGGGATGGGTGGTGATATCCCCTTTATCATTTTTTATTGCATCTATTTGATTCTTCTCTCTTTTCTTTTTTACTAGTCTTGCTAGTGGTCTATCAGTTTTGTTGATCTTTTCAAAAAACCAGCTCCTGGATTCGTTGATTTTTGGAAGGGTTTTTTGTGTCTGTATTTCCTTCAGTTCTGCTCTGATCTTAGTTATTTCTTGCCTTCTGCTAGCTTTTGAATGTGTTTGCTCTTGCTTCTCTAGTTCTTTTAATTGTGATGTTAGGGTGTCAATTTTAGATCTTTCCTGCTTTCTCCTGTGGGCATTTAGTGCTATAAATTTCCCTCTATACACTGCTTTGAATGTGTCCCAGAGATTCTGGTATGTTGTGTCTTTGTTCTCACTGGTTTCAAAGAACATCTTTATTTCTGCCTTCATTTCGTTATGTACCCAGTAGTCATTCAGGAGCAGGTTGTTCAGTTTCCATGTAGTTGAGTGGTTTCGAGTAAGTTTCTTAATCCTGAGTTCTAGTTTGATTGCACTGGGGTCTGAGAGACAGTTTGTTATAATTTCTGTTCTTTTACATTTGGTAAGGAGTGCTTTACTTCCAACTACATGGTCAATTTTGGAGTAGGTGTGGTGTGGTGCTGAAAAAAATGTATATTCTGTTGATTTGGGGTGGAGAGTTCTGTAGATGTCTATTAGGTCTGCTTGGTACAGAGCTGAGTTCAATTCCTGGGTATCCTTGTTAACTTTCTGTCTCGTTGATCTGTCTAATGTTGACAGTGGGGTGTTAAAGCCTCCCATTATTATTGTGTGGGAGTCTAAGTCTCTTTCTAGGTCTCTAAGGACTTGCTTTATGAATCTGGGTGCTCCTGTATTGGGTGCATATATATTTAGGATAGTTAGCTCTTCTTGTTGAATTGATCCCTTTACCATTATGCAATGGCCTTCTTTGTCTCTTTTGATCTTTGTTGGTTTAAAGTCTGTTTTATCAGAGACTAGGATTGCAATTCCTGTCTTTTTTTTTTTTTCCATTTGCTTGGTAGATCTTCCTCCATCCCTTTATTTTGAGCCTATGTGTGTCTCTGCACGTGAGATGGGTTTCCTGAATACAGCACACTGATGGGTCTTGACTCTTTATCCAATTTGCCAGTCTGTGTGTTTTAATGGGATCATTTAGCCCATTTACATTTAACGTTAATATTGTTATGTGTGAATTTGATCCTGTCATTATGATGTTAGCTGGTTATTTTGCTCGTTAGTTGATGCAGTTTCTTCCTAGCCTCAATGGTCTTTACAATTTGGCATGTTTTTGCAGTGGCTGGTACCGGTTGTTCCTTTCCATGTTTAGTGCTTCCTTCAGGAGCTCTTGTAGGGCAGGCCTGGTGGTGACAAAATCTCTCAGCATTTGCTTGTCTGTAAAGTATTTTATTTCTCCTTTACTTATGAAGCTTAGTTTGGCTGGATATAAAATTCTGGATTGAAAATTCTTTCTTTTAAGAATGTTGAATATTGGCCCCCACTCTCTTCTGGCTTGTAGAGTTTCTGTGGAGAGATCAGCTGTTAGTCTGATGGGCTTCCCTTTGTGGGTAACCCAACCTTTCTCTCTGGCTGCCTTTAACATTTTTTCCTTCATTTCAACTTTGGTGAATCTGACAATTGTGTGTCTTGGAGTTGCTCTTTTCAAGGAGTATCTTTGTGGCGTTCTCTGTATTTCCTGAATCTGAATGTTGGCCTGCGTTGCTAGATTGGAGAAGTTCTCCTGGATAATACCCTGCAGAGTGTTTTCCAACTTGGTTCCATTCTCCCCGTCACTTTCAGGTACACCAATCAGACGTAAATTTGGTCTTTTCATATAGTCCCATATTTCTTGGAGGCTTTGTTCGTTTCTTTTTATTCTTTTTTTTCTAAACTTCCCTTCTCGCTTCATTTCATTCATTTGATCTTCCATCACTGATACCCTTTCTTCCAGTTGATCGAATCCACAACTGAGGCTTGTGCATTCATCACGTAGTTCTCGTGCCGTGGTTTTCAGCTCCATCAGGTCCTTTAAGGACTTCTCTGCATTGGTTATTCTAGTTAGCCATTCGTCTAATTTTTTTTCAAGGTTTTTAACTTCTTTGCCATGGGTTTGAACTTCCTCCTTTAGCTTGGAGTAGTTTGATCATCTGAAGCCTTCTTCTCTCAACTTGTCAAAGTCATTCTCCGTCCAGCTTTGTTCCATTGCTGGTGAGGAGCTGCGTTCCTTTGGAGGAGGAGAGGCACTCTGATTTTTAGAGTTTCCAGTTTTTCTGCTCTGTTTTTTTCCCCATCTTCGCGGTTTTATCTACCTTTGGTCTTTGATGATAGTGACGTACAGATGGAGTTTTGGTGTGGATGTCCTTTCTGTTTGTTAGTTTTCCTTCTAACAGATAGGACCCTCAGCTGCAGGTCTGTTGGAGTTTGCTAGAGGTCCACTCCAGACCCTGTTTGCCTGGATATCACCAGCGGAGGCTGCAGAACAGTGAATATTGCAGAACAGACCTCTCCTCTGAGCTCCATCCCCATCTAACTATCTGCCCACGTCGATATCTTCTCAGGAATCTCAAAGGTATCTCAATGTCAACACCTCTAAATCCAAACTTCTGATTACTCTCCCCAAACTTGATCTTCTTCCATTGTTCTCTAGCTCAATGACTGATATCATCCACAAAGAAAGAAACCCAGCAGTGACCCTTGAAATTTCCCTTGAAACCTGTTGTTCCCAATATCCCATCAATCATGAAAAACTACAATCTTACTTCCTAACTATTTCTTGAATCTGTCCAATTCCCTCCACTCCCAGCAACCAAGGGATGCACCATACCCCTCCCCAGATCACCATTCTCATAAGCGATCACAGAGTGACCCTTATGGAGTTGGGCAAGGTTGTGATCCTGTCACCATCCCCATCCTAGTAACATGATTATTGTTTCTTGCCTAGCTACTGCGGGGACCCTCAACACTCTCCTTCTCATCTGGCCCCATTGAATCTGTGCTTCATACTTCAGATGAATTTGCAAACCCAAATGTACCTATGCGTGCTTCCTGGCTGAGATCCTTGTGAGATATCACATTGCCCTTAGAAAAAAGACTCAAGTCTTTAACATATTCCGTCAGGCTTTGCAATGTCCTGTCCCTACCTACCCAGACCCAGTGCACATCATTTCCCCAAGATGTTTATGATCCATCCACAGGTGTCTTCTTTCAGTCCCAGAAACCTGCCATGCTCCCTGTTCACACAAGGATTCACACATGGCAGAGCTCTATCCATAAAGTCTTTGTCTGGTTAATACCTACTCATTTGTATCAGTTACCTATTGCTGCTAATAAACACTTCAAAACTCAGTCTCTTCAAACAACAGACACTGATGGTAGCTCACAGATCTATGGGTCAGCTGGATGGGTCAGTGGCTCTGGGCCAGGCTTGGCTGATAGCTGGGCTTGATCATGGGACTATGCTCACCTAGCAGGGCAGCTGCAGCCTGGCTTGTCTTGGATGGCCTGTCTCACATGTCTGGCAGTTATGTAGCTGTTAGTGAAGACGTCAGGGGCAACTGGACCAAACATGTGTCTCTTTTTATCCAGCAGCCTAGAACAGCTTATTCCCATGGACGGCAGTGTTGGGCTTTTTAAGGAGTGAATGGCCACACACTAAGCCTCTTAAGGTCTACATTCGGAACTGACAAACTGAACATCACTTCTCCTGCATTCTATTGGCTAAAGTAAGTCACAAAGTCAGCCCAAATGTAAAAGATCATGAAAAAGATTCTCCTGATGGCAAGAGTTACAGAGTCACCTTGTAAAGGGATGGAAAGAGTCAGGACAAGTTTTGCAATCAATCTACGACGTTATCTTTCAGATATTGGCTCAAGATAAGATACCTCAGGGAAGCCTCTCATAAGCTACTTGCCTAGACTACACTGCCCCATTATGCCCATTATGGACTCACTCTGTGAACCACCTCTTCATGGCACTTGGCACAGTTGGAATGTCACATGTGTTTCTGTGATTATTTGCTTAAGGTCAAATCCTCCCTTCCATATACCTCTTCCTCCAAGACTTAGAGGTCAACTAAAGGCCAATGTCCCCTTTTCCAGCACCTGGCACAGAGTAGGTAGTAATCCATGAATATTTGTTAAAGAATGATTTCACTTCCCATTATGTTATTAGGAAAATATACTTTCTGTTTCCTGATACAATGCTTTAATTTAAAAAAAAAATTTTTGCTTTTTGGGAGGAGGCAGCAAGAGAAATATTGAGTCCTGTGCACAGCAGAAACCCCAAGGGATAAAGTGATGATCATTGCCTCTTTGGGACCTGTGGCAAGGAAAAATCTGCATGGGTTGGCCACTGGGGGCTGGAAAGTAGCTTTAGGACTTAAAATACAGAGACTCATGTGGGGTCTTCTCAGGAATTGAGACCCACGAAAGCAAAATTTAAAAAAAAATCATCAGGTTATTAGAAAAAGTAATAGGTTTTGTTGTAGATTTGTTGAGTTTGAGGAACATTCATGAATCTAACACTTGGAAAAGAGCTGGAGATTGGACAAGGAGGTATTAGTTCTCACATTGCTATAAAGAAATACCTGAGACTGGGTAACGTATGAAAAAAAAGAGACTTAATTAGTTCACAGTTCCTCAGGCTGTATAGGAAGCATGGTGGCATCTGCTTGGCTTCTGGGGAGGCTTCAGGAAACTTACAATCGTGGGAGAATTGGCAAAGGGGTAATTGGCATGTCTTGTGGCTGGAGCAAGAGAAAGCGGGGTGGCGGGAGCTGCTACATACTACACAACTAGATGTCATGAGAACTCACTCACTATACAGTACCAAGGGGGGATAGTGCCAAACCATTCATGAGAACTCTGACCCCACGATCCAATCACTTTTCACCAGGTCCTACTTCCAACATTAGGGATTACAATTCAACATGAAATTTGGGTGGGGACACAGATCTAAACCCTATGAAACATCTAGAGTTGGGAGTTCACAGTGTATATACTTAAGAGCAATCTCAACCATAGAAGTAGATGAGAGTGGGCAGAGTAAGAAGAGAAGGCTAAAAATGGAAGCTGAAAGAAAATCACATTTAAGAGGCAAGAGGAACAAGTAGGGCAAGGGGCAGTGAGGACTACTCAGAGAAATGAAAGCAGAAGTAAGAAAGAGCCAGTCTCAGAATTAGAGGAGGGAAGAGTTTCAAGAAGGAGGAAGTGACCCCCAAAACCAAACATAGCTAACAGGTCAAAAGATAAGACACAAGAAACACTCAATTCAAAATGACATATGCTGTGAGTGTTATGAATCACTTTTCCTCAAAGGATTATTTGTAATGATGTGTATGTCTTAAAATTCTTAAATGTAATATGGCATAAGTTTCAGGAAGGCACTTTATAAGGCTAAAAATCCAGACACAGTGTCCATTTTGTATTTGAATTTCTACTTTGAACGATTTTTAAGCCCCATTCAGATTCTTGTCCTCTTCCCACAATGCTATTTGGCCTCTCATTTCTATGCATATGTGGAATTAGTTATTTTGGTAATTTTTACTGCCACTCATATCAGTAAAGAATACCAGTATAGGTTAAGTCTAATTTATTCCCATATTCTACTTAACTAGAATGAAATGTTAACCCCAATTTTTTTAAAGGCTAGAAGAGCTAATTAAGCAAATGGGACATGCTAGATCCCTATTACCAACTGAAAATGTTGCTGCCAAACCTGGAACAAATTCATTCATTTGCTAAATAAATGTTGATTATTGAGCTGATCAACTAAAACATGTTTAGAATTACCTCTGGGTTCTGTCTTTCAGAGAATTATACATAAAAGCAATCAAAAGGGAGGAAAAATTAAGCAAGAAAATACTGAATGTACCAAATGTCAAGGATGCCTTTCTCTTCCTCTGTAGTTTTTTTTGTTTGTTTGTTTGTTTGTTTTGAGATGGAGTCTTGCTCTGTTGCCCAGGCTGGAGTGCAGTGGCACAATCCCAGCTCACTGTAACCTCCACCTCCTGGGCTCAAGAGATTGTCCAGCCTCAGCCTCCCAAGTAGCTGAGATTACAGGCACGTGCCACCATGCCCAGCTAATTTTTTTGTATTTTTAGTAGAAACGGGGTTTCACCATGTTGGTCAGGCTGGTCTCGAACTCCTGACCTCAAATGATCCACCCACCTCAGCCTCCCAAAGTGCTGTCATTACAGGCATGAGCCACCGCACCTGACCCCTTTGTAGTTTTCTAATGTTGAGCTAATCATGAGCACAATTGTTTGCTGATTTTTCTCTTCTTTGTCTTTTAAACAAATATTTTATTAAAAGGATTTCAGAGCCATCATTTCATTTTATTATATTTTTAATTAGAATTGAACTGGAACAAAATAGGAAATGCGGTGAACTAGTCTGACTTCTGCCTATAACCAGGTAGATATAGGTAATTTTTTTCTATAGTTTTTATTAATTGAGACTCTAGCTAAAGGTTTGATATTTCTATTTTGATATATACCTTTTTTTACCATAGATTTATTCTTTAAAAGAGAATCTGTAATTTTACTGCTGAATGAAACTTAGAGATGTTTTTCTCCAGACCATCTATTGCACAGATGAAGAAATGAGCCTTCAGAAGATTCATTTGCCTAAAATTACAAAGGTTTAGAGACAAAACTAAGACAAGACCCCAACTCTACAACCTCATGCTTTCCCCTACCATACCATGAGTGTATTTACAGTAACATATAAATGAAATTTAATATTATTTTAGTCTAATAGGATAATCTATTCTTAAGAAGAATCAATTTCTAAACAAAGAAACTTTTTTATAATATTAACAATCTTTGTATGTCACTTTGAGATACTGGTTGAGTTGTTTATTTGTTTTATTGAAGCACATCAGAAAAAGATTATATACTATTTGTATTTCACAAAGTCTCTTCGGAGGAAATTCAATATTTATATTCAAACAGAGATTCTGATAACATAATTTAGCAACAAAAACGTTAATGAGAGCTTGGTGTTTTGGCAAGTAATACTCCATATCAATGTAATGTTAGTCTTTTTTTTTTTTTTTTTTTTGAGACGTAGTCTAGCTTTGTCATCCAGGCTGGAGTGCAATGGCATGATCTTGGCTCACTGTGACCTCTGCCTTCAGGGTTCAAGCAATTCTCCTGCCTCAGTCTCCCGAGTAGCTGGGATTACAGGTGCCCACCACCACGCCAAGCTAATTTTTGTGTTTTTGGTAGAGACGGGGTTTCACCATGTTGGTCAGGCTGGTCTTGAACTCCTGACTTCAAGTGATCCACCTGCCTCAGCATCCCAAAGTGCTGGAATTACAGGTGTGAGCCACTGCACCCAGAAAATGTTAGTCTTTTACGACATGAATGGATTGTAAAAATAGAAACAAATGTGTCCCCTCCCTGCATCTACAGCCTTGGGAAGTGACTTCACAGCTTCCCCCATTGGGAGGTAGAGTCTGCTTCTCCACTCTTAATCTGAACTTGACCATATGACTGGCTTTGGCCAATAGGACATTAGCCAACATGACACAAGTAGAGACTTGGAAGGCACTTGTACGTTAGAACCTGCTCTCCTGCAGCTGCTGGGGACTCTTCTACCACCATGTGGAAATGTCAGGGATAGTCTACTAGAAAATGAGAAACTAGGTGATGTGGTCCCAGCTGAAACATGAGCTATCCCAGCTGAGCCCCGGCTAGCTCCCATTGTAGCTGGAATTTGACCACAGACCTGTAAGTGAGCCAAGCCAAGATCAGAATAACTCAAGGGCAAAAGAAATGACTGCTTTTTGAAGCCACTAAGTTGTAGGGTGGTTTGTTACACAGCAAAAGCTAACTGATACAGGGAGAGAACAAAAAAAACCCTTCAGAGATATATTATTAATGTTTGATAAATGAGGCTAAATGGGAAAAAAAAGATTAACTTTCTTATCTAAGATATGAAATTGAAGCATAGTGAAGTCCCACAATTTTCTCAAGGGTCATTTTTTTTTTTTTCTGTTTTGTGTGTGCGTGTGTGTGTGTGTGTTTTGAGACAGAGTCTCGCTCTTTTGCCCAGGCTGGAGTGCAGTGGCACGATCTTGGCTCACTGCAAGCTCCACCTCCCAGGTTGACGCCATTCTCCTGCCTCAGCCTCCCAAGTAGCTGGGACTACAGGCGCTCACCACCATGCCCAGCTAATTTTTTGTATCTTTAGTAGAGACAGGGTTTTACCATGTTAGCCAGGATGGTGTCGATTTCCTGACCTCGTGATCCGCCCACCTTGGCCTCCCAAAGTGCTGGGATTACAGGAGTGAGCCACCGTGCCCGGCCTAAGGGTCGTATTTTTACTATAATAAAAATTGGAGGCAAAACATTCTAAATATCTTAAGTACCAGCTATGTTCTAATTACTGTTCTGTAACTGTTCCAGATGACCTGAAATCCTGTGGTTCTATCAGATTATTAAAAGCTGATTTGGATTTTTGTATGTTGATTGCTATCATAACTAAAAATTCTAGATCATCTAGGCCATAGCCAGTTGCACTGTGAAAGGGTCAAAGGGAATGCTCCGTTAGTTGAGGGAAGATGTTACTACGTCTAGAGTGAGGAAACTTTAGTCTTCATTGTTCTAAAATTACAATGGGAATATGGAGGTTTATCCTTACTGATATTTTGAGTATTTTAGAATCTATATATTCCATTTATCTTTTTATGGAGCTTAATTCTGAGAGACACGTGAAAACCTAAATGTTACTGATTTTCAGTTATTTTTAAAAAATAAGCATTATCAAGAAAGTGAAAAATGTAAAGTAGCAAGAATTTCATTGTAGGGTATCTATCTGTAGCAATCATACATTCTACTTTGAATGCTTTTGCATATTGAACTCTCATCCTCTATTGACCACTGAGGGCCATACAACTGTTAAGTAACAATGCGAAATTCCTGGCTATCTCTGCAATTTAGTTAAACAATTAACTAATATTTATGCAGAATCATTAACTTAACTGGACAAGCAGGTTTCATGATGTTACACACTCTGAGTTGAAGAAAATTGTCCACCTTTGCAATCCTAAAACATTCAACATAGCAATGTAAAAGTGTAGGCAAACAGCACTGGGTGAATATAAACTTTGAGGATGGATTAATTTTTTTTCCCCATAGGGTACTATATTAACAAAAAAGGTGCAATATAGTAGCCACTGGATGAGGAGTCAGATTTAGGGTGAGAGGTCACATTGTATTACATGGGAGTGATTCCAGAAGTGCATGGAACTGAGACGAAATGAAAACAAAGAGCAAATGCGTGCGTGTCCTGAATCAGCCATGAGGGTGATTAATAGGGAACTGCATTAGGAATAGTCCTCACGACTAAGCTCCTTCCTTGTCCTCTTGTTTTATTTAGCACTGGGCAACACTGTCTTTTATTTATTTATTTATTTATTTATTTATTTATTTATTTATTTGAGATGGAGTTTCACTCTGTCACCAGGCTGGAGTGCAGTGGCACCATCTCAGCTTACTGCAACCTTCGCCTCCCGGGTTAAAGCGATTCTCCTACCTCAGCCTCCCGAGTAGCTGGGACTACAGGCACCCACCGCCATGCCCGGCTAATTTTCCTATTTTTAGTAGAGACAGAGTTTCACCATGTTGGCCAGGCTGGTCTCAAATTCCTGACCTAAAATGACCCGCCTGCCTCATCCTCCCAAAGTGCTGGGATTACAGGCATGAGCCACGATTTCCTGACCAACATTGCCTTTTTTTTTTTTTTTTTTTTTTTTTTTTTTTTTTGAGACAGAGTCTCACTCTGTCATCCAGGTTGGAGTGCAGTGGTGCAATCTTGGCTCACTGCAACCTCCACCTCCCAGGTTCAAGCTATTCCAGCCTCAACCTCCCGAGTAGCTGGGATTACGGGCGTGTGCCACCACACCCAGCTAATTTTTGTATTTTTAGTAGAGATGGGGTTTTGCCATGTTGGCCAGGCTTGTCTCCAACTCCTGACCTCAGGTGATGCACCAACCTCGCTCTCCCAAAGTGCTGGGGTTACAGGTGTGAGCCACCACACCTGGCCACTTTGCAGATATTCTTATCACTCTCTTAGAGCATTTATGTAGGTGAAGAGGCCCAGGATAGCCTCCTTTAAGATGAGAGACCATGCGGAGAGAGAAGCCCAGCTAAGAGTCAACTCCAACAGACAGACACATGAGTGAGGTTCCAGTCAAGCTCCCATGTGACTGCACCTGAATGAGTGGTCCCAGCAGGACCAGTGGAAGAAACCTCCAGCTGGGCGCAGCCCAAAGAGCTGACTCACTGAAATATTACACAATAATATGGTGGCTGTTTTAAGCCACTGGGGTTTGGAACAATTTCTTATGCGGTAATATAGAACTAATGAATACAACTAAAGTACATTTGAATGGCAAACAAAAAACAAATCCAGTGTTGCTGTTTGCAAGAGTTACAAAAAAAAAGTGCTGGGATTATAGGTGGTATTGGTTTTTAAATTAATTCTGTTGAAGACTAAGTGTCCTTCCTAAATTATATTCTAAAAAAAAAATACAGGTAATTTGAAAATAAAGGGACAACAACATGCTAGCCAAAAAGCAATATTAAAACAGAAAATAAATTGAAAAGGTAAACATTTCAAAAATAAAGATATTTTATATTGGTAAAATGTACATCTTACCAGAAAGGTACAAAAGTCATATACCTTTATACACCTAATAATGTAGTTTCAAAACATGTTAAGTAAAAACTGTTTTAATATGAAAGGAAATAGGATAAAACAACTTGGAAGTAAATAAATTTAAAAATAAGTTAAAAAATAGAGGATTACAGTTACACAATTAATAAACCTAATTGAAGAGTTATATTTTAAGAAAATCTGTGCCAAACATATAGGAAAATGCATTAAGTATTCTTATTTATCTTCATTTTTATGTATTATTCCCAACATAAAAAATACAGAGAATCATATCACAACATATACCTGCCACTGAGATTTTTTTAAAGGTTAACTTTTTTGCATATTTATTTAGATCTTTTGGCTTTTAGAAAATAAAATGCTACAGATACAATAACCTTTATTATCACATTTACCTCTGTCGCTCTCTGAAGGGCACAACCATTCTTATTAAAATGATAAATTTCCCACCCTGTTTTTGTACTTTTTTTACATATATGTGTTTCTGTAATTAATATATAGGTTTTTTGTTGTTGTTTTTTTTGGAGACAGGATCTCTGTCACCCAGGCTGGAGTATAGTGGTGTCATCTTCGCTGCAGCCTTGAGCTCCTGGGCTCAAGGGATCCTCCTGATTCAGTCCCTCCCGAGGGACTAGAGGCACTCACTACCATGCCTGGCTAATTTTTTAATTTTTTGTAGAGACTAGGTCTCACTATGTTGCCCAGGCTGATCTCAAACTCCTGGCCTTGTGTGATCCTCATGCTTTGACCTCCCCAAGTACTGGGATTATAGGTGTGAACCATGATGCTTGGCCTATTATGTGCATTTTTAAGATTTACATTGTGTGGGGGAGTGGGGGAAGAAACCTTTTTTCTCTACCCTCTTAGTTTCGGCATCTGGGGCCCAGAAAATTAAACTGACATACAGCATCTTAACAAAGAACGATAAATTTGTAAAGAAGTGAAAAGACAAAAGGAAAAAGGGTTTAGGTTCTTAGGGGTGGCAAACTACAGGAAGATAAGTATATAGGGGAAATTAATGAAGGATGAGGGTTGTTTTATAAGGTTTGTCATGCAGATTCCTGTCTGGGCTGATACTTAGAGTCTAGAGTCATCTCAGGTGACTAAGACTTCTGGGGATTAAGAGTGGTTCTCTTCCTGATAAGGGAGAGGGAGACACCTTAACAAATGGGAATTTATGTTCTGCTTTAAGTCAGATAGGGGAGGGCAGAGAGCTTTATTTTCTTATGTCTACTGTCTCTCAGCTACTTTTGGCTCAAAATAGTTCTTATGCCACAATGGCATATTTTCAGCTGGCATGTTCTGATCCCCTACAACATAAAATTTTAAATTTACATAAATATTATCTTTCTGCAATATTTTTAAAATTCAAAATAAAATAGCCATGCTGTATTCACTTGAAAGCCTATGATGAAGTTCATTCATTTTAGCTGCTGTGAAGTATTTAATTCAGTGGTCCTTAGGTCTCCTACTACTGACCACTTAGGTTACTTCTAATTTTTTGCCATTATGTGAGTCTGCAGTGTGCACCTTTGTATACACTTTTGTGGATGTATGTAAAAGCATTCCCAGAAAACTGGAATTGCTAGGTCATAGGTAATACAAACCTTGAGCTTTGCTAGATATTGCCAAACTGTGCTAAGAAGTGGCACCAATATCGCCCTACAATGTAATCACCAATGTGTACTCCAACAGTAGCTGAGAGTTCTGATTTCTCTACGTCACGACCACCACTTTGTATTGTTAAACTTTTTAAATCTGCGCCAATTTGCTGAAAGTGTTATGGTATGGTTTAGTTTAGAACTGGCCACAAGGGTGGCTCACGCCTGTAATCCCAGCACTTCCAGAAGCCAAGGCAGAAAGATGGCTTGAGGCCAGGAGTTTGGGACAAGCCTGGGTAGCAGTGAGACTCTGTCTGTACAAAAACACTTTTTTTAATTAGCCAGGAGTGGTCAGTAGTCCCAGCTACTTAGGAGGCTGAGGCAGGAGGATCACTTGAGCACAGGAGTCTGAGACTGTGATGAGCCATGACTATGCTACTGTGCTCCAGCCTGGGTGACAGAGTGAGATTCTGACTCAAAAATATAAATAAATACAAGAATAGAATCCTAAGTTAATAATGGCGTTCCCATTGTCATCTGGCATCTAATGTTGCAAATGATAAATACACTATCAGTTTACCTGTCATTCTTTTTTGGCACCTTATTTCTCTGTTTTAATATTTTGTCTTTGTCTTTGTCATTGTCATTGTGCAGCTTACAGTCACATCATTTTGAATTTTTTGTTGTTGTTGTTGTTTTTGAGACAAGTTCTCCATCTGTTGCCCAGTCTGGAGTGCAGGAGTGTGATCATAGCTCACTGTAGTCTTGAACTCCTGGTCTCAAGTGGTCCTCCCGATTCAGCCTCCTGTGTAGCTGGGACTATAGTCATGCGACACCACACCCAACTAACTTTTTAAAAAATTATTTTACTTTGGGAGGCCGAGGCGGGTGGATCACGAGGTCAGGAGATCGAGACCATCCTGGCTAACACGGTGAAACCCCGTCTCTACTAAATATACAAAAAATTAGCCGGGCGTGGTGGCGGGCACCTGTAGTCCCAGCTACTTAGGAGACTGAGGCAGGAGAATGGCGTGAACCCACGGGGAGGAGCTTGCAGTGAGCCGAGATCGCGCCACTGCACTCCAGCCTGGGCAACAGAGCGAGACTCCGTCTCAAAAAAAAAAAAAATTATTTTTGTAGAGACAGGGTCTTGTTATGATGTCCAGGCTAGTCTTGCACTCCTGGTCTCAAGCAGTCCTTCTATCTCAGCCTCCCAAAGTGCTGGGATTATAGGTGGTATTGGTTTTTAAATTAATTCTTTGAAGACGAAATGTCCTTCCTAAATTATATTCTAAATCATTATCTTTTTAAATGCTGTCTCCTGACTTCTGTTTCCAGCAATCTGGTAAACTTGGTGTGCCCATTCAAGTATAGAACCATTTTTAAAGGACAGATAAAAATAGGAAAAAAAATATATACTTCAAAAAATGTTTTGCAGCTTTCTGGAAAGTAAAGGAAAATAACTAGGGGCTGAAAAGAACTAGAAATCATGATTTCATAAGCACTCGAGCCAGCATGTAACCTGAGGGCATCTGCAGATCCCCGATGGCCCAGTATCTGAGAGTCAAGTAGAGTAAAGGGTCAGAAGGAGGCTGCCCACAAAGGCCAGGATCTTCCACTGACAATGACATCAAAAGTGGGTGAATAGAAAAGATACCCACTGAAAAAGACTCTGGCTGTTTTGACCTTGGCTCTGGGTAAACAGAGAGGGGCAAAAAGTCTCTTAATCATTTGTAGCCACAAGTATGCTCTCATTCAGCTTGGGAGGCAAATCCACAATATTTGTGAGGCACAAAAAGGCCCAAGCTAAAAATCCGCCCTAGAGGAACATCCTTTAATCATAGGCGTCAAACAACTCCAACATATAAAGTTCCAAGGAACATATTCTCACAGTCAAAAATTCCTACATGCATGAGGAAACAAGCCACAATGAATGAGAGTTATAAAGAAAGATAAGATGTAAATTCAGACACACGAAGAGTATAGAAATTAAATATAGTGCAGAGGAAAATCCTTAAGAGAAGATAACATTTGGGCAAAGACATGAAGAAGGTGAGAGAGTGAGCCATCCAAGTATCTCAGGAGAGGTGACCTTAGTGGAGAAATCAGAGTTCAAAGGGTCTGAGGCAGGAACATGACTGAATGTTCCAGAAACAGCATGCAATTTGACCTACACTTTTAAAAATACCTTTCTGGATTCTATGTTAAGAATATAGAGGTGAAGGACAAGAGTAAAAGCAGGTAAGCCACATAGATTATGAATTCATGTGAGATATGGTGGGTGAATTAGACCAAGGATGTAAGGGATAAAACTGAGATGTAGACAGATTCTTGAAGGTAAGGTAGACAGGATCTGATGATGGGTTGAATGTGGTTGAGAAAGAGAGAGAGGAATCAAAATCACTTTTCACCTACGATGGGAAAGAAGAAAGATGAAGCATGATTGAGAGAAGGGCAGGAGTTTTTTTCTGAACGGGTTGTGCTCAGATCACCAAATTGGGAAGTTAAATAGACAGCTGGATATATGAATATGGACTTCAGAAGACAGGACTTAACTGGAAGTTTCATTTAGGGGCTGACATAAAGATGAAGCTGATGAAAAAAAAATCTCACATTCAAGAAGAGCAATGCATCTCTAGAAGAATTAAAAATAGGATCTAGGACATCAGGTTTTAGCTCCAGTATGTAAATGGATTGGAACTCATCACTCCCATATACACAATAAGATAAAAAGGTGAAGAAATGGAAAATCAATGACTTTTTTTTTTAACTCTTCAGAGAATTGATGTTGCAGAGCAAATGGGCACCCTGAAATCCGGAGAGAAAGACAAATACAAAGAATCACAGCCAAGGTCAGCTTGCTGGGTTTTTGAAAAGGTAAATAAAATTGACAAATCTTTAGCTAGACTAATTAAAAAAGAAAAAGAGAGAAGACTCAAATAAAAAAATTATAAATGAAAGAGGAGACATTCCATCTAATATCACAAAAATACAAAGTATCATGAAGAACCATAAACAGTTATACAGCAATAAATTGGATCACCTAAAAAAAACGGATAAATTCCTAGATACATACAACTTACCAATCATGAAGAAATAAAAAATCTGAACAGGCTGGGCGCGGTGGCTCACGCCTGTAATCCCAGCACTTTCGGAGGCTGAGGCAGGCAGATCACGAAGTCAGGAGATCAAGATCATCCTGGCTAACACAGTGAAACCCCGTCTCTACTAAAAATACAAAAAATTAGCCAGGCGTGGTGGCGGGCGCCTGTAGTCCCAGCTACTCGGGAGACTGAGGCAGGAGAATGGCGTGAACCCAGGAGGCGGAGCTTGCAGTGAGCCGAGATCATGCCACTGCACTCTAGCCTGGGTGACAGAACGACACTCCGTTTCAAAAAAAAAAAATTCTGAACAGACCAGTAACGAGTAAGGAGATTGAATTAGTGATTAAGAACCTTCCAACAAGTAAAAGCCCAGGACCCGTTAGCTTCACTGGTGAATTCTACCAAGCATTTACAGGATTAATGCCAATCCTTCTCAAACTCTTCCAAAAAATTCAAGAGGAGGTAATTCTTCCAAACACATTCCATGAGGTCAGCATTACCCTGACATTACAGCCAGAAAAATACATGACAAAAAACAAAAACAAAAAAAAGAACAATCTTCCTAAATGAACATAGATGCAAAAATCTTCAACAAAATACCAGCAAACCAAATTCAACAACACATTAAGAGGATCATACACCATGATCAAGTGGGATTTATCTCTGAAATGAAAGGATGGTTCAAAATACATAAATCAATAAATGTGATATACTGTCTTAATAGAATGAAGGATAAAAATCATATTGTCATCTCAATAGATGCAGAAAAAGCATTTGACAAAATTCAACATAATTTCATGATAAAAAAAAAAACTTCCAACAAATTAGGTGTAGAAAGAAGGAACCTCAACACCATAAAGGCAATATGTATCAAGCCCACAGCTAACACCATATTCAATGATAAAAAGCTGAAAGCTTTTCTTCTAAGATCAGGATCAAGACATGGGTACTTCTATTCAATGTAGTACTGGAAATCCTAGTCAGAGCAATTAGGCAAGAAAAAGATATAAAAAGCATTGCTACTGAAAAGGAAGAAGTATAATTATCTCTGTTTGCAGATGACATGATCTTATATATAGAAACTGCTAAAGATTCCACAAAAGGTTGTTGGAATAGGCAAATTCAGCAAAGTTGTAGGATAAAAAGATCAGCATACAAAAATCAATTGTGTTTTTGTACATTAACAAATAAATAAAAAATAAAAAGAGATTGGCAGAGTTAATTTAAAAAAATACCCAACTATATGCTGTCTTCAAGAAACATCGTTAAGATAGAAAGACATGGATAGGTTAAAAGTAAAGCAAAGGAGAAGAATATTCCATGCTAACATTAAGCAAAGAAATGCTGGAGAAGCTATATTAATTTCAGATAAAACAGATTGCAGAACAAGGAAACTTATTAGATAAATACATTCACACAATCTGAATAGGCCTGTATCTATTAAAATAATTGAATCAATAATTACCAACATGGCATTAAAAAAAGCAACAGACTCAGATGGTTTCACTGGTGAGTTCTACCCAGCATTTGTAGACAAATGATACTAATTCTCTACAAGCTTTTCCAGTTAATAGAAGAGAGAATACTTCTTAACTCATTCTATGAAACTAGCTCTATCCTAATATCAAAATCACATAAACACCACAAGAAAGAAAAATTATAGACTAACATCTCTCATTAATATGGTTGCAAAATTCTCAAAAAAAAGTTACAAAATTGAATTCAACAAAGCATAAAAAGAATCACACACCATGACTAAGTGAGTTATTTCAGATATATGAGGATGGCTCGGCATTCAAAAATCAGTTAACCTAATCCACCACATCACCAGGCTAAAGAAGAAAAACCATACAATTGCATCAGCTGATATAGCAAAAACATTTGACAAAGTCCAACACCCTTTCACATCAAAAACTCTAAACAAACTAGGAATAGAGGGGAATGTCCTCAATCCCATAGAAAGCATTTACCAAAAAACCTACAGCTAACATTATACTTACGGCAAAGAGTTTGCCTCTTATTACTCCCATTCAACATCATACTGGAAGCTGTGGCTGGTGCAACTGAAATAAAAGACATATGATTAGGAAGGAAGGAACAGAACAACCTTTGTTCACAGCTGGGATCTATTTAAGTAGAAAATCTCAAATACGGAACACTATTAATAGGTATAAAAGACATTAATTTACATGGAAATACAATGTAGAAATTTATAGCAATAAAATATGAAAAACTGATTACCTTTCTAGAAAAATATTTTATCAAAATTGACTCAAGAAGGTGGAAAACTGAACCAATAAATAACCATCCCCAAACCGCTGAAATAGACACTATACCTTTAATGAACAGATGACTAATGTTTTATTTAAATAATTCCACAAAGAGAAAAAACATATAATGTTTTCCAACTTATCTGTTACTGAATCTGTGTTAAGAGTTATTCATAAGAATATCACTATAAGCCAGTCTCACTGGTGAACATAGGTACAATAAAATGCTAGCAATGAAACCCAGCAGATTCATAATATATTCCCTCACTGAAAGAGAAGACATATTCTATTGACAAAAGTGGGAGGGAGAAGCAAAACACTTGAAACTTAACAAGAAATGTGTATTACCTATGTGAAGAGAACTATGAAGCTTTACTGAAGGTCATAAAAGAAAACTTCAGAAACATAGACAAATGTATTATGTTCATAGATAAGAAGTTTCAGTGTAGAAATATTTCAATTTAGTCTGTAAATCTAATGCAATCCCAATAAGACAAGTTCATTCTCATGTTCATAAGAACGGAAACATGCTTCTTAAGTATATTTTAAAAATTTGAAAAAATTGTGCAGGAAATTTGACCAACCAGAGAGCAAAATATAAAAATACATTGATTTTTGCATGAGGTATTAAAAAAAGAATAGGCTGGGCACAGGGGCTCAGGCCTGTAATTCCAGCACTCTGAGAGGCCAAAGCAGGCAGATCACCTGAGGTCAGGAGTTTGAGACCAGTGTGGCAAACATAGTGAAACCTTATCTCTACTAAAAATACAAAAAAAAAAAAAAAAATTAGCTGGGTGTGGTGGCACATGCCTGTGATCCCAGCTACTCTGGAGGCTGAGGCAGGAGAATCACATGAACCCAGGAGGCAGAGGTTGCAGTGAGCTGAGATTGCCACTGCACTCCAGCCTGAGCGACAGAGCAAGACTCCGTCTCAAAGTCAGATCGCTGGAATTGGAGAGTCAAGAAATATTCCATCTAAATTAAAATTTAAATTATCTTAAGTATGATCTTTTACATCAGTCTGTAGAGACTAGTCTATTAAATATATGGTGCTGTGATATTACCTCATACCAGGAGCAAAAATTAACTCCAGAGCAATTAAAGAGCTACATATAAAAAATATAAAAGCATAAAAATATTCAAAGAAAACAAAATATTTTTATAATCTTGGAAAAGGGAGATGGACAGTTTTGACCATATTGTAACAGATCTTTAAAATAAATGACCCCTTTAACAAAAAGGCCAGCAGTAGACTGAGATACAACACAGTATATTTTGCAGCATATATAACATACAAAGGATTAATATCCAGAACAAAGCCCCACTACATATCAATAAGGAAACAGAAAGACTATAAACAGGCAATTCACAAATTAATAAATACAGTCAATGTAACGCATGCTGTTCTGTGCTGCAGTACTGAAAGATTTATTCTCCCAGCTGCTGAGGGTGTCCATCCTCTCTGGGAATTGCCGTCAGTGGAAGGGACTCACCTTGCCCAAGGGCATGCCTCCTAGGGCTGCCCTCATTCAATAACTGGGGACTCAGGGCTATGCTGGCATCATCACCATGCTCTAAGTTGGACAACTGGAAAGCACCATTCTAGCTTCAAAGATCACCAGGAGGACAGCTGAGGCCTTAGTTGTGACCGAGTAGAAGCCCAACTTCTTCCTCTGCCCAGTCCTGCTTCCTTCCCTCCCAACTTGGGTGTTAAGCAAGAGAGCACTTCCTCATAACTTCCTGTACCCTAATTTCCTTCTCTCCACCCGCTTTCCGGGACCTGACCTGCAACAGTCAGTGGACGTAAAAAGATACCTTGCCGGCCAGGAGTGGTGGCTCACGCCTGTAATCCCAGCACTTTGGGAGGCTGAGGTGGGCAGATCACGAGGTCAGGAGTTCGAGACTAGCCTGGCCAACATAGTGAAACCCCATCTTTACCAAAAATACAAAAATTAGCCGGGTGTGGTGGCACAGTCCTCTAGTCCCAGCTACTCGGGCGGCTGAGGCAGGAGAATCACTTGAACCCAGGAGGCGGAGGTTGTGGTGAGCCAAGATCATGCCACTGCACTCCAGCCTGGGCAACAGAGCCAGACTCCGTTTCAAAAAAAAAAAAAAAAAGTACTTTGCCCCACTGCTAATAAACTCAAAGGTTCTATTTTGCTTATTAGATTGGCAACATTTTCAAAGGCTGATAATATCCAGGGTTAGTGAGGGTGTGAGTAAATGACCATTTTCGTACATGGTTGGAAAGTCAATTGGTAAATCATTTTTGGAAAGCAATTTTCCATAGCCTCTCAGTTCCACCTTTCAGTACCTATCTGTAAGAATTACTAATGCATCTGCATAAAAAGACATATATAAAGCAGTTCACTGAAACTTCATTTTTAATAGAGAAAAACTGCAAACAGTACACATGCTGTTTTATAATCTGCTCAACATTTCCTGCTTTGGAGAACCACCTCTTTCCATCTTATTATGAGATGGTGGGACTGTTCATCCCAATAGCTCCTTCCTCCATCTGGGTACAGTGGTGAGCACAGAACCCAGCTCTGGCCAATCACAGCATCTCATTTCCCTGGACACAGTGATAGGGCCAGGGGTGGGCACCTAATCCCAATAGGGCCAATCTCAGAACTGCTGCAGAACTGACAGATGGATACCAGTGCAGAGAAACTTTCTTTGCAGAGCGGTGAAGCCAGGGACTCTCAGTGACCATCTTCCCTGGGATGTGAAGAAAACGTGTGTGTGACATGAAAGCAATGCGCACACTGAGGATGATCAAGAGCTGGGAACATTGATCTTTAAAGCAATTGTCCGGTCTCTAGATCCAGCAATGTCTGACTCTTCCATTTCAATAAGCCAGCAATTTCCCCAATTTTACAAAAACTAGTTTAAAACAAATTTCTAAACCTTGCAACCAAAAGAATATTAATGTGATTTGTTGAACATTAGAGGATTAAATAACTAATATTACCTGTGTACTAGAAGCTGGCAATTTTTCTTTCTTCCAGAAAGAGCCAAAGAGTAGTTATTTTAGGCTTTGCAGATCATGTGGTCTATCTCAGCTACTCAGCTCTGCTGCTGAGGTGTGAAAGCAGCTATAGACAATATGTACATGAATGAACGTGGCTGTGTTTCTGTAAAACTTTATTTACAAAAGCAGGCAGGATTTAGCCCTCAGGAAATAGTTTGCTGACATGTCCTAGACAATGAAATCACGAAGAAGCTTAAACATGATGTCCTTTATAGATAAAAATGTAATGAAGTAATATTTTGCAACATAAACCCATGGTTTTTGTTTTGCTTTGTTTGAGAAAGGGTCTTGCTCTGTCACCCAGGTTGGAGTACAGTGGTGCCATCATGGCTCACTGCACGGCTCACTGCACGGGGACATCAAGGCTCACTGCAGCCTCAACTACCTGGGCTCAGGTGATCCTTTTGAGTAGCTGAGGCTACAGGTATGTGCCACCATACCCGGCTAATTATTTTATTTTTTTCTAGAGACAGGGTCTTGATATGTTGCCCAGGCTGGTCTCGAACTCCTGGCCTCAAACAGTCTTCCCACCTCACCCTCCCAGAATGTTAAGATTACAGGTGTGAGCCACCAGACACAGTCAACCTATGGCTTTTCTTTCTTAGTGACTCCTTTTAAGCTTTCTGCATCAGAACCTCTGCACTTGCAGGTACTTTGCCTGGAATATTCTTCCCACAGGTACCTGGATGGCCTGCTCCCTTCCAACTTCAGGCCATTACCCAAATGTCTCCTCCTCAAGACTTTTGCTGCTCATGCTATCTAAACACCTTCCTTACTTTATGTTTCTCCTTATTTTCCCCATCAAACATACTACGTATTTTTTTACTTTGAAAGCTCCATGAGGACAGGTATTTTAATCTGTTTTATTCACTATCCCAGTCCTTAAAACAGGGTCTGGCACATAGCAGATGCTCAATAAATATTTGCTAAATGAATGAGTAGAAAGGGTAACGTTTACTGAGCACTTACTATGTGCCAGGCACCATTGAAAGTGCTTTCTATTAATCATAATCCTCACAACACCATTTCTAGCAGGTGCCACTATTATTTCTATTGAAGATAATAGTCTTGGAAGACAAGGTTTTTCCTTGCAAGATCTGACCTTTTAAAAATAAAAATGAACAAAAGCTTTCTGTATGGCCAAAAGCCAAGTACCCAAAGGATTTTTGAGCATAAAGCTTATTCTTAAATGATAGATTGTGATGAATACTTGGATGGTCAGTGGTGCCTTTTAGAAAGAGAGGTAGGGAACACCCTGGGTGCAGCTGGGAGAGTTTCTGAGAATTGGACGGTGGCAGAATTGGCCCTGGTGTGGGCCGGGAGGTGTCCCACATCAGAGCAGACCTAGGCCTTGACTACTAGGTTTGTCCCAGGAGGCTGAGCTCCGCGGACAAGAACCAGGGCAGGACCAGAGCATGCAATGTTACTGGCTGACTGAGGTTCCAGGAGGAAGGCCCAAGGGCAGCCCAAAATCCCTGTGATCTCTCAGGGAGGCAGAGGTGGCTGAGAGGGGAGGGTAGACCCACAGAGAACTGGAGCCAAGCTGAGAAGTTTCCAGAGCACAGGGGCCTCGGTAGAAGAGACCATGGTGTGATGGAGGTTATCTGGGGGTAATCTGAGGAGATCAACAGGCCAAAAACACATCCACAGTCTCCATCCCAAAGCCACAATACATAAGCCTCCTACCCCCATCTCAGGTTGCTCCTAGCGAGAGAGGACTTGACTTTCATTAAGTATTTCCCTAATAGGGGCTAAGGAAAACTCAGAATTTCACCAAGTTTATCTAGAAGAGACTTGATCAAGTCCTCTGCTATTCAGCTAGCAACTGAGCTAATGGTGAAATGAAGTACAGGATGGATGAAGAAAATTATAATTTCATATGGATGAGATTTGTGATAAGTAAGATTTGTCCCTGTTACTCTGATATGGAAAGATCTCGAAGGCACAGTGTTGAGTAAAAAGGCAGCAAGTTGTAGAACAATATGTACAGTATATTTCTGTTTACATAAAAAGCTAACATATGGCGAGGGGTGGTGGTTCAGCCTGTCATCCCAGTACTTTGGGAGGCTGAAGTGGGAGGATCCCTTGAGCCTAGGAGTTGGAGACCAGCCTGGGCAACATAGTGAAACGCTGTCTCTATAAAAAATAAAAATTAGCTGGATGTGGTGGTGTGTACCAGCTATTCAGGAGGCTGAGGTGGGAGGATCACAACCCAGGGGGAAAAAAGTAAACAAAAAAAAGTAAGCATATATTAGTGCATGTACATATACGTGTAAATACATAGAAATGGTCTGACCCACTCAGATATAAACAGAGGGGAAGGGATTGGAGGGAAAGTGAAAGGATCTAAGAAATGGAAAGCAGGAGTGGAGGAGACGGAGGAGGGACTTTCCCTTTTTAGTCTATGATGCCATTCTGTGCTGTTTGGTTTTTTTTTTTTTTTTTTTTTTTTTTTTTTTAGGGGGTTTTTCTCTGTTTCCCCCGGGGGGGGGGGGGGGGGGGGGGCCACCCACAACCCCCCCCCCCCCTTTTTTTTTTTTTTTTTTTTTTTTTTTTTTTTTTAGACAGGGTCTTGCTCTGTCATCCAGGCTGGAGTGGCAGTGGCGTGATCACAGCTAACAGCTCACTGCAGCCTCCAACTCCTGGCTCAAATGATTCTCCCACCTCAGCCTCCTTAGTAGCTGGAACTATAAGTGCACGCCAGCATGACCAGCTAATTTTTAAATTTTTCTGTAGAGACAGGGTCTCATTATGTTGCCCAGGCTGGTCTCCAACTCTTGGCCATAAGTGATCTTCCAAACTCTACCTTTCAAAGTGTTGAGATCACAGATGTGAGCCACCACGCCACATGCTAATCGTGTGCTTCTTCCTCCCTCTAAGCATTTACAGCCCTATCTCTATTGTCTTGCTATAGAAGGTACCATATTGCATTAGAAATGGCTGGCTTACAGCTTTATCCTCCCTACTTAATTATGCACCCCTCAAAGGCAAGGGATGTGTCTTACTCAACTTTATGCTCAGAATCTTCTAGGACCTCAACACATATGTGATGAATGAATGAGCAAAAATGGTAATAAACGTATCTCTGATTTCAAGTTAGTCCCTGAGTTCTAGTTCATCAAGTGTTTAAATACCAGTAACATGACCTACTTAAAATTTGAATTTGCACTTTGGGAGGCCGAGGCGGGCGGATCACGAGGTCAGGAGATCGAGACCACAGTGAAACCCCGTCTCTACTAAAAATACAAAAAATTAGCCAGGCGTGGTGGCGGGCGCCTGTAGTCCCAGCTACTTGGAGAGGCTGAGGCAGGAGAATGGCGTGAACCCGGGAGGCGGAGCTTGCAGTGAGCCGAGACTGCGCCACTGCACTCCAGCCTGGGCGACAGAGCGAGACTCCGTCTCAAAAAAAAAAAAAAAAAAAAAAAAATTTGAATTTGAAAACTAAAACGGAAAAAGCCTGAGTTAGTAAAGGAAAAACAGGACTCTTCATTGAAAATTAGTTGTGACATCAACCTCTAAGGAGGAGCCATCCCATAGTTAAGGTGAAAGCACAAACCAGGGGCATGAATATTGTGAATAATCAAGAGTCCCCTATCTTTAAAATTCGGACCTAGAATTTTATGTAACAACGATTTCATCTGTAACTTCCTTTTAGTGCAACACTCAAATGTTAGCTAGTGCTAAAAGTATGGAAGGGTGTTTTTTTGAAAAGATGTTTTTCAGAGTCTAAAAAACCCTCAAGTCCAATTCCATCTCTTCTGAGATTTTATGAGACTTTCGAAACTGACTAGGGCCATGTCTGAGGGTGACAAGATGAGCACCAGATTATTAATTGAAAATAGCCAGCACTTTATATCAGGCACTCAAATCCAAAACTAAGAGAACTCAGGAGGCTGAGGCAGGAGAATCGCTTGAACCCAGGAGGCAGAGGGTGCAGTAAGCAGAGATTGCGCCTTTGCACTCCAACCAGGGCGACAGAGCGAGACTCTGTCTCAAAAACAAAACAAAACAAAACAAAACTCATGGGGTAGAATTTCATGATGTTTGCACACGTGACAGGAGAGAGTTCCGTGGGTTTGCAGACTTCTATGTAACTGGGGTAAAACTGGATAGGCTCCCCAGGTTTGGGAGCACAGGTATGGGTGACAGACTGATCTAGGAATGCCTTTGCAGTGGGGGCCTCCTGAGTGATTGTTCTGGGGCTGCTTCTGCAGGCTACAACCACAAATTTCAGGAACTGAGAATGGTGAGGAGGCAGTGGAAACAGACTGGGTAGCACCAGGAGATCTCTCTGGGACCTCTTGTTCCTCTCACCTACCTCAATTCTTCCTCCTGGGTTGATGAACAGGAACCACACAGGGTTCACCAGCTCATACCCTCAGCACTACCGGGAAAGCAAGGCCTTAGTCCCTGGCTAACTCTCAAAGCTGTTGTTCTGTGTCTTCCATTTGGTTCTCGAGGGCAGTGGAGACCCTGGGAACTGCCCCATCCCTGACCACTGGACACAGCAGTGTGAAGAAGACTGTGATCCTTTTCTTGTTTTTTTTTTTTTTTTTTTTTGTTTTGAGACGGAGTCTCGCTCTGTTGCCCAGGCTGGAGTGCAGTGGCACGATCTCGGCTCACTGCAAGCTCCGCCTCCCGGGTTCACGCCATTCTCCTGCCTCAGCCTCTCCGAGTAGCTGGGACCACAGGCGCCCACCACCACGCCCGGCTAATTTTTTGTATTTTTAGTAGAGACGGGGTTTCACCGTGGTCTCGATCTCCTGACCTCGTGATCCGCCCGCCTCGGCCTCCCAAAGTGCTGGGATTACAAGCGTGAGCCACCGCGCCCGGCCTGACTGTGATCCTTTTCTTACGGTGATCTCAAGTCACATTTTTTTAGATGCTTTTCAAATATGCACATCAATTATTTCTCTAGGTTTTCTTCAGTGTAGCATCAGTACAGTGTATACTATATTTTAGAATTAAAAAACTCCATGAAAGCAGACTTTAGGTGAGATTTCCCTCTAGGTACCTTCCCATTAAGAGCAGTAGGCACGTAAATTAAGAGTGTCCCTTGATTGCAGGAATGTGGAAAGCACAAATAAGGCCAGGTACAGTGGCTCACACCTGGAGCCCCAACCGCTTTGGTAGGCTGAGACAAGAGGATTGCTTGAGCCCAGGAGTTCAAGGCTGCAGTGAGCTAAAAAAAAAACAGGCACAAATGAAGGTGTGGCTGAGATCTTCCACTATGCACTGCTCTAGGCAGGGAAGCTAGTTTGAATTTTCTCCTTGCTTCCTGCATCTGGACTTTTCCCTTGCGCAGGGCAAAAGGCTCAAGCTAAAATCTTCTGATTCTTTTGCTTCTTGGCCTTTTGGCTAAGATCAAGTGTAAAATCTTCTAATTCCCCTGGTCTTGGCATTCAGTATTGGCTTCAGGTCTGAAGGTCACACCAATTTGTCTGGACCTTGTTGATCTACAAAGAATAGAATCTTTCCTCCCCGCAGCCATTTAAAAAACTCTCCTAAGGGCTGGGCATTCTTATTTTTGGAGGTTTCAACCCTTCAGTGTATCAAACATATGAAAATGCATTCACAGACCACATTTAATTCAACATTTTTGCTGTAAAATACATTAGAAAAGATTTTTATAATTTTGCTCTAAAAATGCTTAGCTATGACTTTTTTTTTTTTTTTTTTTTTTTGGAGATTCAGAATCTCAATCCACCCAGACTAGAGTGCCACTGATCACAGTTCACTGCAGCCTCAATCTCCCAGGCTCAAGTGATCTTCTCACCTCAGTCCCTCGAGTAGCTGGGACCACAGGCACACAACCACTATGCCTGGATAGTGTTTTATTTTTTGTAGAGGCAGGGTCTCCCTATGGTGCCCAGGCTGGTCTCTAACTCCTAGGCTCAAGCAATCCTACCACCTCAACCTCTTAAAGTGCTGGGATTACAGGCATGAACCACCACGCCCAGCCAAACATTTAATTTTTGATTGGCTATTTACTATCTTTTTTATCAATCATCATGCATACTTGTAACATAAGAAAAGCTAAGTCACAAATTGTTTATATACGTAATGACTTTTTAAATACTAAATTTAAATTTAATAAACTTGGCAGTATTATGTTTTGGCAACATTTAGTCAAATGTTATTATTGATATCACTTTTGCAGTTTTCTTTTGTAATCAAAATTTTTGTTTTCACATCTCAAATTTTTTCTAGGTCCCCGAAAAACGCATAGGCTCTATGCGTTGGGAAGATGATGCCCAATGGGTAAACAATTTGTAAACTTGCATAAGGACTTTTTGCGAACACGGGAAGTTCCCTTTCTCCTACATATAGGAAAATGGTCTGTTCACCACAGGCTTAGTTCGCTATTGCCTAAATCGTACATCGACTATTATAAATAGCAAGGAACAAGTGAAAATGCTGGTCTCTTATTGGAATTGGGTTAGTATGTTAAATGACATTACTGTGTTACTTATTTAACTAGGAAAGATAGTTGCATTAAAAAAATTATTATAAAAGTAACACATATGCATCTTATAACATCTGGAAAATGCAGAAATATGTTTTAAAAATCATCCATAACCCTAACTGCACCCCGATATAGCACTGTCAAAAGTATGCTCTGTTTTCTTCCAGTGTTTTACATGCACACACATCTTATAATACACTTTTTACTTTTTAAAAATGTTTAACTTTTATTTTGTAAATATAGGGCCTTGCTATGTTGCCCAGGCTGGTCTTGAACTCCTGGCCTCAAGAGAGCCTTCCACCATGGCCCCCTAAAGTGCGGAGATTATAGGTGTTAGTGCTATTTGGAAGCTTTGTGCTTTTTTAAAAAAGCTTTGTGCTATTAAACTGTAGCATATATACGATATGTATCCTATTTTTTCACTTATATTAATATCATGATTATTTTATGTCATTACATTTTCTGTGAAAATATCATGTTTATTGGATGCATTATATCCTGCCATGTGATCTCCCAATGTTGAAATTTCCATTTCTATAATAAAGAAACCTTTCATATATATATAAAGATATATATGATCAAGATATAATGTCCTTCACTCAGTTTCCTGTCTTCCAGCGGTGGAGGCTAGCTCAAGTTCTCATGTTGCTGCTTGGGGAGTGGAGAAGGTGGGGTGGTCTGGGGAATGGTTAGTCTGCGCATTACCTGCTTTTTACTCCATCTTCTCCCAGTCCAATCTCCCCAAGTCAGGCTAACCAGATAGGTGCCAACTAACTGGTAGATTCCTGGAATGGCTGCCACTGTCCCGGAAGTCCCAGCCAGCTACAGAAGCCAGAAGAATCACCATCGATATTTAAATTGGAGTGGAAAACCCCAACTGGCTGGCGCTAAACCACAGCCAGCCCAGGAAGGGTTTGGATAGTTTAGCCAGACCCCTGGAACTCCCAGAAAGCAAGCCGTGCTGCATCATGTCAATAGCTTATCCCCCCAAAAAGTAACTCACTTGTCACAGTTGAATTTTTAGAGCCCATTTATTGCATCTGTAGCTTACTTATTGCCTTTTGGCTAGATTTGACAGCTTATGCACTTTAAGAATGGTCTTCCAACATAATTTTGCATGGCAAAGCTCAAGGTGACATTGTAGAAGGATGAATGGAATTGTCTCACATCTTGCTCTGATCTCTTCATAAGGCAAGGAAAAGCACAAAGCTTCCAAATAGCACTAAGTCAAAAAAGCTACCAGTTTCCTTTTCTCAAGGAAGAATCGGAATTATTCAATTGATAGTATTTTTTATTAAAAAGGGTAATATAAAAAATCAGAGCATCTACCCTATTCGACCTCTACTTCTGGTCTTGCATACTTTAGGCAACATAATATTTACACCATGTAGTTTTATAGTAAATAAAGTTATTTATACTAAATAAAGTTGATTATAGTAAATGTAAGCAAAAACAAAACCACAACAAGGAGCATAAACAAGTCAGTACTGGGGGCTGTGCACAGCGGTTCACACCTATAATCCCATCACTTTGGGAGGCCAAGGGTGGGGATCACTTGAGGCCAAGAGTTCCAGACCAGCCTGGGCAACATAGCGAGACCTTGTCTCTACAAAAAAATACAAAAATTAGCTGGGCATGGTGGTGTGCACCTGCAGTCCCAGCTATTAGGGAGGTGGGAGGCAAGAGGATCACTTGAGCCCAGGAGGTTGAGGTTGCCATGAGCCATGATTATGCCACTGCACTCCAGCCTGGGGCACAGAGTGAGACCCTATCTCAGAAATAAATAAATAAATAAAACCAAGTCAGTATTGGGAACGTTTTAAATCTTCTTGACATGAACTTCTTTCTTCTTAGTGAACTTGGCTGCTGGAGCCTTTCTTCCATTTGTGATGGGTTTGCCGTCTGGATGAGTAACATCCCACCAGGCCAAATGCAAAAGGATGTGGCTGTTGAGGAGGGCATGGCATTCTTCTTGACTGACACAACCACATGCTCTTCTTGAAGTCAAACTCCCTTGATCTTCCTTCTAGAGAAGGAAGATCTATGCTTCTCTTCCAGACCCTTGGCGAATGTTGATGGTTTGGGTTCTTCAACCCTTGACAAGGTAAACAGCTTGAACCAGGTGGGCTGAACCAAGAGCAAGCAGGACATACACTTTGTCTCATTAGCATGCAAACTCCAGAGGAAAACAGTGATCAAATTGCTAGGTGGCTAAATCCGCATATAGTATCTAGCCCTCGAGTTTAAATATTATGTCTAACCTAATTTCCTAACAAAGTATTTCTGAATGGAACCTTGCACAAAACATTTTCTGGCTATGCAAACTTTACATGTAACTTTGTTATGAGAGATAAAATATTCCTTTTTTCTTTATTCACCAAAATTTCACCACAGCTGCTATGGGAAAGGGAGAATTCAGGGTTCACTGAGACGCCCTAGAAGTGGGTACACCATGGTCCTTGCCTTCAAAGTTTCTTATTGCCCAAGAAATTACTTATTACATTTCTCTAGATCTCAATCGTCTATCAAATGCATACAATTTGAGAATTGGATTACACATTTTGAGGTCACTTCGTTCTTCTTTCCTTTTCTTTCTTACTTTTAGAGACAGTTTCACTCTGTTGCCCAGGCTGGAGTGCAGTGGCACAATCATAGCTCACTGTAACCTCAAACTCCTGGGCTCAAGCGGTCCTCCTGCCTTGGCCTGCCAAAGCTCTGGGATGACAGGCGTGAGCTAAGGTCCTTTCTGTGACTCTAGAACACTTGCATCACACATACACTCCACAGAGCACAAAGCTAATGTGAAAGGTTATTGGCAAAATCATTTAATGAGGCAGGAGTTCAAGGCTGCAGTGAGCTGTGATCTTGCCACTGCACTCCAGCCTGGGTGTCAGAGTGAGACCCTGTCTCAAAAAAAAATACATTAAATAAATAAATAAATAAATAAATAAATCATTTAATGATGTATTTGTGAGTGGCCTTGTGTTAGATGCCATTCAAAACATGTTAAATCACCAGAAATTCTGTCCTTTGAAACCTGCAAGTCTCCTCCTAACTACCTAAAAATACCACACTATGCCCCTATCTGTCTCTCACATGGTGCTGTTGGCCTCTGCATCCACCCACAGATTGCTGCTTTCCTAAGGAGGAGCCTCTCCTGACAACAGGTATCCATCTCCTCTCTCTAGCCTCATTCAGCACTCTGTCACCACTAAATTCAGTTTTTTGGCAGTTGCAGCAAGCCTGTTGTCTTGCATAATTAATATAAAATTAAGTATAATATAGCTATTATGAAACAAATAAATGCTATGGAAGCACTGAGGTGGAAGGATTAATTTGAATTAGGAGGATCAGGAGTGATATGAATGCCATTTCCAATATAATATAATACAAGAAATAAAGTAATTTGTGGATGGGGAAAGATGTCAAACTTGGTTTTAGATATCTTTTTTTTTTTTTTCGAGATAGGGTCTTGCTCTGCTGCCCAGGCTGGAGTGCAGTGGTGCAATCATAGCTCACTGCAGCCTCAGTGATCCTCCTGCCTCAGCCTCCCAAGTAGCTGGGACCACAGGATGCATACCACCATGTGCAGCTAATTCAAATTTTTTTTTTTTTTTTGGTAGAAATGAGATCTCACTATTATATCCAGGCTACTCTTGAACTCCTGGGCTCAAGTGATTCTCCCACCTTGGCGTCCCAAAAATGCTGGGATTACAGGTGTCAGCCACCATGCCCAGATGGTTTTAGACACTTTTAAAAGATGCCTGTGGAAAAGTGATGTACAAATGTGCAACCAGGCACTTCTCTGGGGTCGGGGGAGAGTTTATGAGTTACTTGCAAGCACTCTACATTTTCTATTGTGTTGTCTGGTTTACAAAGGGCTTTCATGGCCATTATCTACTGTTGATTTTGATTCTAACAAACATCCTATAAAGTAGGTAGGGCAGGATTATATTACTAGGTTTAAAATAGTTCCTAAAGTGACATTTGTGTCTGATGATACTTATTGTTAACATAAAGAACCCAAGGATGGGAGAGGTTAAGTGATTTGCTCAAGAAAGTGGGAGAGCTACAGCTCAGTCCCGTGATGTTTCACTAAAAATTCAGGTTTTGGGCTTTTTTAAACCACTAAGAGTAGTGATGGTTGATGCTGGAGAAGCAGATAACATTTTGGATGAAAGCAAGCAGGAAATTATGACGAGGGGATTTTGGGGGTAAACTTGTGTTTAAAAAACAGTCAAAGAAACAATAGGAGCAAACGAAGGTGACCACACGACCTCCCCTCAACCCCTGAGGAGACTCAAGATCCTAAAGGGATAATGGCCTGTCATCCTTCATCTCCCTGACAGGACCAAGCAGTCTGCCAAGGGCACAGAAGGTATCTACTATATTTGAGTGGAGTAATAATGACAACAGACAACTTACAGCGGGTCCTCAAATACTGTCACTTTGTTCAACGTGGTTTTGTTATAATGTTGATGAGAAAAAAATGGATTTCTAGCCGGGACCACTGTTTGTATTTGCAGGTTCTCCTCATGTCTGCAAGAGTTTTCTTTGGGTACCCTGGTTTCCTCTCACATCTTAAAGACACGCACGTTCAGTTCATAGGCTTGTCTACATGATACCAGTAGTTTTTCTTTTCTTTCTTCTTTTTTTTTTTTTTTTTTTTTTGTTTTAAGAGACGAGATCTCCATCTATCACCCAAGCTAGAGTGTAGTGGCATGATCACAGCTCACTGCAGCCTCCAGCTCCTGGGCTCAAGCAATCCGCCTACCGCAGCCTCCAGAATAGCTGAGACTACAGGTGTGTACCACCATGCCTGGTTAGTTTTTGTATTTATGGTAGAGATGGGGTTTCACCATATTGCTCAGGCTGGTCTCCAACTCCTGGGCTCAAGCAGTCCACCTGCCTCATGCCTCCCAAAGTGCTGGGACTACAGGCATGAATCACTGCCCCCTTCCTAAATGGTCCCAGTTTAAGCGAGTGTAGGGGTGTGTGTGTGTGTGTGTGTATGTGTGTGTGTCTTGCAACAGAAGGCATCCTATCCAGGGATGGTTCCCACCTTTTGCCCAAGCTGAACTGCTGGGATAGGCTCCCACTATCTGTGACCTTGAACTGGAATAAATGAGTTGGAAAAATGAATAAATCCATGAAACAAATGACTGTAAAATAAAAATATGTAAGTGTACATTAATCATAAAAATGCATGACAATAAATGAGATAGGAGGGCACTCAGCTACCATATTTGTGATTGTTTTTGAATCTCATGGTAGCAGCAGGTCCTACAAGCAACTTTTGCTTTGCAAACACTTATTCCTTGATTTAACCCAGACCACAGCAACCATCGCTCACTGAATCACCAGAAATTTGGCAAACCATTATCTTGTTTTTATCAATCTTTAAAAAATGTAGGTGGGCCGGGTGCAGTGGTTGGCGCCTGTATTCCCAGCACTTTAGGAGGCCGAGGTGGGCAGATTCCTTAAGCCCAGGAGTTCAAGACCAACCTGGGCAGCATGGTGAAACCCCATCTCTACCAAAAATACAAAAAGTTTATCCAGGCTTGGTGGTGCGCGCCTGTAGTCTCAACTACTGGGGAGTCCGAGGTGGGAGAATCACCTGAGTCTGGGGAAGTAGAGCCTGCAGTGAGCTGTGATTGCACCACTGCACCCCCAAGCCTGGTTGACACAGTGAGACCCTATCTCAAGGGAAAAAAATAAAAATAAAAAAGAGGTATAGCTCACATTTATTTTAATGTTTAATATTATAAGTGTTTTGAGTCTTTGAAGTTCGGTGATGTTTTTGTAACCGGAAATAATGCTGCAGGAACTTAACTCTTTTTTTATATGTCAGCCTATGGCAAATTTGGTTTTGTTATACGTTGTTGTGCTTAAGGTGACAGTTTCCAAGAACCTATTCCGTGAGGACTGGTGAGCTGGGTCAGAGTAAATAGCACAGGACGACGACTGCAAGGACGATATGGAGGCAGCAGGGTTTTAGGCATACTTGGAATGGCAGCTTCCTGAGGTAGGCCAAGTATTCTCAACATAATAAGGGCTACATTTAGGTGTATCTGGAGGAAGACGGTGAACAGATTTCCATGGACGGTGAGTGCACTGGAAAACAGGCAGGGATGGCAAGTACCATAGTGATGGATTGGAAGAAGGTGCACTTTGGGGCATGATTCTACTGGTTAAGCCAAGGGCTCTCGATGAGGTCCCAGGTTCCTGCCCCGGGCACGCAGTGGGTTGGCAGTGACAGCCCAGCCTATTAGGTGGGAGTTTCCCTCTTGAATGACTCCAGGAGGCCCATATCGAGGGTCTGAAAGGCCAGACGGTTAATGGCACAAAGGTATTAAGTTCATTTCAGGGACTGACCCGGCAATGTGCCCGGGTCCTTCCCCTTGGTGCTGGGAAGCCCTGGTCTCCCTGCAGCATTTCACACCTGGCTGGGTCTCTTGACTCGCGGCGTGGGTGAGCGCGTGAGCCTCCCTCTTTCGCCTGATCGACGCCTGGGGGCTCCCCTCCCCAACATCCTCACTCTGCCCACTCTGTCCTCTCCCTCCTCGGGGAGCGGCAGGGGACGCCTGGCCGGGGTCCCCAGGCTCCCTGCTCGCAACCCACGGCCTCCTCCGCGGGCAGGGAGCGAACGCCCGGAGGTCGCCCGCGCACAGGGGACGGCCCGGCTACAGGGGAGCCGGGGCGGGAAGGCGCAGCCTAACGGTCCGGCTGCCGCGCCCCGCGCCCCGCGCCCCGCACCCAGTGCCCCGCCCGCGGCGCCGCAGCCGCCTCCCGCCTGCCCGCCCGCCCCCTGCGTCATGACGCCGGCGCCCAACGCGGAAGCCGCTCGCCGCGCGCCGGGTCCAGCCGCGGGCTGAGCGCGGAGCCGCGGCGGGCGCGGGATACGGGCCGGGGAGCGAACAGAGCGCAGTCTGCCGGGCCGAGCGGGCGGAGCGAGCCGAGCGGGGCCGAGCGCGCCGGCTGCGGCGGCGGGCGGAGCGCAGCGCGGCGCGCCAGGGCCGCCGCCGGGGGGATGCGGCTGCCTCCCCGGGCCAGGGTGTAGAGAGGGCGGGTCCCCGGCCTCGGGAGCGCGGCGGTGGAGGGGACATAGGAGGCGGCCATGGCGACCCCCGGCAACCTAGGGTCCTCCGTCCTGGCGAGCAAGACCAAGACCAAGAAGAAGCACTTCGTAGCGCAGAAAGTGAAGCTGTTTCGGGCCAGCGACCCGCTGCTCAGCGTCCTGATGTGGGGGGTAAACCACTCGGTAAGGGCTCGGCTGCGGCGCGCTGTCCCCTTCCTCCTCCTCCTCTTCCTCCTCGTTCCCCTCCTCCTCCGGCTGCAGCTGCTGCGGGGCGGGGAGCCGGAGCCAGCCCTGGCCCTCCGGCTGCTCGCCCGCCTCGAAGCCCCCAGCCTCGTGGCGTGTGCCCCCAGCCCTCCGGGCCGCCCAGGCTCCACCACTTGCGTCCCCTTTAGATCTGTGGCCAGGTGCGGGTTGGGGGTCCCGTGTGCATGTGAGTCTCACGGTGTGTGCCAGTGCCGCCCCCCGTCCGCCCGCCCGCCCGCGGGTCGGTCCCCGCAGCCTGGGAGGTAGGAAGTTTGTGCGGGGCACGGCGCCTCGGCTGTCAGCCCCAGCGGGAGCTGCTGGGGGCCGGGTCCCGGCGACCGCTGCCCGGTGTGGGGGCCGCGCGGCGCCCGCGTCTTCCGCTTGCGGGCAGGTGTACCTGTCCCGGGCTGGGCGCGTGCAAGCCTCCCACTGGGGCACTGGGGCGAGGATACCGGAGCGCGAGCAGATTTGGGGCAGCAGCTTTGGTGCTTAGGTCCTTTCTTTTTCCTTTAAAGGCAGTATTACTGGGCACAAGTCGGCTTTTTGGCAAAGCAGCAGCCGATGTAAATATGGCTCTGGCGTCGGGCGGCATCCCTGCGCTTCTCCCGCATCGCCCTGCCGCTGTGCGGGCTGGAGAGCCCTTGGCGGGGAGTCTTCCTCCCTTCGTCGCCTCCCCCCACTTTGGGGAGTCAGGCAGAAGTCACCGACTGCGGAAGGGCGGCCGGGGCGGGGACAGCAGGCGGGGGTCCCGGCGGGCGCGGGCGGAGGGGGTCCCGAGTTGGCCGCACGCGCTGTGGGGGGTGTGGGAAAGGCTGGAGAGGAACGCGTGGAAAGGTTAGCGTCACGTACAGTCGGGGGTTGGAGGATGCGCCGCTGCGGGCTATGCGGACTGCGGTTCGAGGGTCTGAAATAGCCTCCTGCTGATCTGACAGCGAGAAACTCCTGCAGTTTTAATCCACTTAGATAGGATCAGGAAACATGATCGGAGCTGTTGGCTCAGCCAGGAAAGTTTAAACGAGCTGTGAATTTTGACCATGACCTTAGCCACTGCAGTCACTTAGCATCTGGGGAAAAGTGTAAGTCCGCTTTCCCTGCTTTTGATTTCGATGGATGTCTGTATGTCCTTTTCAGCGTAATGGAAATGACAGAAAACCATGCTGGCTTTTTGGGAAAAAACAAAACAAAACAAAACAAAAAACACACACTCTCAATGTAGTGAAGTTGTTTAAAATGCCTAAAAGCGTCGTTTTTGTATTTTTCTTCCCCAAGCTGAGCAGGGGGAAGGGCGAAACAGTATCAGGATCGATCGTGTTTGCTTGGAGTGAGTGTTTTTGAAGAAGTTGAGAAATGATTATTTTTATCCAGCTTAATGACTGATTCACTGAAGTTCATTTTAACTTCCTGACAACTTCTTTAGCTATTTGGGAGTGTAAGTTGTTACAAGAGCATGCATTACTGCACCAAAAATTCCTTTCAAGTTTTATTACGGAAAATGAAATGCAATTTTTCCTAAGTAATAAGTTTACAATGTAGAGTTATGTATAATTTTGTTAAGCTCTTTTATTATTTATGTTATTAGTTTTTGGGTCCCTTATTAGTAGAATAGAAACTTATAATTTAAAAAAAGGATGAATACTGTAGTGCTTACTCATATTTATGGTGCTTTTATCTCCTTTGGAGTTCTGGTGTTTTGGTCAGGAGAGTGTTTCTGTCTCGGGGTTTAATTTAGTAAGGTAGTGTCAACAATATGCAGCCGAGAAAGAGTGCTTTCTGGGAACTCGTCTGAATTCCAGTTTGCCTTTAAAAATCTTGTAATTGTGTATGTTTTACTGTAACCACTTATGTTGCTACCTTATATTTATGAATTGCTACATTTGTTTTAGAGTTTCTTGCTAATTGGAAATATTTTGAAACTACTTAAGTGTTTCATAGTGTATGACTTGTGAATAGTACATTTGGTGTTATTTTCTTTTGCTCTCAAGAGAAGTTAGCAATTCTGAGTATCCATAACCAGAGGAGTGAAGTTTCCATTTCATATAAATGTAAGCATGTTACTCATTCAACAGATATATATGGGCACATACAGTGTCAGCTACTATGGGAAGAATTGCTAAAACACCTCTAATATTTTTGTCCAGCTGTCTTTATTTTGAGGGCTCTGAGTTGACATAAGAAAGGTCTGTTTCACAGCCTTCTTTTTCAAAATGTGTATTTTCTTTACTATATTATTTTTGAAAAAAGAATGTAGGTGTAACATAAACATGAAATCTAAACATTAGATGCCATGTATTTCTGGTTTGATTTCATTTTAGGTGACAATGTCTGATATTAGATAAATGTTTTATATGACTTTCTGTGCACCAAAGTTTATAGTATGATGTGAGAATAAATATGTCAGCAGTCTTAAGAACAAACAAGCATGGTGTTGTATATGAGCATCTTCCACATACTGTGGTAAAACGCTCACTGGATCTGTGCTTTAAGTTTTTCTTAAATTCTAACTGTTGACCTTGGGCATGTTAAGGTCAGGTTTTGGCATCAGTGTTTGCACCTGTGAACTGAAGTTGTTTGGATGATTTTCAAGTCTAACTCAAGATTACGTTTTTTTCAGTCTACTAGGTGCACAGTGTTATACTAGGATTTGTAGAATACTATATATAAAAGTTGTCTTACTATTATAACCTTCCAAATGCAGCAACATTCAGGGAATTTTCAAGACCTTGACTAGAGGGGAAGGAAATCTATGGTGATTTTAAGAGACTGTGAACTAACAGTTTGTTATATTGAATGTAGCTGAACTGCATTACAGTCTATTAAGCCAAAGTCGATTTGATTGAAACATAACAACTTGCAATTACGGTGAAAATGTTCAAGTCCATTGAGGTGGTAATGGACATCTTGATTTGGGCAATGGTCATAGTCGGGAGTAAGCCTGCCATTGTGTGGTTAATTTGATATGTTACTGCTTTCTAACTTAAAATACCCATCAGTGAATGGATCAGTGCCAATTTTTAAGTATTTTAAGCAGAGATTATAACTGAATACATAAAGGAAAAGACTTAAGGCAATTTTGTCTTGTTACATTTAGAATTAAACTAAAAATGATCAAACAGTAAGCGTCTTAAGATGATATTTTAATAGTGTGGGGAGGATGTTGAATGATATGAGCCAAGACTTGTTTTAAATAGATACTGAAAAAGATTTTTATCCTCAGTGAAATGTGAGCCTTTTAGAAATTAGTATTTTAAAACCTATTTAAATATCCAAAGGAAAACATTATCTGTATAGAAAAACCTTAAAGCACATAAAACTTGTTTAAAACATGTAGCATTTAGAAGTAGCTAAGTATTGATATTCGAGGCTTTCGGTTTAAAGCTGTAGAAGTTCAAATGAGCTTTGGCAAAAATGTCAGGTATTGAGGGGTTTGGGGGGCCTATCACAGTAGAAGGAAAGGCTGGTAACGGAACCATGTGAAGAGCTGGGTGCTTGAGTGTGTGGGTGTGTGAGTGCGTGGGACTTTTCTGTACCCTTTGGCTCAGTTCTCCTTCATAGCTGGCTGGCTCCACAGAGCAGGGAATGAACGGTTCCTGTATTTCACATTTTGTCATTTCTGCTCCCCCAAAAGGGTTTCCTGTCTCTAATTCAGTTATAAAAATACCGTGGAAGGATTCCACTTGGGATTGGTCTGGCCTTGGTCATTTGTGGCCGTCCCTTGGACTAAGCAGTTATAAAAACATGGCAGCGCTTGCCTGTTGGCGTTGGGGAAAGAACAGTCCCCAGACAGGGGAAAGGGCCTGCCAGGCAGTGTCACGCAGGTCTCTGTCCTAGTAATAGAGCTGGATGGTTCTGGACGTCCGTGGGTCTTTACCATGGGGATCTGGGAGGGCCAGCCTGATGAGCACCGTGTGCTGTGTTGTGTGTGGATTGGAGAATTCATGGCGTCCTTGGTGGAGCATCAGTAGCTTTGATTATATTCTCCACAGGCTCTGGTTTTTGGAATAGATAAAGACCATATTGGATGCATCATAATTATTATTTTTTTGGTTTCATGGGTTTTTATTTGGGCACTGAAAGAAGATAAGAAAACTAAGTTTTAAAGTGATGTGAGTGACTGTGAAATGACTTTGACTGAATAGGACATAATAAGGCAATTACATTAAAATTAAAATTAGACATTAGATGAAATTATTGAGTGGAATCCAGCTACCATTCATTCAAGAACTAGTCTCCTCAAACTATTTTTTTGTTCTTTTTAATCTTCAGAGGAAAGAAACACACCAAGCAGACATACAGAAAGTTTATTAGGGAAGTCGTTTTATACTCCTTAAAACTTGGGATTATAACCGGAGAACAGAATACATTTTCCTCTCCATTTGTCAGATACTTTAGAGTGAACTCTAAGTATTTATACTTAGTGCTTAGTGTTACTTAGTACTTACAGTTACTAAACTTCAGTACTCAGAATGATGCCCCATGTCAGGTCAGTGATTTCTATTTCCAGGGTATCCTTATCTGCTGTGCCTTTAGAAAGGTTGCCGGCAAGAATTATAATAAACCACCAAAATCTGCCTTAAGTTGATTAGAAAATACAGTCAACCAGAGTAATTAATTCTGCCAGCATAGCCTTTGAAATACAAATTTTAGAATTGAAGGGAATTGGTGCAATTTGGCTAAAAAGGTTTGTGGTTGCACAGATGAGGTTCAAATGCTTACTTTGGAACTGATGGGCTCTTTGAGCAGGTAATTTAGTCACTTGAGCCTCAATTTTCACATTCTTAAATTGGAGATGATGATATGACTTCACAGGGTTGAGGGTTAAATGAGATACTGTATTTAAGGCCTAGCACTGTAATTAGCACATGGTGATATATTAAAAGAACCAGATCCCTCTTTCTCAAAATTTAAGGTGCTTATTAATCACTTGGGGACTTTTTTAAAAAAAAAATGTCTGCTAAATTAGGCTCTGCTGCTGGGCAGGTGGCTCATGCCTGTAATCCTAGCCATGCATTGGGAGGCTGAGGCAGGAGGATCACTTGAGGCCAAGATTTCGAGACCAGCCTGGGCAGCATAGCAAGACCCTGTCTCTACAAAAAATGTAAAAACATAGATGGGTATGGCGGCACACACCTGTAGCCTGAACTACTCAGGAGGCTGAGGTGGGAGGATCATCTGAGTCCGGGAGGTCCAGGCTGCAGGGAGCCATGGTTGTACAGTGCACTCTAGCTTGGGTGACAGATGGAGGCTCCCACTAAATGTGAAACAATAAAAATTAAAATGCAGTGTCTAATTCAGTAGATCTGGTGGGGGTGCTGCCTGAGACTGTGCATTTATCATACTCTCGGGTGGTACTGGTGCTGCAGGTCCACAGGCTACATAGCAGTAGAAGGAAGAACTTTACCACTAAGGATTCCTCCCCCAGCCCCAACTGTATGTGATGAGCCCTTAGAAGAATGGTGGCCCCGTGATAGATTAGAAAATTTGGGAGAAGAAATTGTAGGTTGGAAAGGGACACAAACAATTTAGATTCAAGAATGTGGAATTGCAGGTGATGGTGGTGGGTGCATCCTGCAGTTACAGTACCATGTGGGATGCTGGAGAGGTGTGATTGGAGCTTGGGAGCCACTAGGGCTGGGACAGACCATTGAGACCTGCCCGTACAGAATCGGTAAGTCAGATCTTCACCAGAGGAGCAGGGACACTGGGGACACTTGGCTTTGAAGGAAGGACAGAGGAAGAAGAAACAGGAGGAGAAAACAGAGGTCAGCAGAATTAGATGTTCCCAAGTGCTTGAAAGTCATGGCTGTGCTTGTGTTAAAGTGGTTGATTGGGGCTGGGTGCGAAAGCTTAAAGACTTAAGGAGTGAATGAGTGGAAGTAGAGGCAGTTCCTCTTTTTTGGAAGGTAAGTAGAAGGAAGGTGAAAGATGCCATTTTGTTAGGAATACCTGGGGAGTTTCCTTGAATCCGTCTCTTCGTTTCCATTCTCACTTCTGTCACTCCTAACCAGATTTGTTTCCCTCTTTCCTAGACTGATATTAAAACCCCCTAGCTTATTTCCCTGTGTCTGCCTTTATCCTCATTTCTTTTCTTTTTTGTACCAGGGACTCCTCTGGCAGTCCAGTGAAGGCCACAGACGCCTCAGAATGAGGCTTTTAAAGGAATAAATGAAAATACAGGGGATATATGTCCTAGCAAGTTCAAGGATCCCTTTAATTCTAGCCATGGACCACTTGGGAGTTCATGGAACCCCCATCAAGAACCCTTGCAAGAATAAGATGGGGATAGTGTGGGGTGAGAAAGTGGGGAGAGCACGCAGCAGCCAGGAAGAATTCTCGGGGGGGACCACACATAGGCTGAATTGATTACCCGCCTGGGTCATAGTGCCTAGTACTTGGGATTCACAGCTGTACCCTTAACCACTGAGTTGTACTGCCTGGGCCAACCTCAGGAGTCATTCATTTCTTTGAGTTCTTTTATTTTCTTAGTTTTAAGAGCTGTTCTTGGATGGACAGAGTATTAGCTGTTAACATGGGAGAAAACTACTTGAAAAACGGTTTTTTCCTTTATAGAAAGAAAATCATTGTTAATGTTCAGAGCATGTAGGGAGAGAACCAATACATAATTTATTTAAGAAAAATGTAGAGAGTTTTAAAAGAGTAACTTACCTAAAGCTAAGCCTCGCAATTCTAAATCTTTATAGTTTTTCAGCTACCTGGGCACAGTGACACAGTGATTAAGAGCTCCGGAGTCCGTGTTCAGTTGGCTATGTGACCTTGAACAAGTTATTTTGCCTCTCAGTTCCTTGTTTATAAAAGGAGGTAATAATAGTACCTACTTTGGAAGTTTGTTATATGGATTAAATCAATTCATACCTGTAAGATGCCTAAATAGTTGCTGGCACATGGCAAGTTCTTAATATGCTAGCTGTCATTATTACTATTCTTTAACATAGAGACAGAGTCTTGCTATATTGGCCAGGCTGGTCTCAAACTTGTGACCTCAAGCAATCCTCTCACCTCGGCCTCCCAAAGTGCTGGAAATAGAGGCTTCAGCCACCATGCCTATCCTATTTTTTTTTTTTTTAGTATCTTAAATGCTAAGAGGTAGCAAATTATCAGATTGTATGCTAAATCAATGGTTACTTTATCCTGTTTTGTAGTAAAACATCACCGTTGTACTTGGCATCCTTGTGTATTTTTGAGTTATGAATTATCATTTTAGAATTACCCTTGTGCCCTTGCTTTACTTTCTGTATCTATTTTGTTATGTTCTTTCTTGTATTTTTCACACTTCTGCTGGCGATTAGGTTCTTTGAAGTGTCAGAAATCTAATTCACATCCATTAGTTGCAAGTTATGTCAGCTATTGACTTGATATTTCACCTTGTCTTTAAATATGGAGACACTGCAAGATGCTTCAGATGCAAAATGAATATATTGTGGACCTTGCCCTCAAATTGTGCGTAACTACAGGGGACACAGATGTAAAATAAATATATGTGTAAATAACCACAGTGTCCAGAATGCTAGGGGTGGAGGGTATTAAATAGACTGTGCAGAACATTGAGCAAAGGCATGACGTTGGTGAAGGGCTTAGACAGGCAATTTGGGAGAAGAGCATTTCAGGCAGAGGGGTCAGCTGGTGCAAAGGGCCTGAGGCTGGTGCTTGTTTGGCCTGTTATGGCAACTGCAGGAAAGCTGGCGTGGCTGGAGCACAGCAAGAGGGGGATATAGTGGTAGGAGATGGGGCCAAGGTGCTAACCAGGACTGGATCATGATTACTTCTGCCTGGGGGACTTGGAGAATCCTTGAGAGGAGGTAACAATGAGGAGGACCTTGAGGATTAAATAGACTCTCCCAGCTGCAGAAAATGGGTGACATGGTTCAGCTGTGTCCCCACTCAAATCTAATCTTGAACTGTACCCATAATCCCCAGGTGTTGTGGGTGGATCAGCTGGAGATAATTGAATCTTGGGGGCAGTTTTTCCCCATCCTAGTCTCGTGATAGTGAGTTAGTTCTCATGAGACCTGATGGTTTTAAATAAGGAGCGTCTCCTTTTGCTGGGTACTCATTCTTCTGCTTGCTGCTGCCATATGAAGAAGGACGTGTTTGCTTCCCCTTCTGCCATGATTGTAAGTTTCTTAAGGTCTCCCCAGCCCCTTGGAACTGAGTTAGTTAAACCTCTTTCCTTTATAAATTACCCAGTCTTGGGTATTTCTTCATATCAGCGTGAGAACAGATTAATACAATGGGGAAAGGCATATGCAGCCGAGGGTCCGACAGCTGGCAAAACCAAGCAGAGCGGAGAATGTGAGTAGTTGGCTTTGGCTGTGGCCACAATGGCAGGAACATGTTAGAAATGCAGAGCTTGGGCCTCTGCAGACCTGCTGGAGCAGAATGTACATTTTAACAAGGCATGCTGATGGTCAGCATATTTAAGTTTGAGAAACACCCATCAGGGTAAAATCTTTGGTTTCAAGCCCTGAGGTTCCTTAGATGTGCCTCGGGGGCTGGTGGGAGGGGGCCGAGCTGGTGGGGGAATTTAGTCCTACCTCAGTTTCCTCCAGAACAGCCTTGTTTTTGTCCTCATTGTCATCGCTCTCCTTTTTTTTTTTTTTTTTTTAAGTGGGGTACTGAATATAATATGTAAAGGGGGTAAAAAAGATCCTGCAGCCAAGAAAATTGAAAACCACAGAGGAACATAAAGGGAATGTCAGGAGATGGTTGAAAGAGTAGTTTGAGGCCACCTTTGAAGGGCCAAGTGGTTGATGTTTGCCAGAGAAAAGCCAGCAGTTCTGACCAGGGTTACTTTAAAATTTGCCACAAATCTCAAATGACACTCGACCCGAGGGTTACTGCCTCCTTTAATATGTTCTCTACTCTCTGAAGTCATTTCTTCCTTTTCCCCTCTCCTTGAACTTCACCTAGTGTCCTGTCCCCCACTCCCCCCACCTCGTCCTCCCCTCAGCATATAACCTCATTTAGATAGCATTGAACAAATGGAAGCCGTCAGCTTCTGCTCTTCCCACCATCCCATCTAAATTTTGGACAGCTGGGTCCGTCAGTCTACAGACATGCTGGAGGGACTGCCCTGCCTGGTTTGGTAGCTGCCAGCCACATATGGCAATTTAAATTTCAGCTAATAAAACTTAAAATTCAGTTTCTCCTATCAAGTGCTCACTTAGCCACATGTGGTTAGTGGTTACTGGATTGAACAGTGCAGATATAGACGATTCCCACCATTGCAGTATCTTTCACTGACATGGCTCACCACTCCGGGGCCTCCCATCTTGAAAGCAAAATAAACTACAATAACAGCAGAAGCTCTCCTTCACCCTTAGTCTCTCATTTTAGTGTCTTCTCATGTTTTCTGTTCCTTTTTTTTTTTTTTTTTTTTTAGATGAGGTCTTGCTTTTTGGCCTGGGCTGGAGTGCATGGTGCGATCACGGCTCACTGCTGCCTCAAACTCCTGGTCTCAAGCAGTCCTGCTTCAGACTCCCTAAGTGCTGGGATTACACATGTGAGCCACCACACCTGCCCTGTTCCTTTTCATAGCAGGAGTGAAAGGCCTTGTCTAAAGCTGAGGTCTCCTGTTTCTGTAGAGACACCCTACCGCGCAACCCTCAACTTACCTGCCATGATCTCCTTAACTTACTCCAATCTAGCTTTCACCTCCAGCACACCTAGGAAACTGCTCAAGTCAGCATCACTGGCGGTGCTCACGTTTTCAAGTGCAGGGGGCTCCTTTTTTTTTTTTGTCTCTTGTTTTCCTTCTGCTTCACTAGCCACTCCTTAGGCGCAGGCTCCTCCTCTTTTGCTCAGTCTGGAAATGTTGGAATGCCCCAGGCCTCTGTCCAGGATCATCTTCTACAATTACATTTACTTAACCTACATGATTTCATTTGGTCTCATGGCTTTTTATACCATTTTACAGTGATGATTGAGAAATTTTTAACTTCAGCTCTAACTTTCCTCTTGGGCTCTATATGCAGTTTCTTACCAGGTATCTTCACATGAATACCTAATAGACATCTCAGATGTCCCAAGCAGGCCTCTTGATTTCCTCCCTGCACTCTGCCCCATCCCCCGTCATGACTTACACTGGCCTCTTGCGGTCTCAGAAAATGGAACACCATAGACCCAGGTGCTCAAGCTTAAACATAGGGCCCAACCTTGATTATGCTTTTTCTCGCCACTCCTTCTCCACATCCAATTTTTGAGTCCTGAATCCACCTGCTTCTTTCTATTTGAATCTTCTTTCTCAGGAACACTGTGGTAGCCTCCTGTTTGGTCTCCTGGCGTTCAGTTTTGCCCTGTTTCAGTCCGCCTTCCCTGCAGCAGTTGCAGAGGAATCTTGCTGAACTGTAGATGATTTCATGTCATGTCCTCAGTTAAACCTTCCAAAGGCTTACATTGCATTTAGAATAAAATCCAGACCTTTTCTGACCTGCAGGATCTTACTGGCCTGGGCCCCACTTTCCTCCTTGCCCTCATCCCATAACACCCTCTTCATGATTCCTATGTTCCAGCCACCCTGCGCTTTTTCTGTTCCTAAAGGCAAGCTCAGAGTAGCTACAGTTCTTCAGTCTTTATTTTTCTCTTTGTCGGGCCTCTTTTATTTATTTTATTATTTTTTTGAGACAAGGTCTTGCTCTGTTACCTGGGCTGGAGTGCAGTGGCATGGTCATACCTCACTGCAGCCTTGAACTCCTGGGCTCAAGCGATCCTCCTGCCTCAGCCTCCTATGTAGCTGGGACTACAGGTGTGCACCACCATGCCTGGATAATTTTTTTAATTTTTGTAAGAGATGGGTCTCGCTGTGTTGCCCAGGCTGGTCTTCAACTCCTGGCCTCAAGTAATCCTCCTGCCTCAGCCTCCCCAGATGCTGGGATTACAGGCATGAACCACCATGCCCAGCCTGCTCAGATCTTTGGATAGTTGGCTCCTATTAGTTATTTTAGTCTCTTAGCTAAGGGGTTGCCTTCTCAGATGGCCTCTCTGACCTCCTAAGCTAAGGGAGCCCCTCCACTATCATACTGTTATTTTCTCTGTGACAACGCTGTTTGAAACTGAGTTGTGTACATTTTTATTGCGTATCTCCCTCAACTAGAACAATAAGTTTCATAGCAACTGAGACTTTTTCCTATTTACTAGGTGTATCCACATATCTAGAACAGTGTGTTTAGATAGTAGGGGCTTAATACATATTGTTGAATGAATGAGTGGGGCTGGGATTCTAAACCGTAGGCCATTAGTTCTCAGGTGGCATACCATGAGGCCTCCGATATTCAATTTTCATAAACATGTAAAGTTCACTTTTGTTATAATCAAGCATAGAGCATTTTAGAGCATTTTGCTGAGCGGGTTGTGCAATGCATTAGAGAGTGAGGAAAAACTTGCTGCAAATTGGTGATAAGAGGTATGGGGTAACTGCAAGCCATTGCCAAAGAAAGAGGTTATGTTTACAGCAGCATGCAAGAACTGTGTCTTGTGAACACGACAGAAAAGTTTCAGAAAGTAAACAGCTTCTTTCAAACAGTGTCAGATGTTGAAGGGCCGCCAAGTGAACTGCGTGAAGACTATGAATGCATTTCTAAGTAATCTGAGATATTATGTAGAAGAGTGTGCTGCAGTGTTGTTACTGACTTGTTCTTTTAATGTCTTCAGACATGCCTCTAAAAATTGTAGTATTCAGAAGTGTACCATAAGTTAAATTTAAGATTGCATAAACATTGTAAGAATAGTGATAATGTCAATATCTCGTCCTTTGTGGGTCTTTTTCTATTGTGTATTGTTTCTGCTGGTTCTTCTTCATGGTGCCTTGTTGACATTTATGTTTGGTTCATTTTGGCTCTCAGCTGCTCACTTCCCTTGGATAGTTATTCAGGGAGCATTCTTCAAGTCTTGGTATAAAGATGTATCCTTTCAGAGAGAATTGTTTGTTTTTGCCACATGGCTAGGGGTACTGGAGACCAAGCCCATTTGAAACTAAATTCACGGCTTGGAATTTTTTGGATCTCATGGTGATATAAAATTGTTCTGCAGTCCCTGGGGTGGCATGGTTTTATTTTTGGTAGACCCATTGTAGCCTTATGGAGAAAAGGTTTCCTATTAGACTTCACACCTTGGGTGGGCCCTAGGCTTTGTCTTCTGTTCCCGTTAACCCATGAGACCATCAAAGCCCTTAGAGCTAAAGTGGCTTCCATGACTAACTTACTCTTCCTGCTTCCAGTTTTCACTAAGGTCTTGGCAGGCCGACTTCTCTCCTCCCTCTTCCAAATCTTTGATGCCTTCAAGAAGATGTTTAAGAACATATTTTATTCAGGACGCTTACTTATCTTCAGTGCAGAGCTGACCTGAATAACCCCATCAGCAGAAATGCAAATCAACCTCAAAGTTTCAAAAGAGGGAATCCAACAGTAAGTAAGACAGTGGGAAGCCAAAGCATGGTGGCACTTCCGCAGCCTTCCAGGGATGGATCTGTGAGGGGAGTCAGTGGGACAGGAGGCGGGACTGCAAGAAGGAAGGATGCCATTGCTGTCTTCCAGAGGTGATGGGAACCTGAGCTTGGGCAGGGGTAACAGACATTGTTGGATAACCAGGTATAGATGTCGTAGAAGCTGTGTCGTCTAAGTGGCCCATAGCCTAAAAGATTTGAAGATACTGCTCTAAACAAGCAGACAAAGGATGTGCTTAGAGAGATTTCAGGTAGAATCAGCTGGATTTGGTGACTGTTAGGTAACAGGAAGGAATCGACAGTGACTCACCTAGGTCAGTTTCTTACCATTCACACTCTCCATTACATTATTGTTATTTGGGGGCTGTTAGCTTCTGGCGGGATACCCCTGCCCCCCTTGCCGCAACTGGGATTGTACACACAGATACTGTGAGACAGCAGAGGATTAGTAAACTGCCCTGGGAGAGTTAGTGGTAGGCTCTTGAAATTCTTCAAGAATTGAATTAGCGTGGTGGATGGAGAAGCTGGAGAAAACACATTACAGGCAGAGTAATGCATACAAAAGCATAAAGGGTATGTGGCATTTCCAGGGAACTGCCAAACCCTTCTTCAGGTGCTTCTATACTTCTCTCCTTCTGATTTTGTGGTTTTATTCATTTCCATTCTTATAGACATGTTCTTATTTAAATTACTTTTGTTTGTGTTTTTCTAGGCTTGGTCATTTACGCTTAGAAACATGTTTGCAAGTTGCTAGACACCCTAACATTCAGAGCTTAGTTTATTTGTAGTTGTAATAAATAAGCCTTGGTTTTGTTTTTTCAACCTGGACTTTGAGGAAGGTGTTAGGTATTAGTCAACCCAAGAATGACCTCTGTAGCATTCCACATGACCTGCACAAAGGCTCCAGGTGGTAGGGGCAGGTGGGGGCTGACGTCAGTATTGCCACCTGCAGGCTGCGTTAGCGGGAGACAGGCACCCTTTTTGTGAGTTGTCCGCTCAGAGGAAGCTCATTTTCTGATGTGCACAGAGGTGCCTGTGTGCTAGCAGCTGCCCCGCTTTGCCTTGCTTTTCTCGGGTCATGCATCGAAAATTTCTCATGTCACGTTCCCGAGCACTGGTGTCTTTGGAGGAGCTTTCAGGTGGTGTTCAGTCTGGACAGAAGAAAGTGGGGTTTATAAAGTCCCCTTATAGATTTGAATCTGCTTTAGAAAATGCACCGTTGTGCAGTCTTTGCTGCTGCTACATACATGCTTCTACAATGCAGATTCACTTGTATGAGAGCTGTGTATCGGGAATGTGATGTAGGATGTATGAATTGGTCCATATGCAGTTTTCCTTGAGTACGCCACTGCCTCCAAGTATCAGCAGCTAGGTGCAAAGTACACTAATACAGCTCAAGGCAGCAAGCCAAATTGGAAAACAGGACTGCATACCTTGCTCATGTATCCGTTTTCTTCCTCCTGACTTCAGCAGCCTTCTGCTCGATCTCGGAAGTACTCATTTCAGGGTTCTCTCCAATCTTTGGACATTTTCTCCTAGTCTGTGTAACTTAGAAGCTTGGTTACTCCTTATATTCCTTCCATCAAATGATCCTCACCTTTGTATTTCTAAAGTCCATTATATATCTATTAGAAATTACACTAAAATACTGTTTATTTTTCTATTTTGGGGATTTTTCTGTTTAAGCATTCTGGTGATAGAGTTTCATGGTTTTTGAGTGGTCTGCCTAAAATCTGGATTTTAGTGTCTATGTAGAACTGAGAAATTTTTCAGAAATACATATATTGCATTACAATAAAAATAACATATATTGCATTTACAACGTATTTTGAACAACTATATGCCCAGGCTGCAAGTTTCCTAAAGAAAGATGTAATCGTTGGTTTTTTTGTTTCCAAGGATAACCAAGTATAGATGTGGCAGAAGCTGTGTTGTCTAAGTGGCCCATAGCCTAAAAGGTTTGAAGATACTGCTCTAAACAAGCAGAACATTAATTTCTTTGTCGGCTCTTTGAGTTTTCTTACTAATCCTCCTCTGGCCTGACCATGTGTCCCTCCCGAGTTTCGCACGTTCCCAGGTATCTACTGTGTTGGGTTGTCTCCCTGCGCTACTCAGCAGCTACCTTTTTCAGCATTGGCCCTAGCTTGCTTCTGTGCCCAGGAACAGGAACAGAAGTTTTCTTCTCAGCTGTCCCCTGTCTCTCTTAGACCAAGTCCACAGGCTTTTACTACATTAGGCCTTGGAGTACCTTTCCTGTAGAATCAAAGGGCCAACTTACAAATGAATGCTTGGAACACAACCCATTCATAAATTAGGTTCTGCCTGCACCCAGATGGAAAGTTAAATGCTTTGGCATCAGAAGAACTGTTGGGAAACAGATATTGTTTCTGAAATTATGATAAATCCATAAGGCACTTTCTTTTTGGCACATTGCGCCAAAGTAGGAGGACAGGAGCAAATTTTAGGAACATTAAAAAAAATAGGTTAGGAGAAGCTAATCTTTTTGTCTAATTCACTTTCTCTTGCAGTTCTGGCATCAGATACAGATTTAACACATGCCAATGAATGTTTGAGCCAGGAAATAGCCAATAGTGAATATTTTTATTATGTGTTAAATAAAGCTTCTTTCTTCTTATGCTTATTTAGGTGAGCTAGAAATATGGTTTCAGTGAAATTTAAGTTCTGATAAGTACAGATATATAGAATATTTTCTGAAAAACTTGAAAAACACACACAAATATAAAAAATTACCGTAACTATTCTATCAAGAAGCAACCAGTGTTAACGTTTTAATGTTTCTTTCCAATATCTTTTTTAAAAAATCTCATTGAGACTGTTCTGTGTACGTATTTAATCTTACTATGTATTCTTCACAGTTATTTTAAATTTTTGATCACTGCTTAATAATTAGGTTGGTGCAAAAGTAATTGTGGTTCTTGCCATTACTTTCAGTGGCAAAAATTGCTATTACTTTTGCACCAACCTAAATAGTTTATGCCACCACAAATAATGTTGCTGTCAGCATCTCCTTGTATGAAACTCTTTCTTATTTGGGATGATTTCCTTAGAACAGATTCTCTTTTTGGGGAATTTACTTGGTCAAAGGGTATGAATATTTTAAGGCTCTTGGTACATGTTGCCAAGTTGCTTTCAAAAAGGGTTATACCAGATTATAACCCTAGCAGTGTGTCTAAGAGCTGCTTTCCCACATCTTCTGCTTTCAGGGTTCTTTTTTTTTTTTGAGACGGAGTCTCGCTCTGTCGCCCAGGCTGGAGTGCAGTGGCGCAATCTCGGCTCACTGCAAGCTCTGCCTCCCGGGTTCACGTCATTCTCCTGCCTCAGCCTCTCCCAGTAGCTGGGACTACAGGCGCCCGCCACCACGCCCGGCTAATTTTTTTTTTGTATTTTTAGTAGAGATGGGGTTTCACCGTGGTCTCGACTCCTGACCTCATGATCCGCCCACCTCGGCCTCCCAAAGTGCTGGGATTACAAGCGTGAGCCACTGCGCCCGGCCTTCTTTCAGGGTTCTAAATTGAACAGCAAAGATGGGAATAAAAAGATATCCTTTTTTTCCATATGCTTTTAACCCATTTAAATCTCTTTATAGAGATTTTCAGCAGTTTGACCAAAGATGTACACACATGGGCATTGTGGGAGTATCAAGTCTGAGGTTGGAGGATGGCTCCCACATAGGCTGCCTGGCCCGAGTCTGCCCTCTGAAAAGAGCTGCTTTCAACTGACCCACTTCTCCCAGTTTTTCTTCATCGGACTCTAGGCAGTGAGTGCCTGCATCCCAGAAGCAGGTCACTGTCCACTGTCTGTGGTTGGTTAATTTCTGCTGGCCATAGCCCACATGATTTATATTAAACCTAATCCAATAGCATTTAATGGCAGGCAGAATTCTTCCCATGTAAGTAGACTAGTCAGGAATTTGCATTTCATTATTCTCAGTCTGACTGCTTAACGTTAGACTCGACCCATGGACGATTCACATGAACCATTTCAGAAAATGTAATGTGACATCTGCTACAGTCCACAATTACAGGGTGTGTGTGTGTGTGTGTGTGTGTGTGTGTGTGTTTAATTTTTTAAATTTTTTGAGATGCAGTTTTGCCCTGTTAGGCTGGAGTACAGTGGTGTGATCATAGCTCACTACAGCCTCGAATTCTTGGGTACAAGTGATTCTCCTGCCTCAGCCTCCTGTAATAGCTGGGACTATAGTTGTGTGCCACCATGCCCCACTAATTTTTAAAAACAAATTTTTGTAGAGATGGGGGTCTTGCTATGTTGCCTAGGATAGTCTCGAACTCCTGGGCTCAAGTGATCTTTCTGCCTTGGCCTCCCAAAGTGTTGGGATTTCAGCCATGAGCCACCACACCCAGCCTTCTTTTTTAAATGTTGGATGTTACCATCCCTCTGCTGTGGTCCTATAGTTTGGCTCGAAGCTTGATTCTGGGTGCTAGCCACTCTGTCAAGCATATGTAGTATAAATAATGCCGGTCACTTGTGCTGACCTCACAGACATTCCGAAGCCTGGCAAGGCAGGTGTGGAAGCTGAAAGCTTTGCCATCAAACTGTGAGTACTCAGGCTTCTTTCCATTTAGATAAGACACTCAGAAAGGAAAAGCAATGCAATTTTAATTTTTAACTCTTTTACTTCACATACAAAGTAGCCTTTTTTTTTTTTTTTTTTTTTTAAGCTGAAGGAAATGAACTCCAGAGAACACTGAAGAAAAAAAGCAGAGCTCTTAGAAAGAAAGGAAAGGTCACGCTTATAAACTGTAGCCATCTAGATAAACTGTTATTTCCACTTTATGTGGATGTATTTTATTGTGACAGTGCTAACTACAGTTGCCAATTTTCAGGAGGCCTAAATTACTGACTATTTTAGATGAATTCAGGCTTTAAAATTAGCCCTGGGATAATATATTTCTTTTAAAATGGAACCTTAATTGATCCTTATTTTTTAAAGCTTGAATTAAGTAGAAAATTAAGGGTCTTTTGTAAAAGTTGATAATATATATTTAACTTGGATGATTACTTAATAGAGAATTATTCCTTGTTCGAGTATTTTAAAATATTAAATGTTTGACACAAAAACAGACCATTCTGAATAGGCTTTAGGAAGTAGGTGACTTCTCAGGATGAATAAACTATATGTAATTTTTCATTAACTTCAAAATAAGAACTTTAAAAATTATGGATATAAATTTTTATGCCCTATTTTAAGAAACTACCCTTTTTTTCTTATGTGAAAGATGTCTGCAAGATTGATAAAAGCTTCCATATCGAGTAATATATTGAATGAAATGAGTTGTTTTCCACTTAACCAGAGTGGCCAAAGGCTATTTCAAAACAAATTTATTCCCATTTCTGAACCTTCAAATCAAGAGACCACTTAAGGATTCATTTCAATTTGGCTATTTATAAGAAGAAAAGACTATTCTGATGGCACGTAGGATGGTCCTAAAGTAATTAGCTCAGCTAAAAACACACTTATAACTGTTGGGCATGTCAGCTGAGGAGAGACCCTTATAGTCTGTGTTTCCTACAAAAACAAAAACACAGTTCTTTTATGAAAGTAGACAAGTTGATGGTATATTTGGGCTAAATAAAATACGATGTTGACATATGTTGAAATATTCTGTAGTTGTTACACGTGTTGGCTGAGGTTGTCGTACTGATCTAGACACATGGCTGATACTTTGAGTGGGAACATAGCCAGTGTGCCTTTAAAGTATTATGTCCCTCTGAGGAGGGATTACAGATGATTTTTTGCTTTCTACTGACACCTTTTTATAGGTTTTGTACAAAAATATTGAGCATGCAGTCTTCTTACAATTAGGGAAAAACCCAAGACATGTTCTAAGGTGAGATGGGTGGTGGGAAGAAGTCTGTATACAGTCAGCCCTCTGTATCCAAGGCTTCTGAATCTTCGGATTCAACCAACCACGGGTTGAAAATATTAAAGGAAAAAAATAAAAAATAATATAAGTAAAAACACCAATACAGTAAAACAGCTGCTTACTGTGACCATTACATTGTGTTAGGTACTTACACATGGACTAGAGATGATATAGAGTATATGGGAGGATGTGTGCAGGTTTTATACAAATACAACGTTTTGTATTAGGGACTTGAGAATCTGGGGAATGTGGTATCCTGGGGAGTCCTGGAACCAATCCCCCAAAGATACCAAGGGAAGACTGTATATTGAATTCAATGAGGCAGAAATAACTTGTACATTTTGGTTTGTGAAATAAAATATTCTCTTGATATAGGAGATTTTTTTTCTCTGTGTAGCTATCCTAGAAAATCCCTTGATTAAAAGAAATACTGATTGTACTGGGAGAAACAATAATTCTAAAAGTTATCACTTTTTGTGAGTTTGGGAAAAACAAGGATAAACTGCAGTGATGACCACTAATTTACCTACAGGTATCCAAGTTTTTATTGCATCTTAGCAGTGAGAAAAATCGGAGCATGTGCTCTCACTATATGAATTTTTATTTATAAGTTTTCCTGTGTGTACTACTGAATTATTTTGTCTTATACACAGAAATTTTAAAAGGATGCACTGACGGTAAATATTAGTAACTAAAACTTGCTTTGTGAAAAATTATTGATACTGTGAAAAATTATCATTAGTGTGTAGTGGATTTTATTTTTTCATACGAAGGTTATGTGGATGAGTTTGTATCACTGTTTTTAAAAATGGTGACTATTTTATGATAAAGCAGTTTGAAGGTCTGGTCCTATATTCATTTTGCTGTTTGGTTTTAATAGCTCCAAAAGTTACCTACAAAGATACACTGATGCAAATGGGTGAAGTGCATTGTTGACTGTGCTTATTAACTGGTGATTCTCATTTTCACACTGTCCACCAGTTAGATAAAAAATTTTCTGGTAAATTTCCATTTTTGTGGTTAGCACTAAGTTCTCATAAAATGTGTTCCAGTTTATATTAAGGATAAAGAGGGTTGAAAATAAAAAACTTTTTTCATTTATTGAAAATTTTAAAACAGATGAGAAGTATTTTGTAAGTTCTTTGTACAAAAGATACAAAAGCACATCTCTTTTCAAAATACTTTCCGTACGGTCTGAGTTTCTTTCCAAAAAAGCAGTTATTTTCTTGCACTTCTTAAAACCTCATCTTTACCTTGAAGGGACTGATTAAGTAAGGTCATTGAAAAAAACATCTGCCAGGTATTACTGACAGCCACTTGTGATCACAGAGTAGGTCAGGAAATTTGGAGCAAATTGTATTTATGTAAGGGAAAAATGTGTTAATCATTCTTAAAACAATTCTTCTATGTATTTTGCCACAAGAGAACTGGAACACCTCTGTATGGTACGAAACATTTTTGGGGTCATGCCCCACCTCATTACTGAAAGGTTTTGTTTTTTTATACTGCATAGATGGTAGCCCTACATGAATAAGTTGAACAGATGACAAAGGGGCCCACTGCCACATCTTGAGTTATTTAAGTGGCATGTGACATCTAACCTATGGACCCAAATAAGGTCTGTCAGTGTTGGTAAAAGCTGCATTTATTAGCGTTTAAGGTAAAACTAAGTGTAAGTAGACATTCTGACAGTTTCTTCTTGCACTCAGTAGATTGTCTTGCTTACCCCTCTCCCATACACATCACTTAGATTTTCAGGTATAGTAACCTTTTGGTATCCCAGGGGGATTGGTACTTGCATCCTGCAGACACCAAAATCCTCAGATGCTCAAGGCCTTGCAGTCAGCCCTGTGGCACCCAGGGGTATGAAAAGGTAGTCCGCCGTATCCACGGGCTCTGCATCCAGCCAGTAAAGTATTTTTGAATCATCTTTGTTTGAATCCGAGGGCTCCACATACTCAGATAAGGTGTGTAAATGAAGGAGAGAGTGACTCTGGACTTAACACCTCTTTTATCAGGCTCTCTTCATTTCTTGGATTCCATTAAAAAAAATCATAAACCATCAGAACCAGGTGGTAGTTGTGATTTTTTTTTTCCGAATCCCTTCATGTTATAGATGAGAAAGCTGAGACAGTGAAATAAATAAACAGTGCTCAGTGATACAGCGAGGACCAGAATTATGTCTCCCAACTCAGCACCAGGCTGGGTATGTGTGTTAAGGTCATCTGTGGGTAGTGTGTCAATGACTAAGCTCCCCAGATGGGAACTAGTGGAGATCTGTTGATATCTGACTTCCTAAAAACTAATTTCTCTCTCAGATCTCTTGGCTCTGTTCTTTTGTTTCCCAAACATATGGCCTTGAAATCATCTTTAGTTTTTGTCTTTTTGCTTTCTTCTTACAGACACATGCTTTGTCTAGCTATTACTGAAACGTGAAGAATACTCATAAATAGATTCTCATTTCCTGAGAAGTTACCTTCTAAGTGAATCAAGATGCCATGTAGAATCACTCTTGGACTCTTTTTAGTGATGATGGTGAAATCCTTGTAGGTAGTACTCTCCAAAAGCCTTAAAAGTTTTAACAAAGAATGCATAGGTAAAAATAAAGCAAAATGCAATCAGCTAAAAAAAAAAAAAATCAATTTGTAAAGATGGGGAAAGAAAAACACATTTACCATAAAATTTTTCACAGTCCTGGTTAAGGAAACTGACATTGGAACTTGAAACTTAGGTCTGAATTTCTTAGCAACCATGACAAATCTGTGATCTAACTATCCTTGTCTAATGGGAGGACAGATACTGGTTTATTTTCATTCCCTGATTCTGAGGAAAACTTATGACCCCAATCGATTAAAACAGGACTAAAATTAATGGATATGCAGAACTATTTGTTACTGAGTCCCATGAAAGCCAAGGCAAAATGGGACACACACCAGGTATCAGAGTGAGGCAGCCCAGAGGTACGGCTTTCTCCCAGCCTGGCTGTAAACAGAGATCAGCCTTGAATAAATGGTTCCTTCAAGAACATTTTCCAGTCCAGCTCGGTGAAAAATTGAGATCACTATTGAGTGCCTAAAGGACATGTTTTCTGCATTGTTGACTGAAAGAAGATTCCTATACCATAGTTACCTTGGTATGTAGGTAGTAAAGACCTTGTACCATTGGGTCAAATGAGAACTTCACTTGTGGTCTTGTGTGAAGGGCTGTTCCATCTCTAAGGGAAGGCCATAAGTGGGGCCTGGATATTTCTGAGAAAACATTTGATGGTAGTACTCTGTTGAAGCCCCAAATTCTAAGCTACAGAGCAGAAAAGACAATGTCTAGGAAAAGAGACACCAAGTGCCTACCCCTTTCACAGAAGAATCTAGATGCAGCTTCTGTATGTAATATGTTTATTTAGAATCACATCCCACCCTGCCCTAGTTCTCAAATAATCTAGTGTGGATTTTAGACAATTTTCTGTTGTCTAAGACGGATCCCCAACCCCTGCCCACAGATGGACCAGTAGTGGTCCATGGCCTGTTAGGAACTGGGCCACACAGCAGGAGGTGAGCAGCGGGCAAAGGATCAAAGCTTCATCTCTATTTACAGCTGCTCCCCATTGCTCACATTAGCGCCTGAGCTCTGCTTCCTGTCAGATCAGCGACAGCATTAGATGCTCATAGGAGCACAAACCCTATTGTGAACCGTACATGTGAGCAATCTAGGTTACTCACTCCTTATGAAAATCTAATACCTGATGATCTGTCACTGTCTCCCATCACCCCCAGATGGGACCATCTAGTTGTAGGAAAACAAGCTCAGGGCTCCCAATGATTCTATATATTATTGATTTGTATAATTATCTCCTTATATATTACAATGTAATAGAAATTAAGTGCTCCATAAAGGTAATGGTCTTGAATCATCCCAAAACCATCCCTACACCACCCCAGTCCCTGGAAAAATTATCTTCCACGAAACCAGTCCCTGGTGCCTGAAAGGTTGGAGACTGCTAGTCTATAAGATGGTTTTCTATTGCCCAGTCCAGACTGACAATGACAAGGAATTTAGAATCTCAGCTATTATTCTGTTTCCAGCAGCTCTTCCTATTGAGTAACTATGAGAAACATATTTTTAAGAAGACTTATTTTTGGGAAGTTAGAGTTGTGTTGTTTGAGGTGTGCTCCTGAGAGCTGTTGACTCAAACCTTCATGGGTCAAGTTTTATGCTGGGAGCAGGGTTTCCCTTGTAGTCAGGAGCGTATACCTGGAAGCATAGCAAATGACACAATGGGAGAGCCACCTCACTGTGGAATCACGTAGGGCATACATACAGAAATGAATTTTCAATGTTAAAGTATTTCTGTTTTACACAAATGATTATGTGAGGACTTAGATTTGATGATAAAAAGTAAGGAATAAAATTTGAAAAAGCTTTATAAGAACTTCTGGAAAACAAAAGCAAAAACAAGTCTCTTCTGGTATAAAGATGCATACGCAGTGGAAGGAAATGTACTGGGGCGGCAATCGAACATCCTGGGAGGAGGAGAAGGGGCAAGAGTCAGAATAAACATAGGGCTCTGTCATGTATCGGTCTGAAGAAAAGAGGGCCGGTATATGGATGAGCATTTCAGGCCTTTTAACTACAGAGCTGGAAGATAATGCAGGTTCCCGGGAGGTAGGATGAGAAGGACAAAGGAGGGCAGGCCTGAACTATTCAGGGGACAAGCTCTGGGCTGTTCTGAATCGCAGATGCCATGCTGCATTGCATTTGCGTAAAATAGGCTGCAGTGGTTCATGCACACCGTTGCTTCTGTTTGGCACACACCGTCTGAACCTCAGGCATTTCTTAAGACTTTACCAAAACCATTCAGTTTTCTTATTTGTAAAATCGGGATACCACCACCTCTTCTGTCTCCCTTAGGGTGTTACATGGGGGACCAAATCCTTTTTTCTACCCTGGAGGAAGTGCCAGCACAGGGAGGTGGTAGAAATGTTTGCTCAGGTGCCCACAGCCAATTGATGCCCCACTGCTCTTGTGTTTGTATTGAATCCCTTTGTTAATTTTTTTCTTGTTTAGGGGAAATACATATGGTGATTTTGCAATCAATGCAGCATTGCGTAATAATTAAAGGGCTAGCCTTGGGGCCAGACTATTTCAGATTCTAGTCCTCCCATTTGCCTTGCATGATTACTTATCTCAAGCTCAGTTTTCTCCTCTGTAAAACGGTTATTTCTTGCCATGCTATTAAGAGGACAGAATGAGGTAAGGATGACCCAAGTGTCAGTCCATGTGCACTCAGTGAATCTTAGGGTTTTTCCTCCCCTTCTTCGGTATTTGTGCTCTTTGAAGAAAAATCCTCTTGAAAGAGGAGATATGTTGGGTTTTTGTCACTCTCTTCCACAAGAGGAGATGTAAAAACCTTTCAAAATTTTATTTAGTATTTTAGCTTGTGGAAAATACGTTAAGATGGCAAATAATCTTAAAATAAATTAGTGGAGTTAATGATTTCCAAGTAGGGGGAACCCTAATGATTTAAATATGTCCTGATGCTGTATTAACTTACAGAGCGTAGCATAGTGCCTGAGTTCAGATTTAGGAGCCTACTGGCTGGACTCAGCACTTACTAGCTGTGTGACCTTGGGCAAGTGAATTAATTTCTCTGTACCTCAGTTTCATTATTTATACAACATGGGTAGTATTAACAACTAGATTTTGGGATTGTTCCCCCAACCTCTACTCCAAAATAGGGTATTTTTGAGGTTTAAATGAGTTAATATACATTAAACCCTTAGAACCATGCCTGGCCCTGTTTGCTGTTATTTATTATTGTTATGATGCTGCTGCTGTAGTGCGAATAAAGTCAAGAGTAATTTAAGTTTTGAGAAATACTTAGTTATAATAAAATGTCTTCGGACAAGCAGTTATAAGGATTTTTTTTTTCCCCCTGCAGGGCTCAAGTGTTTGAAAAGAGTAAGTACATTCCAGCCATATTCAGTGATGTCCTTACAGGGACCCTACTTTTGTGCATCAGTCTTTTGTGACATGAAAATGTTGCTAAAGAAAAACTTGAGCAGTTAGTAAAGACATCGCAAGGTGTTATGGCAACAACCATCAGTTTGCAGTGATTATGCTATGGTTGGTTGGTCTCATGTGCTTCCACTTTCTTTGCAGTAATACCTGTATGCATTATTTACAATTCCAAATTGAAGCCATCCATTCCTTTACTGTCACGCACCTTGAAATCTGTGTACAGTCATCCCTCAGTATCTGTGAGGGATTGGTTTCAGGACCACTCCCCATACCAAAATCCTGAAGATGCTCAAGTCCCTGATATAAAATGGCATGATGTTTGCATTTATACTGTGCATGCTTATACTGTGCTTCCTGCATGCTTTAAATTCTGTCTCTAGATTATAGTACTTAATACAATGTAAGTGCTATGTACATAGTTGCCATACTGTATTGTTTAGGGAATAATGGCACGAAAAAAAGTCTGTACATGTTCAGTATAGCTGCAACCATCGTAGGCCTAGTTACATTTTCCATCGGATGCGGAACCTGCAAATATGGAGGACCTGTTGTATGGGCTTCATCTAGGTGATTAATGACATAGCAGAGCAGTGTTTTTTTGGTTGTTGTTTTTTAAAAATATTTTTCAATGTACAGGTCTTTATTAACTGAGTGTTCAGGAGTAAGCTCAGTGTGTCACAAGCATTGGAGATGGGGGATTGCTCCCAAGGAGAAGAGAGGGGGTGAGGGGCAGCTTGGGGAGTGAGGAGGAGAGGAAGGACAGGGGGACCAGGGCTAGTCCCCCACCTCCGATACCCTAGCTCCTGAAGGGTTCCACCAGACCCACCCTTGTGCTCCTCGAAGAAAAATCTGCTTAAGGAAGAAGAAAAAGATAGGTTAGTGTTTTTAATGTGACAGACAAATGAATCTTTAAGTGATTCCTTGCATGAATCTAATTCTTGATGATAGCCAATTATTTGAGATGTGTGATAAATTATAACAAGCCCAGACCTTTTACCCTTGGCTCTGGGTATGCATATATGTAAGGAACTTAATGGTAATAGGAACACCCCGTTATCCAGTCTAATAATGAACCACTAATTGTACTAGATAAAAAATATTATGAACTAAAGACCTAATATTGTTGAAATGTCACAACTTCTATGAGTAAAACATTTCAGCTGGGCATGGTGGCTCATGCCTATAATCTCAGCACTTTGGGAGGCTGAGGTAGGAGGATCACTTTAGCCCAGGAGTTCGAGACCAGCCTAGGCAACATAGCAGGACCCTGTCTCTACAAAAAATAAAAAAATTAACCAGGCATGGTGGTGAGTGCCTGTAGGCTCAGCTACTCGGGAGGCTGAGGTGGGAGGATCACTTGAGCCCAGGAGGTCAAGGCTGCAGTGAGCCAAGATGGTATCAGTGTACTCTAGCCTGGTCGACAGAGCAAGACCCTGTCTTAATCAGTCAATCAGTATTTCATGCTTTTAGTTACTCTGTGGTTTTCCCACCAGATGCTGTCACTGCTATCAAAGAACCACATAAGAAAATTCTGTAAATGGTTCTTAACTTTGTGCTGGACACCTGAGAATGTGCACAGGTGTATTAGCCATAGTCTTTCATCTTGAGTCTGTATAGAATCCTGTCCTCTTCTGATACTGTACATAAGTTACTCAGTGTTACCAGTTTTCTTTTTTCTTCATGTTGCTTTCTTACTGTATTCAGAAAATTTCTTCTTTAAAAATGTTTCAGATTATTGTCACTTTGGTGGGCCCTTTACTCGTCTTTAATAAAATGTGAACTGAATACATTTTCAGGTGAGATGTTTCAGTTCATGCTATGGGGTCTCCTGTCTGTGTGAAGATCTGACCTATGGTGTACTTTCTCTTCATTTTTTCCCCCTATTTTTCTAAAATTAATTTTATTCTATATATTTGAGGTTTACAACATGATGCTATGGGAGTCACAGAGATAATAGTGACTATAGTGAAGCAAATTCATCTATCAATGATCTCGCACAAAGTAGGCCCTTTGTATCTGCATGTTCTGCATTTGCAGATCCCACCAACCACAGATCGAAAATACTTGGGAGAAAAACAAATATAACAATGAGAATAATACAGATTTTTAAAAAATGCAGTATAACTATTCACATAGCATTTACATTATATTTGGGATTTTAGAAATGATTTAGAGTATCCAGGAGGATGTGTGTAGATTATATGCAAAGCTGCGTCATTTTTTATCAGGGACTTGATCATTGCGGATTTTGGTGTCCTGAGGGATTCCTGCAACTGGTTGTCCACTGATCTCGAAGGATGATGGTAGTTAATTTGTGTGTGTGTTTGCATGTGTATGCGTATGTGTGTGTGTCTGCATTTGTGACGAGTAACTAAAACCTACTTATTTAACAAAAATCCCCAATACAGTTTTATGAACTCTAGGCCTCATGTTAATACATGAGATCTACATTAGACCTCTAAACTTGTTCATCCTCTGTATCTGCTATTTTGTGTCTTTTGACCTCCATCTCTTCATTTTGTCCTCCCTCCACCTCAGCTCTGATAATCATTGTTTGATTAAATGCATACCTGACCTTTTTAAAAAAAGAATCCACATATAAAATCATGCAGCATTTTTCTCTCTGTGCCTGGCGTATTTCACTTAGCATAATGTCCTCCAGGTCCCTTCATGCTGTGGCAAATGGCAGGGTCTCAGGAAGGGTTTCTTTTTCATCTGAGGTCGACATTTCCTTCCTCCTTTTTTTTTTTTTAATCTGACTTATTCTTGCCTAGTTGAATTGCAGATTAGTATAGTGTCGCATAGCGTGCTGCATCATGAGCATATCAGAATATCACGTTTAATGTATAAGAACTTAATCCAGTAAAACAAATAAGGTCTCATTTGCTATTTACGAGTGAGCATGTATGTGCTAAGTAACTGTGGAGCAGGAGACAGAATGTGTGCGTTCTTCAGCTGCAGAATACCTCTCATAACAGATGGCCCTAAATGCGCTTCTAGCGTCTCCAGACATGAAAAATTCAAATGGTCTAATTTAGCTGCGTCAACATGAGAAATTTAAATGCTGAAATGTTACCTACTTTGTACCATACTCTACTTTATTCCTAGATTAAAGAAAAAATAGAGGCTGGGCGCAGTGGCTCACACCTGTAATCCCATTTCTTTGGGAGACAAAGGTGGGAGGATTGCTAGAAGCCAGGAGTTTGAGACCAGCCTGGGCAACAAAGCAAGACCTCGTTTCTACTAAAAAAAAATTTTTTTAAATAATTAGTTGGTGTATGCCTGTGGCCCCAGTACTGAGGAGGCTGAGGTGGAACTTAAGCCCAGGAGTTCAAGGCTGCAGTGAGCTTTGATTGCAACACTGCACTCCAGCTTGGGCAACAGAGTAAAACCCCATCTCTTAATTAAAAAATAAAAATCCAATAAGAAGAAAATAGAGCTTGCTTTCTTCAATTATTGATTGACTTCTCAACCTAGTATAACTAACAGGAAGAAAAGTCTTTTTGATGCCTACTGATGTCAGTTTTCAGAACTCTGAAAGGAATCCAGGGGTTTAAAGTCCCCTCATTCAAATTATTTGTGGAGTTTAGTTAAGACGTAATTTGTGGAATCTATTGGGAGATTAGATTTCCTTCAGGAGAGAAGAACAACTATCTAGGAGTTCAACTTGTCCAAGGTTTTAGCCAACTGCCTTTGGGAATAATGAGTTTCCTGTTCCTGAAATTATCCGAAATGTGCTGGTTCAGCATGTTTCCAAGTTGTTTTCCACAGCGATAGACAGGATGGATAAACACTCACAAGCACAGCAGACTCCCATGGGCACTGTCGGAAGTTTGCGGCAATCTTGACACGCTCACTATTTACTCGATCTCTGCCTCTCTTAAGGCGAATATTGGAATGAGAGGGAAAGGATGGCATGGCATTGAATCTACTCACGTTCGTATATAAAAAGTAAATTAGAGAACTATAATCGTTATTAAATTACAAACAACAAAATAGATAACTGAGTATTGCAGTCATCAGTGTGAATGACTGGAGGTGTTGTCTGCTGACCTTATGGCCTGCCGTTGCTGTGAGGGGCATGGCACCAGCCGAGTGATAGGACTAGGTAGCTTTTCTGTTTCTCCCTTCCTCCCCCGCCCCCACCCCCACTTCTTCTCTTCTGTTGTCCCTTCTTTTCTTCCTTTTTTTCTGAGACAGTATCTGTCACCCAGCCTGGAATGCAGTGGTGGGATCATAGTTTACTGCAGCCTCAATCTCCTGGGCTCAAGGGATCCTCCTGCATCAGCCTCAACCCCCCTGAGTAGCTGAGACTAAAGGCACATGCCACCACGCCCAGCGAATTTTTAAAGTCGTTTTTTTTTGTTTTTTTTTTGGTTGTTTTTTGTATTGATGGGGTGTCGCTTTGTTGATCAGGCCTGTCTTGAACTCCTGGCAGCAAGTGATCCTCCTGCCTCAGCCTCCCAAAGAGCTGGGATCACAGGTGCAAGCCACCATGCCCAACCCTTTTCACTTTCTTAACCCTGAGATTTTGATTCTGTCATGACCAAAGTTTCACAAGGAAAATTTTCTTAATGATTCGCCTTTCTTCTGAAATTTGTTAGTATTATGGTTCATTAATAGTATGACTTGATGCTAAATATCAAAAACATTGTTTAAGAAAAAAATCAGTAGAAGAGTATACACTGGGACTGTTAAACTCCTTTTAAAAATTACCTAGATATAATCTCTTATGCTGTGTAATTATAAGTTGTACTTTTAATCTCATAACTTTAAATACTCTCCAATTCAAGCAGAACCATTTTCAGAATCAAAGTCCTATTGCAAATATAAACATTAGACTTCTTGAAAAAATATATACATGGCAGATCTACTGTGGATGAAATTAAATGACAAGAGTGTCACCAGGAATGCGGTTTCTCTTATTGCATGGGTTCCACAGGTGTAAAAATAACCCTTACTAGCCCCCTGTTTACTAGCTGGACACTTGCCGAAATGGCCAAGAACACGAAAGTGAAGCAGCTGTGTATCAGGGACAGTTGTGGACAAGATGTCCATAAGCAGTGCTGTAAGGACCCACCAAAGCACAACTTCAGATGACTTGGCAGGGCAGTGACATGCTGGGAAGCAACAGTCATTGGCTGCGCATTTTCGCAGAAGTATTCAAGGAACTCCAGGGTAATTTACAAATGGCCACTTTGCCATATGCTTGAGACATTGGAAAGATTTTTAGTGGGTGGCATCCTATAGACCAGGGATCGTTTTGATGCCAGGGAGCTTGAGCTGATACTGGACATTGGAGGGTGTGTCAGGTTTTCTGATAGACCAATTATGTTTCACTAATAGAATGTTTTGTTTGAGGTAGGGAATATTTTTAAGAGGACAAGGAAAGCCAATAGGTATATTTTTAAAAATTATGAACATATATGTGTAAGAAACAGTATAATGAAACAAGTGCATTACAAAGAATAATGGTAAAACACATTGTGTGTTAGCTTTTGGCGGAAGGAATATAAGCTTAAAAGTTTTTTAAACAACTTTATTTGGCAAAAGAAGTAGAGGGAGTGGCTATCAAAGAAAAAATAAGGGATTCAGACAAAGCGTACCTAGTATTAACTGTTAGTACCACAGATACTAATGCTGGTTTTTAATTAAAACGACCTAATCAGTAATGTCTTTGAGATTGCCTAAATTTACATTTTGCTCTCAAGTATTTTTAAGTCATAAAACAGCAAGCCAGTGGGGAAAATAAACTGAAAGATGATTTGCCACAGGCTTGAAACTGCGAGTGGGGAAGTTGGCATACTAAATTGTAATACAGACAAATGTGAGGTAATGCATTTAAGGGGAAAAAAAAAAAAAAGACTACATTATACACACAAAGTAACGGGCTCCAGGCTTCTTGTGAGTATTTCAGATGGGAATCATTCAGTTTCTAATGGGTATTTGGCCGATGTGGTGCTTACTGTAGCCAGGAACGTTCCGGGCAAGGAAGTGCTGGGCGATTCCAGGAGAGATATAAAGAAAATATTTCAAGATCTTACACACTTTGAATCGTGTGTGTGTGTGTGTGAACTGCTTGGTAGGAAAGCTACAAGAGAGACTGGGAAATGCTAAGGGAAGGGCGACTGAAAGAGGTACCAAACCATGAGAAGAAATTACAGTCAGGAGGGACCCTTCAGTCTCAAAAGATGAAGCTGTGATTAAAAACCATAATAAACACGGGCTCAACAGACTTCTTTATCAAACCCTGCAGAATGGAACAGAAGAGAGCAGTTGCTGCTTGAGGGGGAAAGTTAATAGAAGAAGAAAATAACTTGTTTTTAACAGTCGACAAAGCAGTTTCACCTTTGTCATCTCACCTGACCTGTACCCAGCACTGAGGAGAAGGGTGGGGACAAGTCATTATTCACATTTGACAGATGAGCAAACAGATCAGAATAAGTGACTCGGCTAAGCCCACACTGTCAGCTCTGCGGTCAGGATCAAACCTGGCTCTGACTCGGGTCCCCTTGCGCTTGTCCCCCCTCTGGGTTGCGAAAACTTGGGGTCGGTACCACAGCGTGGAAGACTTAGGATCACTGTGAAAAACGGCAAATGCAAATACTGTTAAAGTCTTTAAGAAAAGCCTTGACTCGGTGGTATGAGCAGAACTTGGAAGAGTTGAGTCAGAGAGCAGTCCAGCTGTCTTCAGCTCAGATAGCTGCCCTTGCTGGAGGCTGCTGGTTGAACAGTAATTTATCAACTTGATCCAACATAAAGTTTCTTCATTTTTACTGTACTGTCATGTGTCAGCTGTTTTTTTGTTGTTGTTGTTTTTCTTTTTTTTTCGGCTTCAGAAATGGCTTCAGCTACGCAAAAATAAAGAAGGATCCGAAAGGTCAGTCTTGTTGTAAAGAAGATGGCAGGTGACATGGTAGTTGACCGCACATTGTTCATTCCCAAGGTCATGGGTAGTGCCAGGATTTTCAGACGCAAATGATGCGTATGTAAAGATGACCAGACCATCTGTGTCTCTTCAGATCCTTTTGCGATTACCAAGTGTTCCCAGCAAGGGTTAATGTGGTGCGTGAACCTGACTAACCTCGGGTTCTAGTTCTCCCTGAGTAGAGAGTCTAGGACCTAGCCAAGTTCAGACTGGCTCAGTCTGGAGGAATTCACAAGTGAGGCAGGTTTAATGGAAGAACAGATACTCTGAGGTTTTGGAGGTCCTGTGATGTGCTTGTCAACCAGTTCCTGCTTCTGCCACCCCCACCACGGAGCACCAACCATGTGGTTTGTTCTTTGTGTACTTTGTTAGCTAAACTCTCAAGTGTCAAGTTGATGGCACTTTTTTTTTTTACGTTCATGGACACTGTTATTGTCCAATAATTTGTTAGTCACCAATACTTTGTTTTATCAGTAAAATAAAACACTCTATTAGGAATAGCATGATCAGAACAGGGTCGTTTCCTAATTTTTAGATTGCTGGCCTTTTCTAGAAAATAAAGGCAAGGTGTGCCTACTTGAGGTTTGAGGGTTACGATTGCCTCCTGGCAGAGGAAATGAGTAGGCCCAACAGTTGCTAGGTTAAAAAGAAACAATAGTTGAAGTACTGAGAAAAGTTTAATGAAAAGTAACTTTGGTTCTCAAGTAGAACAGTTTGAGGACAGTGAAAAATTCAGTAGCTAAGGGTTGTGTGCTCTCTACACAGGGATGGTGTGTGGATTTGTGGGTAAGGTATGCAACAGAGTACTCCTCTTTGGGCATTTTTATATCTTGAATTAACTATAGCACAGGAGTTGGCAGACTATGCTTGTGGGCCGGATCTGGCCCGCTGCTTGTTTTTGTGTGGCCACGAACTAAGGATAGTTTTTATGTATGTACAAAAAAAAAAAATGGTTTTTAAAAAAAGTGTTTCATAACATGTAAAAATTCTATGAAATTCAAATTTCAGTGTCCGTAGATAAGTTTGATTGGAACACAGCCACACTCATTTGTTTGCCAGTTTATAGCTGCTCAAACAGCAGAGGTGAGTCATTGTGACAGAGACTGTGTGGCCCGCAACGCCTAGAATTATTTACTGTGTAACCCTTTACAGGGAAAGTTTGTCAGTTCCTGCTACAGTAAAATACTGCTGGTAGCTGAAATTAGGAGTTTTCACCTCTTTTCCTGGGTTTTATTTTTTAATTTTATTTAATTTTATGTATTTCATTTTTTTTAGAAATAGGGTCTTGCTCTGTCACACAGGCTAGAGTACAGTGGCGCCATCATGGCTCAATGCAGCCTCTACTCCCGAGGCTCAAGACATCCTCCTACCTCAGCCTCTTGAGTACGTGGGACCACAGGTGCATGCCACCACACCTGGCTAATTTTAAAAATTTTTTGAAGAGACAAGGTCTCACTATGTTGCCAAGGCCGGTCTCAAACTCCTGAACAGTCTTCCTGCCTGGACCTCTCAAGGTGATGGGATTACAGGCATGAGCCACTGTGCCTGGCTGAGAAGCCAGGTCTTGAGAAGCCAGGTGGCCCAGAAGGCCTAGCTGACAGCGAAGGAGAGACAGAGGTCCCCTCCCACCCCCCTTTAGCTCTTAGTGGGCTCTTCAGCTGGATCTAGAAGTCAAGTTGACATCAGGCAGATTAACAAGAGAAAGGTATACAAATTTTCTTAGTGTTACATGTACCTGGGAATCTTTAGAAGAGTGAAATCTGAAGGAAGTGGCCAAAGCAAGACACTTTTATGCTGAGAACAATGCATTTGAGAAGAAATGACAAGACAAAATCTGGGGCAGTACATTTCTAGGGGAGTCACTGGGAGGATACGTGGGGAGTATAAAACAGGTAGAAGATAAGGGCTACTTCCAGAAATTTCCTTATTCAGGTCAGTTGCAGCTTCCAAACCCCAGTCTCTGGGATAAGGGCTATTTTCTCGCCTGAATAGGTGAGGGGCCCCTCCCAAAGGAATCTTTGTGGCTTGCTACATGCAGGAAGAGCCAGGTCACCTGGCTTGTTGGGGTCAAGTTGGAATCTACAACTTTTTCAGTGTTTTCAGCTCACACTAATCAGTATAAAAATCTGGCATATTTTGGGATGGCGTGTCCTTCACTCTTTCAACAACATCACCAAGACCTCAGTACATGTGTAGGGTCACCTTGGATCACCAGCCCTCGCTGAGCTGTGGCAGGAACACAATGTTGAGCCTCCTTGAGTTCTTGACCCATGTCATTATGAGCCAATAAAATGGCACTGGTTTTAAGCCATGAAGTTTTGGGGTGTTTTTTACGCAGTGTTGCTTAACTGAAAAGGACTAGGGATGTATGCTAGCCTTTTTATTGTCATTCATGACAGGGAAAATATCCTCTCATCCAAGATGTTAGTAAAGAATGTAGTTAAATCCTTCTGCCACTTGAGTTCCTGGTACGTGTGGCTCATTTAAGACATTAAATTCTATTTCTATGATTATTAAAACAATGCATGCTTATTGGCGAAGATTTAGAAAAGGATAGGAAATTCGGAAGCACAATATGTAAATTACTCATAATTCTGCCATCTAAAGATAATCACGATTAGTACCAGCCTTTTCTTTAAAAATATATTCTTGTTTTATTAAATTTATTTATAGTTTTGTACTCTGCTTTATTCGTGTAATAAACAAGCATATTTCAAAAACATAATTTTTAATGACCACAGCAGCCCATTTAAGTGGATTTAAAAATCCACATAATTCAAAAGTAGTGCGTGGTCTTCATTTTCTGTTTCTAGGTTTGCAAGAGTATTTTTTTAAAGGAATCCTTTTTTAAGACAGCTTTATTGAGCTATAATTCACATATGATGTAAAGTGTACAATTCAAATACCATTTAGAATATGCAATTCATTGCTTTTTAGTATATTTACTAAAATGTATGTATTTTTATATACTATTTAAATATAGGGGTTGTATAACCATTTTCAGTCTAATCTTAGAACATTTTCATCCTCTCTAAAAGAAACTCAAACCTTATTTCTCCCCAACTCCTACCCCCAGCCCTAGGCAACCACTAATCCTCTTCCTGTCTCTGTAGATTTCTATGTGGGCTTTTGTGACTGGCTTTGTTCACTTGGCATAAGGTTTCCAAGGTTCATCCACTTTGTACCTTGTAACAATATTCCTTTTTATGGGGGTCAAGACATATTCTATGGTGTGGATAGACCACATTTTGTTTATCCTTTCACCCATTAATGGACCTCTGGATTGTGTCCATGTTTTGGCTATTATGAATAATGCTGCTATGAACGTTTGTGTAGAAGTTTTTGTGTGGACCCATGTTTTTATTTTTCCTGGGTACATACCTAGTAGTGAAATTGTTGGGTTATATGGTACCTCTGTGTTTAATTTTCTGAGGAACTGCCAAAGCAACTGTATAATTTTACATTCTTACTAGCAATGTATGATGTTTCTAATTTCACTGCATCCATGCCAATACTCGATATTGTCTGTCCTTCTTCTTATAGCCATCCTAGTAGGTATGAAAGAGTAGTATCTCATTGTGGTTTTGATTCACATGTTCCAAAGACTGATGATATTGAGTATTTTTTCATATGCTTATTGGCCATTTTTATATCTTCTGGAGAAATAGCTATTCAAATATTGTGCCCATTTTTTAATTAGGTTGTTTTTTTTTTTTTATTGAATTGTAAGAGTTCTTTGTATATTTTGAGTAAAAATCACTTGTCAGATTTGCAAATATTTTCTCTCATTTTATTAGTTTTCTTTTCACTTTGATAGTATTGTTTGCAGCATTAGGTGTAAATTTTGATGTAGTCCAATTCCTCTATCTTGTTGCTTCTGCCGTTGGCGTCACATCCAAGAAACCATTGCCTAACACAAGTCACAAAGATTTTAGAGAATTTTTTTAATGTTATTTTATTCATTTATTGTACACTTTATAGCTCATTCTGCTGTATTTTTAAAAAGGCAGATCCTTCAAGGACAATACATAGGGAACACATTCTTTTTCATAGCTGTCTAATACTCTAGGTATAAGTAGACCTTAATGTATTCAACCATTTCCTATTGATAGACATAACCTATTTCCAGTTTTTTGGGTTTTGCCACAAATAAGACTGCAAAACTGTGTACGTTTATTATTTTGTTCTGGTGTCTTTATTCCTACAGGATACATTACCTAGGGCGGAATGGGAAGCTTCCTTCAGAATCTAAGTACCAAGATTTGTCTGACATTAGAATTTGAGCACTCTAGTCAGCTGGCTAGGAAAAAAAGATTAGGAATCTGCTGGAGAAGAGTTTTCATCACAGCAAACTCATTTCATAAAGCTGGGTTGCCTTCACATTCTGTTCCTCTTTGAACAGCTTATTTTTATTTATTTATTTATTTATTTTTTACTGTCTTTAAGGAAGTAAAAGAGACTTTTTCCCATAGAACGACAAAGGAAAGAAATGCAGAAAGGTTTGGGAAATAGCCACTAAGAAAAGTATGCCGGTGTTCATTCTCAGTCTTGTATTTGGAGTGTGTGTGTATGTATGTGTGTTCTTTTTATCATGCACTGCTAAGAAGAATTCAGGGACCACATGAAGACACTCATACGTGTGAAGCCATATCTGCTGATGTATGAACCTAATGGGATCACTGAGAAAGTGGAACCCTCCTGGCTCTGCTCTGGTCCCTGGTATCTCATTTCTGTTGTTGAAAGGGGGGTTGGCAGGGGTAACACTGAGAAGACAATTGTGACAAAATAAAGATTTTTTTTAAAAAGTCCAGCAGTTAAAATTGAACATAATTTTTATATCATTCATTCCTCATGGTTTAAAAGGAGTGAAAAATGTACAGGAGCTTTAACTGATGTCTGCTCTGTAAAATCTGTGTTAATGTGATTAATGGTCAGCTATTTGTTTAGAGGAGCCAAAGTAGCAGATGAGTGTTTTCATATTTTTAGATTCTTTTTAAGAGCCCTTAGTGGCCTATTATATCGACTCTTCCTTAGACCACACGCAGCTTCCTTTTAGCAAACCTCCGAATTGTTACTGTCATTTAAACTTCAGCTAGAAGGCCACGTTAGGACCTTACCGACTGATTGAGATGCTAAATTATGTTTTAGCTGCATCTTAGAAACATTTTCTGATGGTTTAAAGGATGTGTTAACTGCTTGCCGTGAACTAAGTAAGCTAAGTGAATAGTTTGTAGGAAACTGACAAGTGGAAGTGGTTTTGAGGACTTTTTTTTTTCTTTTACCTTTTTATTGAGGGAAACTTAAAACATTTCCAAAGTAGAGGGAATACGCATGAACCCGTCACTCAGCTTCCACATTCATCCTCTCAGAGCTCATTCCGTTTCGTCATTCTGCAGGATCCCGCATGCAGCCACGAGCCACGTGTGGCTGCTGAATGCTTGCCTTGTGGCTCTCTGAAGGAAGTTGTTCCCCAGTGTAAAATGCAACCTGAGAGCCTGTTCCAGCGGCCTACTCTCCCTCTTGGGGGCTCCTCATAACTAAACAGAACCTCACCCTAGCCCTATCTCTGTGTAAGCCCCTCCTTTCTTTCCTTTAAAACACTTTTAAAGTGTCACTGTTTAATTATTTGGCGTGCCCATTAAGTCTCAGCCTGATTCCCTATGATAATACAGTCTCCAGGAGGGGTAGGGCCTGGTGTGGAATCGGTGCCCAGAGTGCACCCAGTGAATGAGCACACCGCAGTAGGAATTCTCAACCCCAGCTGGGCCCAATACCTTCTTTGCCATGTGATGCAAACATGTACATGCAAAACGTGTACATGGTAACCTCCTTTAATATCCTGATATGAAATTTACAGATGATAGCTCTTAAAAAATGAATATAATGCCCTAAGTATAACAGGAAAGAGAAATATAAGGAAAGTAATTTGCAATAAAATCATGCTTTTTCTTCTCCTATTTCTAGTATTGGTGGCCCAGATTGTGCCAGACTAACCTACCAGCAGGTAATAAATAGTTGTAAGCCTCTTAGGCAAAACAGCATCTCCCAGTATTCAGCTCTTGCCATCCCTCTGAACTAAGCCTTTCTCCCCTGTAGCACTTAGTACTGAGTGATATTCTCGTTTTTTAATTGTCGGCTTCCTCCTCTGCTAAGAAGCTCCATGAGGGAAAGGAATGTTTTCTCTTTCGTTGAGCACTATATCCTCAGCACCCAGAACAGTGCCTGAACTATAGCAGTTGCCCAGTTAAACAGATGTACCTTTTACTTCTTGTTCTCTGATTCATCAGCAGGAAGAGCCTATGAAAGGTCCCCCTTATCAGCTCATCACCGAGTCAGCTATTCCCCCCTGGTTAGTCTCTTGCCCTTTTTCCTCTCTGCTGGATGAGATGATGTAGCAGATGAAGACCCTCCACCTGTAACTGTGTCGTGCCACATTCAGATTTTTAGAATGCCCCTCTTGATCTGGCCACATCTACATTAAATGCTAGTTTCTTCAAGCAGTGAGACAAAGCTGAGAGATGATAGGTTTAAAGATTGGTTACAAATTCTGATGAAGACTGGTCCTTGAAGTCTTTGGGCTGTTACCTGGCCCTTTGGGAGCAATAGGTCATCACTGTGAACAACTTCTGTAGGTACTGGTTTCCATACGAAGGGAATACATTTTGATGACTTTAGATGAAGTCTTAACTTTATTTGCTGTTTAATGCAAGTTGGTCAAGGGTCTTATTGAGCAGAAGAAACTTGGGAAATGAAAGCACTGTTACTGGGACCACAGTTTTTGAGCCTCTGCTGTCAGTGGAAACAGACACTTCAAAAACGCTCTCCACTGAGGCTCAGAAGAGATGAAAAGACAGGAAAAAGAGCCGAAAAGATGAAAAGACAGGAAAGAAAAGACGAAAAGGAGCTCCGTGTGCCATCATGGAGCACCGGGACAAAGAAATGGCAACAGTGTGTCTGTTTCCCTGTTAATGGTTGTTGAGAAATACTAGCCACAGTTTCCAAAGTATTTAAGGAATAGAAAATGTGCAATAAATTATGTGATTTTTTTTTTTGTGGATCAGTTTCCTTCTTCCAAGTCGCGAAATGTCAGAGAAACACTGTGTTGTTCAAGGATGACAGCCAGGAACTAGTCAGGCTTCAGCACCTCCTGCCATTGCCCCTCTTAGCATTATATAGAGTGGATGTGAGGGCTCATTCATGGACGGTGTCAGGAGAATTGTACTACACTGATCATTTAAGGGAACCATTCTGCTTATTCAGGAGAGTCTTTTCATTACTTATAATGGCTTGTTTATTGACATTTCTTATTTACTGTTTCTCCTCAACAGTGTTTTTGTTTATTTGTTTTTTGAGACGGAGTCTCTCTGTTGCTCAGGCTGGAGTGCAGTGGTGCAATCTTGGCTCACTCACTGTAACCTCCGCCTCCCAGGTTCAAGCCATTCTCCTGCCTCAGCCTCAGCCTCACGAGTATCTGGGATTACAGGCACACGACACCACGCTCGCCTACCTTTTGTATTTTTAGTAGAGATGGGGTTTCACCATGTTGATCAGGCTGGTCTCGACCTCCTGATCTTGTGATCTGCCCACCTAGGCCTCCCAAAGTGCTGGGATTACAGGCGTGAGCCACTGCGCCTGGCCGCCTCAACAATGTTCTAAGAGATAAGGCAAAAGTATCAGGTAATACTTAATCGTAATGGTACCTAGGATAGAAGAATTTCATTTGCTTGCTACTATCTCTACTCTTACGTGAATACAAATGTTCCTAATTTTTAGTCAATGTACCAATCAACATTGAATGAATGATATGTAAATTATAAGAATGAAGGGCCAGAAAGACGTCATGTATCAGTGATGACTGTTCTGAGCTATGTTCTCTTAAAGCAATAAAGTAAGTTCTCTTTGATTAATAGTTACATTGGCTACCTTTTAGCTGCCCATGAAAAATATAGTTGGACATTTTTTTTTTTAAGACAGAATCCTAAGGTCTTGTTTTGTTGCCCAAGCTGGAGTACAGTGGCATGATGACAGCTCACTGCAGCCTCAAACTCCTGGGCTTAAGCAATCTTCCTGCCTCAGCCTGCTGAGTACCTGCGACCATAGGCACACCACCACTCCTGACTGGGTTTTATTTATTTATTTATTTTAATTTTTATTTTTTTGGTAGAGACTGAGTCTTGCAATGTTGCCTGGACTGGTCCTGAAATCTTGGCCTCAAGCATCCTCCCACGTTAGCCTCCCAAAGTGCTGGGATTACAGGCATGAATCACTGTGCCTGGCTGGAAATTTCTTAGTAAAACAAAATTCGTTAGTGGTTCAAATATATTTTCAGTGCTGTAAAGAATATAAAATTCCATTTTCAGTAAACATTTCTACCTATTGTCAGCTAAAGCTAAGAGTTAAAGAACTACACCTAACATAGTGACTGGCATAAAGTAGATATACAGTAAGTATTTGCTGAATGTGTAACTGGATGGCTGGAATGAACTTTGAGTAGGAGAAACAGCTGGTCTGGTCTTCCTTTTTTGTTTTCTTTTTTTTTTTTGCTTTTTTGCTCCCAAGTTTCTTCTTGTGTTTCTCTGATCACCACAGCATGGTTCTTAGGAGTCAAAGTGTCTGGTATATATGAAAAGAGCGTTTTTGGAGGGAGAATTCACCAAAAAAAGATGATACAAGCCAAGAGGGGTTATTAGAGGAGAACAGTGTTGATATGAAGGCTAATTAATGCTTTGTGAATACCCACCATGCACAAGACAGTGTCTGCTGGTTGCTGGAAGTCCAAGATGATCAGTCTGTGTCCCTGTGGCTAAACGTTTGGTTGTTAGTCTGCATGAAATAGATATGACACCAAATTAGGAGAAAGCAGCAGAAGAAAAGCAAGGATTCTGTGTAATAACCAAGGCAATGGGGTTAAAAAAAACACACACATTTCTGAAGAAAGTAAGTTAAGTTGAGCTTTCATTTGCAAAATGACTTTTTATTTGGCTGTAATATTCCTCTGGGATGGCTCTGTGAATTCAGTAAAACAAAGCTAAAGAAAAACCTATTCTGTTTGAGGGACCGTATAATTAACCATAGAAAGTAGTGCCATCCAGTATATTACTGAAGAAAAAGGATTAAATAGTGGTATGAATAAAAATAGTATCCCTTCTTATTCTCCCTAGGCTAAAATTATAAGGACTGTCAGTCATTTTGTTAAGGGTCTAGTTTATTATTGGCTGTGTTGGGAATAGTGCTTTCTATCTTCCTATTATGTAATAGTCCACAATTACATGAATAGTGGTATCTTTATTTTTTATTTTTATTTTTTTTATTTTTTTCCTCAGAAGAGCCTGGTGTTGAGGGGCTGCAGGAGCAGAACAGGAAGTTATGGTTGTTTTGGAATTGTGTGTGGTGTATGTTTAAATTGTATTAGAATAATTTTTATTCCTTTTAAACTGTCTTTCTGGTTGTCTCATGCTACTTTGAGTTTAGTATACCCTGGGCTTGATGCAAGACCCCTGGGCCAGGGCCAGGGCACCTGGTTCTAGTTCTAGGTCTACCTTTGATTGTTGTGGTCATTTTAATTAATTCATGCATACATATTTATTGCATTTTCCTGCACTGAGTCCCGGGCATACACAAATGAATAAAACCCAGTTCCTACCTGTAAGGAATCAGTTTAGTTGGAGGATCACAGAGATAAGCATAATTATAAGACAGCTTAGAGATGTGTATGGAGTATTTTGTGATGTAAGGGAAGGAACCCAAACCATCCTTGGCGGGAAGTAATGGGAAAGACTTCCTGGAGGAGGTGATGCCTGAATTAGGTAGAAGTCATCACCATGGGGATCAGGGGCTTTGTAGAGCATTTCGGCTAGAGATTATCAAATAGCAAGGCAGATAGACCCCAAGTGTGTTCAGAGCACTCACCAGTCCAGGAAGCGGCCCTGGACAGGGAGACAGGAAATGAAGCTGCAGGAATGAGAGAGATCATTGGATCTCCGTTTCCTTACCTAGAAGTGAAGCTCTGTTAATACTAGAAGGCTTCTCAGGAACTCACTCATTTTCTGGAAAGCTTTCATATTGCTGCTTGTTGGAGAATGACAGGTTAACCTACTGCTCACCTTTTTAGGACGTTGAGGCCTAGGTATTAACTGTCTTGAGTTTGGCAATATTTTGAACAAGGACATCCTAAATTATGGTTGGTGTGACTCATGTGAGTTATCAGATTTGTATCTGTTGGTCTTTTTCTCTGCGTCTGTCTGGTTGTCCAGGCCTTTGTGCTTCTCCACCCCTTCTTAATAGGCCCTTCTGGAATTGATCTCTGCATCCATCTCCTCTGGACATAAATGTTCATTTCTCTTTTCTCTGACCCTTCACCAGCTCCCATGCCCTTTGTGTGCAGATGCCCCACAGATCTGGCTGGATTTTCCCTATCCCTGTATATATTCACAAGTACACCTGTGATCATTCAAGTATTGTAATTACAAAAATCGGCATTAGCAAGAAATATGCACATATCAGAAACTGAAGTGGGCGTGTTCTCCAGATTACATCACTATAGACAAATCTCTTTATCCATTTTTGTAATTCTTTGGAAGTGGTTATGAAGGTGTGAATAGTTCATTGTTCAAGGACAGTGCATTGGATTCTGTTTTTTAATCTCATCCGCCTCCGACAATCCCCCGCCGCCCCCCACTGCCCCCCGATCCAGAGCTGTCAGGGCAGCCAGAGGGAACCCTGTTTTCAGGATGCTGATGCTGATATATTATTCATGATGTAGCGGCATTAAATGAGTTAGATATCTGGCTTCCTTTTTTTCCTTTAACAATAACCGCTTATTGTACATTGGTCCTTTTCTGTAATAGGATAAGAATTACAAAGAGTCTTTGGAGGAAGAACCAGTGCTTCAGGTTATGATATACCTTATATTGTTTTTGTTGTTAGGGGCTATATGTAAAATATAGCTGCATATTTTTCTAATAGCTTTGACTTAGACTGAAACATTGGTTGCCAAAAACAAATTATTTCACATTAACAAATATTATTAGTTATTTTAATAACTTATTCCTCTCAGTGGGTGCTAGTCCAGACATTTTTTGTGTTTCTTAGTGGTAATGGACCTGTCTACTTCATGAAAGAACAACAGCGTCTCTGCATTTCCCTAGAAAAATATTCTTGGAGGAGAGTCCTAGACCACCAGTTTGTGTGTGTGTGTGTGTGTGTGTGTGTGTGTGTATTTTCCAAGTAAATCAGAAAATTCAGGCAATTAATAGTGAAAACTGTCTTCTCAGTAACCTTTTCTTCAAGTCTTAACATAAATGACATTTCTTTGAGAGGGCCCCCTAGATCTGGTTGTACCCCTTTGCCTCCCAGCATCCTGTGTTCTCTTAACGATGCCCCTAATGACTCGCACAGCCTCGGAGCTCCACGTGGCAGGACCCAGGTGGGCAGTCTTGTTTATCGCGATGCCAGGCATCAGGCTGCCACCTTCCAGCGGCCCACCCCAGGAGTGTGGTTCTGAGGATTCAGTGAGATGGTTTAGGCAAACTCCTCGGAGCAATGGCTGACCAGAGCAAATCATTAATAAGTGCCAGCTCTTTTTAAAAATTCATCAGGTGTACTCTCTCCACCCAGAAGAGACTAGTAGTTTAGGCTTACCAGGTCTTTCTTCCCAATTCTTTCTCTGCATTGTTATTTATTCATATTTCTTTCTATAATGGTTTATTGCCAAAGGCAGTAAATAGTATGTTGAATTAGCTATTTCTATAATATTTTGGACTGATATGTGTGTGTGCATATATAAATATATGATGTAAAGGTATATATATGTGCGGACGTGGGTGTGTGAATTATATGTATATAATATATGTTCGCTTTCCCTGGCTTTTCACTAAGAAACAAGAGGATTTACCACAGTGTCTCTTGGGTACTCAGTGAAGGGAAAGGCATTCACATCATAGCCCGTAGTTACTGGATGCCCGATAGGATGATGCCAATATGATGACTACTTCTCTGCTCTTTCTTCTCTGAGCCAATTTATTCCAGGAACTTTGTGCTCACTGCAGCTGTGACTATAATTGCAATCAAATTTTAGTTTCTAGTGTCACACATTTGCTGTTTTTTTTTTAAAAAGCTGGAATTATGTTACTGCCCTTAGCAGGACTTTTTAGTGGAAAGAGATAATCAAGTGTTTGTAATGATTAATATCAACTGGTTGTAATATGTGAAAAGTCCACAGTATTTTTAAGTATTTCTAGGGTGTGTAGTGAACTGTTTTTGAATACTATGGAGAAATATAAAAGTTTTTACTAAATTAGCTTTGAAATTATGTAAATAATATATTATGGAAAATGCAGAAGATATGGGTGAGAAAAAATTTTTGAAATTACTATTATTAATTGCACTATTAGCCCCCGGAATAGATTTCGATACACTGTACGTATGCAATAAATAATTGCCGAGTAAGAGGATGAATAAATGAACCCATGTCTTTGTATGAACACCCCATAGAAGGAAGGTCACAGCTGTTTACATATGGAAGAAGTTTGTCAGTCAGGTAGACCTTAAAGAGTGTGTTGGCTGTCATACTGTTTTGGTTTTGGTTTTGGTTTTTGCCCAGGCTGGAGTACAGTGGTGCCATAATGGCTCACTGCAGCCTCAACTTCCTGGGCTCAAGCGATCCTCCCGCCTCAGCCTCCCAAGTAGCTGGGACTACAGGGGTGCACCACCACGCCTGACTAATGTTTGTAGTTTTTGTGGAGATGGGATTTCACCATGTTGCCCAGGCTAGTCTCAAACTTCTGGGCTCAAGTGATCCTCCTGCATTGGCCTCCCAAAGTTCTGGGATTATAGGCTTGAGCCACAACACCTGGCCTGTCATATTTTTTAGTTGTCAGAATGAGTTGTAAATTACATGTGGTATGATTATTAAGACTGCAATTAATAGAAGCACTAAGAAACACAATAGGTCATGGTAGCCTGGGGCTCTAATTTATGTATGGATCATGCTGAGGTCCCATAATGTCCAGATGAGGTGCTCTGCTTCTAGTGGCTGGCCCAGCCTGGCTTTCTGTAATCATGGTCAGCTTGTGAACTAACAGGTCATAGTCATTCATTTTCACTGTGATTCTGCAAATAAACAAATATGCAGACTAGAAATCAGGAAGACATTCATATTTTTTGCTAGCAAAAAATGTTGGTTTGGTAAAAAAGTGATTGCACAAAATCTTCCAAGCTCCACTGCCCCAGTGCCTGCACCTGGAACTTGGCAAGTCGCAGACTGTCTGTGTCCTGCATCGGTGGTGTCCTCTGAGTGTGCGTGGCCTCTCCAGTGGGCACGCCCGCAATAAACCCAGTGTCCATAGCCTCAGCTGCATTACCTACAGGGTTTGCTGTCTTGACTCGGTGGAGAGGACTTAGTGGGGAGGAGTGCTCCTTTTCCTTCTTTCTTTCATAGCTTGGTTTTTGCTTCTGACAGTTTTGTTGTTTTTTGTTTGTTTGTTTGTTTGTTTGTTTGATTTATACATAGTCATGTGTTGCTTAATGATAGGGATATGTTCTGACAAATATGTTGTTAGGCGATTACGTCATTGCGTGAACATCACAGAGTGTACTCACATGAACCTAGGTGGTGGTGCCTGCCACACACCTACAATCTTATGGCACCACTGTCGTGTATAGGCTGTGTCCTTGACTGCAGTGTTGTTATGCGGCTCATAACTCTACATACCTTTCCTTCTTTCCTTTTTTGATCTTCAGGCTCTTCTAATTTCCTTTTTACTCATTCTCTCTGTGAGTCAAAAATCTCCCCTCATTATAGTTGCAAAGCATATGGCTAGTACTGTGACACTTCCCTATCAAAGGATTTCAGAGCCACATTATTTTTGAAGCAAAGTGAGACTTGAATGTAGTGTTCTTAGTCCCCAGAGCTCTTGAAAGCTCGACAGACATGTTCAAATTATCAGCTAGCAACAAAAAAAGAGTATTAAAACCAGGAGTGTTTTATTAAAAATGAAATGTATTAAAACAGAAAATTGAGCTAACAGAAGCAAAACATGAAGAAACATCCCCGAAGTTTACTGTTAAATTATCTTATTTGGTATTTTTTTCTTTACAATAACAGCCCAAACCATGTTTTGCTTGAAGCATAAGGCTTCAAGAGAAGTAAATGTTTCTTATATAAATTCCCATTCGTGTTTTGTTTGGTTTAATGTCTACTGTTGCTAGTAGACCGTGTATTGCAAAGGAACTTATTTTCTAGTATTTTCTGCATTGATCCACATGCATAGTATTTCATTTACATTGTGGGCCATATAGAATTTTGCAGACTAGTTCAGAAAACCAACTTCATTTTATAACATTGAATTTTCAGGAAAATGCATTCTGGGTTCCAAATAATGAGCTTAGAACTTCACTTTTGAAACACAGCCCAATTGTATGTTGGGAGCTGCCTACCCTGTAAGCCAATGAAGGGTTTTTACTTTGTATGATATTTAAATATGATCCAGAAGCATCTAGTTTATCTAGCATACCATTTAAAAAAAAAAAAAAAAACACTTCATGCTGCTTAGCCAGGAGAGGTCTTAATTTTGCTTTGACTTCAGCCCATTGTCTTCTTAGTTGGTGATAGTCTGTGATGAAAAGGCCTGCTGGGAAACGTTGAGAGACTCTTTTAAAATTTTAATGCAGGGAATTTTAAAGACCAATTTAAAAAATACTACTTAGGGTTGGGCGTGGTGGCTCATGCCTGTAATCCTAGCACTTTGGGAGGCCAAGGCAGGCGGATCATGAGGTCAGGAGTTCAAGACCAGCCTGGCCAACATAGTGAAACCCTGTCTCTACTAAAAATACAAAAAAATTAGCTGGGAGTGATAGCACGCGTAGGCCCAGCTACTTAGGAGGCTAAGGCAGGTGAATTGCTTGAACCTGGGAGGCAGAGGTTGCAGTGAGCCAAGACCATGCTATTACATTCCAGCCTGGGTGACACAGTCAGACTCTGTCTGTCTCTCTCTCCCCGCCTCTATACACACACACACACACACACACACACACACACACACACACACACACTAGAAGTTCACTGAAAACTTCAGGATTTTCTGTGGCTAAGAGTCATTTCAATCATGAAAGTATGATTTACTTCTAAAATTTTTTGGAGAAGTTTTAAAATTGTTACAAAGTTTTTTTTTTTTAAATCCTCTTTTTACAAGTATTAGTTTCTGGGAAAAGCTGGAAGACACATATTTTCTAGTTAAAAAATAAAGGCAAAGGTTTCATTTTCTAAGAGAATTTTAATTTTATAACCTCCCAGATTAGTGTCTTGGTGTATAAATGTGTATCTCATGGAATGTGACATGAGAAGCACATCATTTGTTAGGTGCTAAATTTGTTTTTACGATTATCGATTTTATAAGTGATCTTCAGTTTGTTGAAGAATGAGTAAAACCACATAGATGTTACTTTCCCACTTTAATCTTTTGGATGAAAACACACATTCAAAGCCAAAGGACTTAGAGTGAAATCTTAAAGTGTTTGCTACCATAATTCTAATTTGGTATTCATAAAAAATTATGTAATATGTCAAGACTAATGTGCTCTGTTTGAATACACACATCAAAACTCTGTGGTTGCTTTCTTTTTTCCACTTGAGAAACTAAATTTAAAGCTAGTTAGTGGAATTGAACACTAGTTATTTTAATTTCCTTGCTACTTGATCAAGATCTTGCTCTTTTAAGCATCATGTGAAACCATTAGTACCCACTTTTACCTGGCAAAATAAGGCATTTTACATGATCAGGGCAAATATTATTCTGAATCTGATGAAGGATTTCTGTGCCAGTCAACACATTATTATTTTTACAAAGTTACAGTCTTTGAGTTGGAAATGTGGGCATTTTTTTCTTTCCATGTTATTTGGTATAGTTAATATTAATTAGAAAGTAATTGTTATTAAACAAGTAGTGAATAGATTCACCTGCCCTTTTTACATGTGCCTCATAGAATGGCATCGGCCAATGATTAACTTTCTTGCAGAGATGTGGATGTTGGTTGTTCTGATGCTATATTGGCATATTATTCCTATCAGTGTAGGACTATTAAAAACTTTCTACAAATGTAATGGGAAAGTGTACGTTCGGGGAGCAAAGGGGTAGTAGGGCTTATCAAATGCAAATGGCTACTTGGAGAGTGCTGTTTCAGATGAGGCCTGCAGAAAAAAAAAAAAAAAAAAGAAGTGTAGGTGCCGGAAACAGTGCAGGGAGAATTTAAGAATAACCGCAGTTGGGGTTTGTGCAGGCTGAAGAAAGCATTTGATGATAAGCCAGCTGCAGGATGTTGACACAGGGGCTGTGTTAGCCTGGGTGTTTGGAATTGCCTTCTGAGTAGAATTTTAGAGCCGTTCCTTGGTTCTACTTAAGTATTTGATAATATCTTTTGGGATCGATAATTTTTCAAAACAGGCTTCCTAAATTAATGCCTTCCTGATGCATAAAAAGCTATTCCTTTTCTTTGGTAAATTGGGAAAAGAGCATTGAAAGGGCATGGTTTCTCCCGTGACTTTTATATGAAGGTACATTTTTCTACCCCTGTAGTTTAGGTGGCCAACATAAAAACTGGTTGATAATCAGTAAGTTATACAATATACTTTAAAGGCATCGTAGCTCTCAACACTTCTCAGATATTTATTTTGAAGTTCATGGTGGAAGAATTTGTGTAATGTATTATTTTCTGTGTTTCCCTGTGTAATATTGGTAAAAGTGTTACTGGGAAACAAGGAGAGTAATGAAAGTAGCATCAAAACTTATTGGAGTTAGGGGAAAATAATTAAAATGTGTTCTATTAGGTTTTTTCCTCAAGATAGGTGGCAAGGCAACCTTTCCTTGGTCAAGTTTATTAGAAACCTATCTCAGACGTTGTAGAGAATGTTGTATGTTTATATAGCATTCCTGGAAAGCCATCTGAAAATAGTAATCAAAATTAATATATATGGCCTTTGATCTCACAGTCCCACTTCTGATAATCTATCCCATAGAACTAAAAGCACTGGTTAGTAAAATTGTGTGTGTGTGTGTGTGTGTATATATATATATTATATGTATGTGTCTGTGTATGTATATATATGTATATGTCTGTATATATAAATATATTTATAGCATCATTGTGTATTGCATCTAAACATTGGAAACAGACCAGGTGCAGTGGCCTAACATCTGTAATCCCAGCACTTTGGGAGGCTGAGGTGGGAGGATTGCTTGAGCCCAGGAGTTCGAGACCAGTGTGGGCAACGTAGTGAGACCCCATTACTTTTTTCTTAATAAAAAAAAAAAAAAAGCCAGGTGTGGTAGTGCACCTCTGTAGTTTCAACTACTTGGGAGGCTGAGGCAGGAGGATCTCTTGAGCCCAGGAGGTTGAGGCTGCAGTGAGCCATGACAGTGCCACTGTACTCCAGCATGGGTGACAGAGTGAGACCCTGTCTCAAAAGAAACATTGGAAGCAAAGTGAATGACCTTTAGTAGTGGAACAGCTAAATAAATTATAGTGCATTCACTCTCTGAAGTAATATAATTAAAAGTGAGCTAGACCAGTTGTGTAGGAGGGAGCTGTATGACGTAGTTTAGGAAAAGGCAAGTTCAGAGAAATATATGTAGTAGGATTTCATATTTTAAAACGCAAAGCACTTCTCTCGTTGCTTTTGTCATCACACATACCAACCAAGCTGCGCACCTTGGCTTGTGAAGGCTTGAAAGTCACAGGATGGTTAGAGGGAAAAAAGTAAAGTGATGAAGACAGACATCATAGAGCCAGTTTTTCGTTTCTGTAAAAATGTATGTGTGTGTGTTTGTATACGAATGTATTAAATATATGCATAAAGATATGTATACAAAAATCAAAATATTGTGGTTATCTTGGGTATTGCTATTACAATAATGTTATGGTTTTTTTCCTTATTTTTCTCTATTTGAATTTTTTTCAAGGATCCTGTGTTTATGTAATGTGAAAGGAAAATAAAACTTTTCATGGAGTGGGGGACAAAAGAACAATGATGTCCAGTTTTCCATTTTGTGTTATTAGTATTCAAAGTTTTAATGAAATCTGCTAATTCACCCAAAGAGTTCTCACTTCCAAATGTAATATATTTTAAGACCTAGAAGATATCTGTGGCTCTGTGGTAGTACTTCATACTGAAAGCATACAGCTAAATGTTTCTTTTGTGTTGAAACTCTAGGACATCATTTATTAGCATCAAAAAATAAAAGTAAAACATTTTGGATTGTAGAATTTTTGTTTAAAAGCATGTATATACCAAATAGAAAACAAAGGGCTTAAAGACTAATAGATTTAACCACATAAGGGTGAAAACTTCTTTTATCAATGCTTATCATAAGTAAAATCAAAAGAAAAAAATGGAGAAAAATTGGCAAGCATAAGGGCATACTATTGTGTGTGATCAACAATAAAATAATTCTGTAGAAAATGGAATTTAAAAAACCATGAAGAGGAAAAACCACAGATAAAAAATATAAATAGCCAGGAAACATGAAAATATGTTCGGTCACAGTAGTTATCCATGTAAATTAAAACAACAGTTACACATTGCTGATGAGAATATAATTTAATAGTCTTTCTGAACAACAGTTCGTGTGTGTGTATGTGTGTGTGTATATATATATATACATATATATATCTCTCCATATATATATATATGGAGAGAGAGAGAGAGAGAGAGCCTTAAGTGGGCATACCCCTGACCCTAGTAATGCTTCCTCTAGGAATTTATTATGATTTAGCTAATTAGGAACATCTTTTTACAAGAATGTATACACAGTGATATTTATCATGCAACTCTGTTTATAATGGCCAAATGAGGGGAAAATTGTAAATGCACAACAGTGACATTAAATGATGGTGTAGTTACACAATTGAGTCCTATGTCATTACAAATCATGTGACTGTGTATTTATGTGGAATATTAATGAAGAATTAATTTGCAAAATAGTATGTATAGTATGCTTTCTGCTTTTATAAAAATATTTATAGAACACTGTATAGAAAAATGTCTAGAAGAATATATATCAAAAACATTTATAGCGACTATCCCTAGATGATAGTCAGTGATTTTTATTTTTTTCTCTTATTCTTTTAGCTTTCTGATATAAGCCCCAAACTTTTAATGAAATATGCTACCTACTTACATTTCTGTTTACAAATATAATATATAATTTGTTATATCTACAATGAACATGTGTTACTTTTATAATTAGAAAAAAAGTTGAATTGGCTTTGTTCATTTGAGATATGAAGAAAAAGCCAAACAACCAACCATATGGAAATTATACACAAAAGATTTCTCCAAAGTTAGAGAGGAAGAGGAGAATCAAGGTAGAGAACATTTATTAGGCTCTAATTGTATGCCAGCTCTTGACATACATTATTTCAACTAAGCCTTGATTTACTACCTTAGCAAATATATATCAGATACCTCTTCCTATGTTACAGTCACAACAAAGAGTCCTTTATGCAGAAAAAGAAATAGTCTCAGAGACATGACCTTTGAGATCACACAGCTAGTTAAGTGGAAAGCCAAGAATTTAAATACAGCTGGAATTGTCAGGATCCTCTCAATTTACTGCTGACACTAAGCTCAAATGACTAATGTACCAGAGGTCACCATACTGTCACTAGGAGTGGCAGAACCCAAAAGAATGTGCATCTAATTCCAGATTTTTGGATTCATCAGTTGCCTCATCTCTCTCCACACCCTGGGGCTACACACACCAGATGTTGCAGAACTGCGTGGGGGCTGCATTGCTCCATTACCCCATGTAGATGTGTGCATATCTCTCTAAGCCCAGGCTTGGAGTTCTGTAACTTTCCCCTAGCTTGGCCAGGTGATCAGATTTTATGGGAAGGGACAATTTGTATCATAGTCTTTGGGTGTCCTCACCGTTGTGGCAGGGGGAGTTTTAGTTAATTCCTCGCCCCTGTAGTGTCTCTAGATATACTGTGCTAGTATGATTTCTCCATTTTCCGGTGAGTGCCTGTGAGTTTTTTCAACCTTTCAAGCAGTCATTGGGCTAAAAGTTTCTTTTATATTACTTGACTCAGCAAATAAGCTTTTAAGCTAGCTCAAGAGTACCTTTTTCTCCCAGATAAACAGTGATATACCCCGCATATTAAAGGGCAAAGCTGAACACTGAAGGGAAGTACCCTTAATTATGTGCAAAACGTTTTCAATCAAATCTATTGTCGTATGCACAAATATCAAATTTTGAGGTTGGCCTTTGGAAAACTCACAGCACAACATTTCAGAAATCTTCAGCATTCAGCAGAATCTCCCTGAAATATTACATCCAAACCAGAGAGAAAACTCTTGTGATCTTACAAAAGGTTCTTGATTCTTTGAATTATATTTGGGATAAAGGAAAAGAAGAGGAGTTGGAGTGTGGGAAGATAGATGTAAGTGATGGAAGAATGCAGTCTGGTGGAAGAATGGGGATGCCTAGATTAAACAATTGACATTTGTAAAAATGAAAATGAAGTGGAATAGGAGCGTACAGAATCTGGCAAATAATTGGTGAGGCAAAATTCAATATCAAAAATAAAGACAGCTTTTCCCCTTTGCTTCCTGCAGTATAAATGGTGGGTACATTTTTGTTTTCTTGTCATTCATTCCTTGCACCCAACTTTTCAGAGTTGGATTTATAATAAATGATCAAGGGTGTTGTTTTGACTGTTAAGATCCATTTTGGTATCCAGCTAAATTTTACAGAATTCCTTTCACGTTACAATCCTGTTCCTCATGTTTCACAGTGTTTGTCTTTGCTTTCCCTACTGAGACTTGTTTTCTAATTTTCAGCCTCTTCTCTCTGGTCCTTCATCCTAGAATTTGCATCCAGTGTTTCTAACTTCCTGCTCAGAAACCGTGAAAATAATATGTTCATTTACCGATTGATTCATCCAAACAATAATTGGGTACACACTACATACCAGGTATCAGGGGAATAAAGAGCAATGAAAAGCAAGTCCCTTGTCCTCAAGGACCTTAGTTTAACTTAAAAGTGTTCTCCTATTTAAGGCCAGTGAGTGGCTCACACCTGTAATCCCAGCACTTTAGGAGGCTGAGGCAGGAGAATCATTTGAGGCCAGGAATTTGAGACCAGCCTGGGCAACAAAGTGAGACATTGTTTCTACAAACAAATTTTTTTTAAAAACAGCCTGGCACAGTGGTGCGTGCCTGTGGTCCAGCTACCCAGAAGACTGAGGCAGGAGGATCACTTGAGCCCAGGAGTTCGAGGCTGCAGTGAGCTATGACTGTGCCACTGAGCTCCAGCCTGAGCGACAGAACAAGACCCCATCTCTTAAAAAAAAAAAAAAGCAGCATCATTCTCACAGATAGGTATAGACTAGTATATATAAGTCTGAATCAAAAACAAGATGAATTTGGAGGATAAGTGTTGCTTTCGTGGGAAAACTCCATCTGATCAATTTTTAGGCACTTGGAGTTAACAGTGGTTTTTGTCACACTGTGCTTTGCAACTGCAAAGATGAATACATAGTCTTAAGTTAAAACATTTGACTCTTTAACAGTGTGGATTAACTGAAGTGGTGTTCACTTTTTAAAAATCAGCTTTATTTTTAGAGTCATTTTAGTTTCACAGCAAAACTGAGTGGACAATATGGAGAGATTCTGTATAACTCCCTGTCCCCACACACGCACAACCGCTCTCCTGTTGTCCCACACCAGAGTGGCTTGTTTGTTACAATTGATGAACCTACATTGACACGTCGTTATCACCGAGTCTGTAAAGTGACCTTAGGGTTTGCTCTTGGTGTTATATGTTCTATGGGTTTTGACAAACGTATGACAGGTATCCACCATTGTAGTTCCATATAAACTTTTTTTTTTGCTTTAAAGTACTATACATTTTCTTGAGTTCTAGAAGTACAGTGTATTGAATTATTTATTGATGTCACGAGTTAGGAGGCTGTACAGATTATTAAAGAAAAATGTAAGGAAAGGCTATATTTGAAATTAAGGTTAGGTTCTTGGAAAATATTAGCAAGCTGAATCAAGGTATAAATCTCTTACCTTTCAGGAACACATCTTTTGTGCAAAATGAGATAGGGCTGTGCTTGGTATTCGTTTAACGGGATCCTGTGAGTCATAAAGCACATGGATCACCTAGATTCTTGCATCTTCTTTCCTGCCTGCCTTTCAGAAAAAAAAAAAAATTCAGGATTCAGTAAGCGTTTATTTTTTATTTTTTTGAGATGGAGTCTCCGTCGCCGAGGCTGGAGCAGTGGCGCGATCTCAGCTCACTGCAGTCTCTGCCTCCCGGGTTCAAGCAGTTCTGCCTCAGCCTCCCAAGTAGCTGGGATTACAGGCACGCACTGCCGCACCCGGCTAATTTTTTATATTTTAGTAGAAATAGGGTTTGACCATGTTGCCCAGGCTGGTCTCGAACTCCTGAGCTCAGGCAATCTGCCCGCCTTGGTCTCCCAAAGTGCTAGGATTACAGGTGTGAGCCACCGTGTCCGGCCTCAGTAAGCATTTATAAACACTGATTATGTACCAGGCACGGTAGCAAGGAGTAGGTGCTGGGGATATAGGGGCAAGTGAGACAGTTTTCATGTCTACCAGGGGCCCACATCTATCTAGCAAGGCAGAAAGTCCTGGAAACAATCAAAGTTTGTGGGGGTGGTTAAGGACACAACGTCTGTACCTTGCAGCCAGGAGGGGCCCAGAGCTCTGCTTCGCAAGACAAGTGATAAATGACGTTTAAGCTAAACTAAAGATAGCCAGGCCTGCCTCAGTCTGAAAACAGCCCTAGGAAGAGATTCCTAATAGACCTGCCCTTTAGGCTATTAAATCAAACCCTATTTTTTGTTGTTGTTGGGAGTGGGAGTAGGGGCGCGGGGTGGGAGGGATGGAATCTTGTTCTGTCACCCAGGCTGGAGTGCAGTGGTGCAATCTTGGCTCACTGCAACTTCCACTTCCAGGTTCAAGTGATTCTCCTGCCTCAGCCTCCCGAGTAGCTGGGATTACAGGCTCCTGCCACCATGCCCAGCCCCCATTAGCATCTTGGGGGAATCAAACCAAGAATCCACCAACCCTTAAGTGGCAAGTTCCTATTGATCTGCTGTACGGAGCATTAATGTCTCAATGACCCCAGACCTTGCTGCCATCCTCCTCTCAACTCCTGCAGCACATTTAATGAAATAATACAGAATTACTCCTAAGTGTTTCATCTCATGTTATTGTTATTACAGGCACCACGCCCAGTTAATTTTTGTATTTTTAGTATAGACGGGGTTTCGCCATATTGGCCAGGCTGGTCTCAAACTCCTGCTCAGGTGATCCGCCCACCTTGGCCTCCCAAAGTGTTGGGATTACAGGTGTGAGCCACTGCACCCGGCCAAATCAGAGCCTTTTGTCTGTAGTCCTTATGGTGCTTGAATCCTTTTGTGGCCAAAAAGACATGTATTATGAGTATATTCAGTGGTATGTGCTTAGGAAAAGAAAAAGAAAATCACTGAAGACTGAGTAAAGCTAGTTTTTTCCTGTGGAATCCAAATGTTAGCCAGAAGGAACCAGGGTCCATTTAGTCCCAACCTCTTCACGTTACTCAGAGGGACCTGAGGCTAGAGGGGTGGTGGTTTGACAAACCAACATTACCAGTCCCAGCCTCAGAGCCAAGGCAAACCCAAGTTTCTTGGATTCTGGTGAGGGTACATTCCGCAGCCTTGAGCTGCCCCAAGGGGCCTGGAGATTTGCTTAGGAACCCTATGGAGCCCTTATCAGAAAGATGTGAAAAGCTCCAGGCTTTGTCATCTGATAGTCATGGGATTAAATATGACCTTGTGACCTTGGGTGAGTTATGTAACTTTTCTAAACTCAGTTTTTTCTTCTATAAAATGGAGACAAAAATTCATATCCACCAATGGAATTGCTCTGCAGACTTTTTGAGGTCATATATGTAAAATGCCTGTGACACTCCTGGGCTTAGGATAACTGCTGGAGAGATATTCTCATTCTTACGGGATCTTTTGCTGCACAGCAACCATATGATCCCACTGGATTGATGAAATAGAGATTTGGTAAAGATCTAGTCTAAGAAGCTTTACATTTTTTTAAAAAGCAGGTATAGAATAGCTTCTAATTGCAGTTCTTTAATTCACTGTCTCCTTGTATTTTGAATGGTTGGTAGTTTAAGCCTATTATCCTTCCTGCTTTACTTTTTAATTTATTTGTATCAGTTTAACAGGTAGTATTTTAAGTTCTCAGATTCTTATAGTTATATGAAACATTAATATACCGTGGTCCCTTTCTCCACCAATACATGTACCTCAAGTGTTAGAGATGGTGTTATTTTGCGAAGTATTTCAGTTCTTTCCGGTAATAACCTTGCTTGTTATCCAAGTATTTCTTCCGTTTCAGTTTATGTCACATTCAACACTTTTAGTCTCCTTTTGTTAACTGTTAACATTTTCTAATCAACAGTATTTTTCCAAAATGATTTGTATTGTGGTGTGACATTTTGATGCCACATATTCAAAGTAGAGCAAACCTTGAAATGTCTAATTCTGAGAAGATCAACAAAGGAAGTTTATAGGAAACATTTTCCCTGTGGGGTGAGTATTCTTGTGTTTTATTCATAGCTGATTGCTTAGAAAAAAAATTGCACGTTTCTTTTCCTGTCTGTACTTCTGGCGCCACATATTTCTGTAGTAGTGATCTCAGTAGGGTTTCTAGCCTGAAGAAAATAGATCCCACTTTCTACGTCCAGCTAAAAAATGATTTTACAATAGCATAGTTTATATCCAGAAAAAAAACTACTAGATTTGAAATTTAGCAATTGCACCCATATTAAAAATGGATGGGGTGTTTAATAACAGTGTTCCTATCTACTGTCTCTAATTCCATGCCTGGGCAAAATGGGTTTTAGTTTTTCAAGTGGGCAGGCCAGCTACGCTTCTTGCTTTTTCAAGTAGTCACATGGATAAGGACACATTTCCAAAATTCAAGCTATGACATCAAGTCTTTGTTTTATTTGGTGAAGCATATTCTTTTAGAAGACATTTATATCAAGGCTAAAGACTCTTTGGTTTACCATTATAGAATCTAAATTGGTTTTAGCCTATTTTTTTCTTGTCAAAGCAGTGTGTCTGTCTTTGCTTTGGAATAGGGAGTTGAAAGGCATCCTTTTCGAGATCCTTCAGGTGAAAAGAAAAATCCGAAATTGCTCTAGGAAGACTTACTACTGACCCACAACAGTTGAAAATAAAATTGAAGTTCCTTGAAAAGACAAATATTAGTCCCTTGAAATATGGAGTCCCTTTTGATAAAGGCTGATGGAAGACTGGTGCTTTGTTCCTAAACATCATTCATTGTCTTAAGTGCTTTGAGGTTATTCCCAGCTGTCTCCCATGGATGTCTGGAGGTGAAGGCATCCCATTGCAGAGGGAGGAAAAAATACTGCATTGCCAGCAGAGTTATCTCCACCAGCTGTCTGGGGCGGTTGGTGCTTCTGAGAATGTTTTGTTCCAATTGGAGGCCTGAGTTCTACAAAGTAAGACACAGATGTTTGATGTATCAATCACAGTATTAGATGTTGGGGCAGATAGAAAGCAAAATAAAATATGGCCCTAGAGCCAAAGCGTACATTAAATGCTGAACACTGCTCTTGGCCCTGTTGGGACCTGGGAGAGGCTTCCTCAAGCTCAGGGAGTTTAGAATCTAATTGGCGAATCATTTAGGACTCTATTTTGAAAGTCAGTTTTGAAAGTGACATAAAATAACTCAAACTGACTTGATCAGAAAGAAAACTTCAAGTATAAAAAAAATCCAGGTGTAGTTCTACCTAGAGTTTCATATAGTTTACCATGGCCTGGCTCTTTGCTTTTTTTTTTTTTTTTTTTGAGACAGAGTCTGGCTCTTGTCACCCAGGCTGGAGTGCAGTGGCACGATCTTGGCTCACTGCAACCTCCGCCTCCCAGGTTCAGGCTATTCTTCTGCCTCAGCCTCCTGAATAGCTGGGATTACAGGTACCCGCCACCACACCCAGCAAATTTTTTACTTTTAGTAGAGATGGGGTTTTACCATGTTGGCCTCAAACTCCTAACCTCAGGTGATCCACCCACCTCAACCTCCCAAAGTGCTGGGATTACAGGCGTGAACCACCGTGCCTTTATTTGCACCCTTGTAGCAGCAAGATGGTCTCAGCAGCTCCAGCCTTACCGTGTTCACCACTGAGTCCAGCAAGACAGTGTCTCTTCCCTTAACAGTGGAATGAAAGTCTTAGGCCTGACTGTCCTTGCCCCAAATTGGGGCATATGTCTGTCCCTGAAGCAGTTGCCGTGTCCAGGGGAATGGGAAGTGCTTATTTTTTAGGCATAGTTCCCCTCTCTCACTTCTGGAGCTGGACCGGGAATTCGAGAGGGGCCGGTGCCCCAGGTGGGGACACAGGACACTAACCAGAAGGAGCTGAGTAGATGTGGAGGAGCGGCAACAGCCGGTGTCCCTCACACGGGAGTCAGAACTCATCCACAAGGAAACAACAACATGAGATGAAACACTTAGGAGTAATTCTATATATTTCATTAAATGTGCTGCAGGAGTTGAGAGGAGGAAGGCAGCAAGGTCTGGGGTCATTGAGGTATTAATGCTCCGTAGAGCAGATCGATAGGAACTTGCCCCTTAAGGATTGGTGGATTCTTGGTTTGATTGCCCCAAGATGCTAATGGGGGAATGCCTGGAGTTGGAATTGATGCCCACTCCAGTGCTTTGTGCCCCTCCAGTGGAACGATGCAACACTACACAACACACCCAGCTCTTAAGGCTGACACAGGAACCCAGAAACTTCACTCTTGCATAAATCACGGATGTACTAAAAAGCCAGGGTATGCTTCAGCAGCAGTCAATAAATGAGTAAGTAAGCGAATTATGGTACAGATGCATGTCGGAATGTTTTCTAGCCATCCAGTCATGTTTACATTTTAATAAGTAGTTGTTGAGCACCTACTCATTAAAATATTTGGAAGAATTTTTAAATGAGAAAAGCTGAGCTGCAGAGTTGTTTACAGGATGAGTTCAGCCATCTGCAAACAACTTAAAACACAAAAGCCTAGAAGGAAATACATCAAAAAGATATGTGGTTGTCTCTGTTCTTTATACTTACCTGTAATTTTAAGACAAATGAAAAAGACCGCACAGCTGTGAACTGGCTAAATTAAGAGACAGCATTTGAAACATGGGGCGTCAGGCTTGTGCAGAGAAGAAACATAAATTACCACGGTTCTGGAAGGCAGGGCAGCAGTCACAAACAGACCTCCACCTCCTGTCAAGGGCTCCAGCTCTGAAGATCTCATCTTGTGCACGGCTGCATAGACAGGGATCAGTGCCTGTTACACTGGGTTAAGAGCTTCAGCTCTTCTTAAAAATCTTCAGACCTCTGCCTTCGAGATGGCATTTTGCAAAGTGTTTCAACTGAGTCAAATTGTTATTTTTCCACCTGGTGGTATCCCAGGGCTTCTATCAATTTACCTTGTGTATGTCCTGTGTACCCCCTCTTGAGGTACCATTTCCTTTTTACATTTTTGTTTTTAAATTTTAAATACTCTTTTTTAGACAGAGTCTTGCTTTGTTGCCCAGGCTGGTCTCAAACCCCTGGCCCCAGGTGGTCCTCCCTCCTTGGCCTTCTAAAGTAGGGATTACAGGTGTGAGCCACCCTCCTGGTGCACCGTTTTTTCAGTCCACTCATTTCTATCCCCTGCATTTTCCTTGGGTAAAGCCCAGGCCCACTTTTGCCATAGCCTTCTCTGATTTGCTTTAATTTGAACTTTCACAGGTAAAACCTTTCATAGGTTTCATAGCAGTCTCACACATCTCATTTGCTGCCTTGCGATATAGCTGGATGATGCCATCATCCCTATTAAAATACGTGAGGGGAGGGCTCAGAGGTGTTAACTGCCCAGAATTATACAACCCCGGTCTCCCGACTCCAGCTTGCAGGGCTTCCCCACCATGACCAGCAGCTGGACCAGACCCTTCCTTGGGAATGCACACTTGACTACCCCTGAATCACTTTAAAACTCACCTGTCTCTGAAGACATTGTTTCTCAGAGACAGCTTCACTAGCACTGTTCAGTCTTGTTAACCCCTTTCCCTCCTGTTGCGCTTTTGATCCTGAAATCTTAGCCCATATTAAAAACACCTTTCACAGATGTCCTTGTTACTAAGATTCTCCAATTTTTCGCTTTTCGTACTTATGATTTGGATCATTTGCCCACTCTAAGTATCTATTTTTACACATCTTTTTTTTCTCCACACATGGTGAATTCTTGGAAAGTGAGAGCTGTGTTTTCCATTTCCTTAATAGTGGATATTTCTGCTAGGGGGAAGTTTAATCTGAGTGTCCAGCTGACCTTGAAATAATTTAACCTTGAACATTTTCATAGCATTTTTAAAAATTATGAGATTAAATTTTCCTGAAAAATTTACGGAAACATGTGTTTTTCAAAATTAAGTTGGAAATATGAATGGCCTTGGGCATCTGCGGCCAGCAAAGTCATTTCCATTCCAGAACCCCTCACTGCAGGGTTTCCTTTCGTCCATTTATTAAATCTAAGCCCCGTAGCGAGGAGAGACACTGCTGCACTCACCAAAAAAACACTATTTATAAAACACTCAGGCACTTCAGAGATAGCAGCTGTTTTCTCTTGGCATTAACACGGATCTGCAGATTGCCAGTTGTTCAGAATACAGACCTTTCCCAAATCTCCACTAACTTTGTTTATTTATTTATTTATTTATTTTGAGATGGAGTCTCACTCTGTCACCCAGGCTGGAGTGCAGTGGCACAATCTCGGCTCACTGCAACCTCTGCCTTCTGGACTCAAGCGATTCTCCTGCCTCAGCCTCCAAGTAGCTGGGATTACAGTAGAGACAGGATTTCGCCACGTTGGCCAGGCTGGTCTCGAACTCCTGGCCTCAAGTGATCCACTCACCTCAGCCTCCCGAAGTGCTGGGATTACAGGGGTGAGCCACCATGCCTGATCCCAAATCTCCACTAACTTTAGGTGTGTAGGATGGACTGAGCAATTACGGAAATCCCAAAGCACCAGGGCCTACCTCCTTTCTTGTGTCTGCCTCCCCCGCCTTCCCAGTGTGCATCTGCTGAATTGAATCATTAAGAGAAAAATTAAGATGGATGGAAGGTGAGCCTGTTGTTGCTGACAGTTCACTTTCCCCATTAAAACTGTCAGGAACACAAAGAGATGTTGAAGTTTTAGAGTAAGTGGCCCAGGGTCTTATGGGATCCTGCAGTGTGACGCTGGGTAGAAAGAGGCAGAGGAGAAGGAAGGAATTGGCCTGGTTTGGCTGTCATGCACTGCCTTCCTTCATTTCCTTACCTCCCATGTACTGCCCCCCATCTGAGGCAAGAGGGGAGGAGTTTTCACCTTTTCCATATATTCTTCTTTATTCTTTGAAACTATTTTCTTCTTAGAGTTGTCTTTGATGGAATGGCCTTTAACTTAGCGTACAGTATGATTCATACCCCCGGGGATAGTCCTTTCTCATAAACACTTCTTTCTTTTTTTTGAGATACTCTGTTGCCCAGACCGGAGTGCAGCAGCACCATCATAGCTCACTGCAACCTCAAACTTCTGGGCTCGAGCCATCCTCCTACATAAGCCTCCTGCGTAGCTGGGACTGAAGGTGTGTACCACCACTCCCAGCTTATTTTTGTGGTTTTGTAGAGATGGGGGTCTCATTATGTTGCTCAGGCTGGTCTCGAACTACTGGGCTCAAGTGATCCTCAAGCCTCAGCCTCCCAAAGCTCTGGGCTTGTAGGCGTGAGCCGCTGCGATGGACCCCTCATAAATGTTTCAAGCAGCATTGAACCAGAACTAGGATCAGCGTTTTCAGTTGGGAATTCATTGTGTATTTTTCATTAAGAACATAACATTTCTTAACTTAGATGTTTACGTAACCTGAGTTGCAAGATGAATTTATCACACAGTGTCAGACTTTAAATTTTTGGTTTTAATACACATTTGTGTATTTTAAAAGCAAATGTACCTTCAGCCTGTGAAATAATATGCTAGATAATTACAGGTACTTTGACTTCAGTTATGCCTTAGATTTATTATAACTACAGTGTTGATTACTATGAAGACATTGCTTTGCAGAGGGAGATGTCTCAAAATGTCACAATTCAGTGGTTTATTGTCAGACAGTTGCTAAAGTGGATAGTTAAAAATTGACGCCTGGCGTGGTGGCTCACACTTGTAATCTCTGTACTTTGGGAGGATGAGGCAGGCGGATCACTTGAGGTCAGGAGTTCAATACCAGCCTGGGCAACATGGTGAAACCCTGTCTCTACTAAAAATGCCAAAAAAATAGGCATGGTGGTGCGCACCTGTAGTCTCAGCTACTCGAGAGACTGAGGCAGGAGAATCGCTTGGCTTGAACCTAGGAGGCGGAGGTTGCAGTGAGCCAAGACCATGCCGCTGCACTCCAGCCTGGGTGACAGAGCAAGAGTCTGTCTCAAAAAAAAAAAAAAATTGTGTGCAGTTTGTCAGTTATTTCATGACTATTAGTGGTTATTCAACACAAATTCAGCACTGTATCAGTTACAGGGTTCAGTTAAATAATACAGAATCTACAGGAGCTGATTTAGATAGCAAGGCATTAAATGTACTAGTGAGTATTAATAGTGGCTCAGTCTCTGCAAATGCTGAAAAGGCACCTCTGGATAGTGCTAGCAGGTGGGGAATCATTTTATATCCAGATCACTAGTAGCAAGGAAATCTGAGAAATTAATTTTTAGTTCCCCAGACAAAGCAGCACAGGAAGTCGCACAAGCAGTGATCGGTCACCCATGCATCTGTCCTTAGCACCCTGCAGCCACTGAGCTGCCTCCCGGGCACCAGCACAGACCTCAGTAGTCATGGCCTTGCTCTCACCAGTTCTACTGTCTGGGAGACAGATGTCAGATACATCATACAAATACCAATGATGACAACTGCATGAGGCTAAAAGACAGGTCCGCAATGCTTAGAAGTCAATAATAAGGGGACAGAGTCTAAGCTGGAGGTGGTGTGGATGCCTAGGAAGTCTCCTGGAGGAAGATGCATCTAAGCTGAGAGCTGGCCAGGAGAAGCGGAATGAGGGAGTGAGAGAATTCCAGGCAGAGGAGCTGCATGGGAGGCCCCAGGCTCGCTGGGAGAACAGAGCAAAGGCTGGGGTGATTGGAGTGAAAGGCCACAGGGCATAGAGTTGGGGACAAGGTGGGTCAGGTAGGGCTTTGAGGTCACCAAAAGGATTTTTCCTAAGAGCAATTGGAAGTCATCTTTTGAGGCTGGGAATAGTGGCAGATGAGTGCTTTTAAACAATCACAGCTGCCGCAATTTGGAGAAAGTCTTGGAGGAGGGACAGAGTGAAAGGCAGGAGACCAGTTAAGAGTCTGCTTGGTGGACGGGCTTAGGAGGTGGAGAGAAACTAGAGATCCACTCACCCAGACTCAAGGCATGGTTTTCTGGCATAATTAACTTTGTGGTAAGAGTGCCTTTTTAGCCCTCAAAGTGGAGATGTTAAGAAAGCCATTGGTCGTGGAAGTCTGGAGCTCAGAGGGTGATAGGAGCTAGAGCTACAAATCTGGGAGCTGTCACTTCCAGATGAGATTGAAAGCCCAGTAGTGAACCAGGTAGGCTTGAGAGAGGCTGTGGCCTGAGGTGGCTCGAGCCAGACCACTTGGACATGTAGAAGCAGGCTAGAGCAAGAACAGCCAGCCAGTAAAAGGTAGGAGGAAAAACAACACCAGTAGATTTCCAAAAAGAAGAAACTCTCCATCTAGTTTAGGAAGGAATCTTTTTGTTTGGAAATAGACCATTTCTAGAAAGTATAGAAGTTGGTTCACGTATCTCATCCTGCTAGCAGCTAGGCTGTGCCTGGAGAAGTTAATTTAAAATAAAGAATGAGTTTATCTCTGTTGAGAACATTAACTTTCTTGCTATACCACGAGTGACACCTAAATGAGAGTATATATTGAAACCAGAAGTCCAGCTTGTTCACAATATCACAGTAAAATTGAGCTCAAATATGTCCTCTTGTTTTATAGAGTGCTGTGTAGAGTGCTCTGATATTTCATGGTGAACTACATAGGGCAGATATTCCTTTTTCCATTTTATAGTATGAAAACTGAGGCAGCCTGGGCAACATGGCAAAACCCCATCTCTACAAAAATTAGCTGGGTGTGGCGTCTTGCCCCTGTAGTCCCAGCTACTCCGGAGGCGGAGGCTGGAGGATCCCTTGAGCCCGGGAAGTCGAAGTTGCTGTGAGCTGTGGCCATGTCACTATATACTCCAGTCTGGGTGACAAAGGGAGACCCAGTCTCAGAAAAAAGAAAGCTGAGGCTAAAAAGCAGTAAGTGATATGACTGTAAAACCTTCACACCTGCTTGTAAATACGTCTGATAGATCATCAGAGCTGTGTCACCTGGGAAGTCCCTAAGGGAGTGGCCCACAAGGCAGCTCACTTGTGATTCTGGAATAGCCTAGAAGATTTTTGGACACACACTTAGTTTTATTGGTCAAATGTTTGAGCCAAATCCCATGGATGGGTTCTGGGGAGATACACAGTCCCTGTCCCCAAGGAGTTGATGGACTAATGAGGAAGGCAGATAGAACCATGAACTCTGGGTGTTCCTGCCATTCTCTTGCAGCGATACAGGGGAACTTTTGTGACCTGGTGGGACGGGAGGGGGATATGAATGGCCATAAAGGAAATACAGGAAAAAAGTAGGGCTGATATCGTTTGCTGAAGAATGAACCTACATAAGTATTTTTCCTGGGGCAGGTCCTTCCACCTGCTTGTGCTGTGTAATTTAGCGAGGAGACTGATGTGGGTATGGCCATCCCTCTTAGGGAGTAAATCTGTCCCATTATGTAGCTGTCCACCCCGTTCCTGGTCTTGCCCCTGAGGGAGCATGCCCCTCCCTTGGAGGTGAGCTAAGTCAGGATGTTGGGGTTAACCATGAGCCTGCGTGTGCTAATGCTTTCAGACTTCTTCCTTGTGTCTGCAATGTCACCCACTAGTTACTTTATTAGCTCCTGGAGGACAGGGAGCATGTTTTCTTCTCCTGCTTTTGGCCTCTTGCACTGTGCCAGGTGCAACTTGGCGCTTAGGTGGAAAAGAGATGGCCATTTGACACGTGTTTTGGCTCAGGTTTTTCTCAAGTTCAACAGTAACTCCACTCACTCAGCCCTTTTATGTGGAAGATGATTCATTTGACAGCCAAGTTAATATTTTAAAAGTGTGAACTTAAAACAATAAAGGAACTTTTTGGGAGCTGGAAAATCTATAGTCAAAGGGAGGAAGAAACGGACATTATAGACCCATCTGATTGTGGAATGCAGGAACATGTTAAATTATTCATAAGTTGCTTGATAACTGGTGAATAAATGTATGATGGAACATTTAGAATTTGGCAAAGCCTTCTAGAGAATCCATTAAACAAATGCATCCAACAGCAAGTTTTGGATAAATTTTTATTATAAATTGGACGACATATAGCTAAACTCAAATTAGAACTATCAGTGAAAATATTCCAGTGCCCAGATTAGCAAATTATTTTTACTAGTGCTTTCTGGCTCTAAAAACTGGTATTTTATGGGAAATCAGAGGGTTAATTCTTGAAAGTATGATTTTGATGTCCTAGAATGTGCTTTCTGCCCTCAAGCAAATGGTACAGCTTTGGGCTACGTTCTGATGATCACAAGTATCTCTGAATTGCTTTCTGTTTCAGGAATGTGTATCCTCTCTAGTCTTCATTGGCCAAACTGATCTCTTAAAGACATTGTGGTCTGGCAAAGCCACTTCTTGCTCATTAAGCTTGGGAGTATGTTTTAAATAGTTACATTCAATTGTTTCCTTGAAGCGTGTGAAGGAAATGTGCCTGTTTCAGACCACAAGAGCCAGGGAATTTTTTTAATGTTTGATTGTGGTTAATCAGTTTTCTGTTCTTCCTGGAGATAAACTGCATAAGAAAAGTTCACATGTTTTAGGGCCCCTCCTGCAAAATCAGAGATAGTATGAAATGACAGAAAGAGTGTTTTCCAGTCTGAGGAAAATACTTGGAAAAGGCAAAATGTTCATTATCTGTAACAAGTGGTTAAAGATTTTTCAAAGACATTCATAAAAATTGAATAATAATGAAAAGAAGTTGTCCAATGGAAGAAATATTCTTCAGATTACTTTTCCTCTTCTTTGATACTATAATAACCAGAGGGCCATTTAATGTCAGCTAATAAAGGATTCACGGAATAACTACTAAGCAGACTTAAGGAATTAACTTTCCCCACACTGTCCTTAACTGAGTTTTTTGGTTGTCTGAATATTTTCTGTACATACTCTCACTCATTATTTGGCACTTTTTTTTTCTTTTTACTTAGTATATTTTAAGATACAACCTTTGCAGGAAAGAAGAGAGAAAACTGTATATTTAAACAGAGTGAATTGTGTGTTAATCCTGAAAGGACAGAGACTGGAAGGAAGATAAGTCAGGGCTTGAATATTCCAGGAAGGCTTTGAGGAGGAAGGAAATAAAGTCTGAACATCCTTGAAGAATGGATAGACGTAGGAAAGGATTCAGGAAGGTCTTTAGATAACAAAAGTAGAGATCCAGTGGCTGAGATGTTGTCGATATTTTATTTTTATCTTCTAAATGCTTTTCTTGGAAGATCTTATTTCTTTTCACACATTGTTTTTCTTTTGTTTTTCCCAGCTCTCTGCTTCCAGGGCTAATGGTGAGTTTTCCTGCAACTCACTGGAGATTTTGCTGTGTAAAATCCCAAAGGGTCACTTGCATGTACTTGTTGCCAGTAGCCTGTTTTCACTGGGTCATTTACTGTGGTTTAATATGCCACTTCCCCAGTGGACCTGATGTGAAGAAAGTCCCCACAATCCTGTCTTCTGTGACCTTTCTGAGGCCTTTTCTTTGTTACTTGGAACAAAGATGTGATAGCTGATTGGGAGGAGAGTGTTTCATGTCATCTATCACACCAGTCACTTTGTTTTTCCATGTTGTCGAATGCAGATTGAGTTACTGTTGTGGCCTATGTTATTGTTGTCCACGTTGTGTAGATCCCATGACTCTCCGGGGGTGTTTAAGATGGGATGCCTCCGCCATCAAATCCCAGGAGAGCCTGTTTTTCTCCACCTCAGTCCTTTCACTTATCTGCTTCCCTGCCTCCTCCTCTGTCCCAAAAGCCTTTCACAAAATAGTTAACATATTTGCTTTAAGACAAAGCTTGAAAACACACGCACGCGCGCGCGCGCGCACACACACACACACACAAAGTATTTAGAGACTAGATACTGAATTATCTGACGAGACTTAGAATTTGATTCTCCTACCCTGTATCTTGCTACCAAAAATGGCACGTGGGCACACATACACACTTTTAATAGGCAACTTAGAGCCCATGAAATAATGAGAGTAATAATAATAGTAGTTACGAAGTCTTGCATTTCCTATTCTGCTTTGGCCAGAGAGCAATAAAGTCTCATTTAAAAAGCAGTTTTCCATCTTTCTTTGAAAAAACTTTGTAGTAGAAGTAAACAATTCTGTTTGTTTCAATGAGAGAAAACACCCGTGGATGAGCCAGGTTGACAGCCCAGTCAGCTTGCATCCTGGTTTGTTTTTTTTGTTTGTTTTTTGTCTTGAAGAGTTTTTGCTGAAGAGTTCTACTTAATATGCATACAATAGAAAGCAGTAATTAAGGAAAAGGATGTATCAGCCAACCTATCTTAAGAATCTAACTAGATAAACTTTGTCTTGAAGACAGTCCTAACTCTCAGACTCCACAGGTGGGTGCAAACAACAGTGCTTCCCACTGGAGATCCTGGGGCCCACTTGGGCTTGCCTTCGAAAAGGGAAGACAAAGTGTCCCTCCCAAGTTACAAGCACAAGTTGTATACTGTGGCTTTTACTCTCTGATAACCAGATTAGCCTTCTAAACAACTATTCTCAGCAGAAGTAAAGGTGGTCTTGATTTTTTTTTTTTTTTTCCATCCAGTGTGCTTCCTGTCTTTCAGAGCGCAAGGCTGTTTGTAAGTAAAATGTGTGAACTGAAAACCACCACTACCACCTATTAGATGAGTACAAGATAACCAGAAACCAAATACAAAATGAGCTGTCAGAGCTGTTGATAAGCTCTCTTGTGTGAAAGGAAAGAATAAAAATGCAGCAAAAGGCCATGAGAATTATTTTTAAAAGTAAGACTATAGACAAAAGTCCAAGGAAATCTTAATCTTCCTTTCTCTATTCCTCTTGTCTCATTCTCCAGCCAACTTTAGGGACAAGCAGTGTCTTCATCGAGAGGCACATCACGTCCCCACAGGTGGGTTCTTGGTGACCAAAGTACCTGCTTACAGAAAGCAGAGAAGCCTGTTTTCCTACTTGTGTCTGTAGGAAAGTTGTCTTTCAGATATAGTCTTCTTTGTTCATCTGTTACTGTGCACTGCCAGGCTGACCCCTTTTCTCAGGCAGATTGATCATAAAATTAAAAATGGTTTACCTGAGTTAATTATATTATTAGGCCAGGCACAGTGGCGCACACCTATAATCCCAGCACTCTGGGACGCCAAGATCAGTGGATCTCTTGAGCCCAGGAGTTCCAGACCAGCCTGGGCAACATAGGGAGACCCCGTCTCTACAAAAAATACAAAAAATAAATAAATAAATAAATAAATAAAATAGCTAGTGTGGTGGCTCGTACCTGTAGTCCCAGCTACTCAGGAGGCTGAGGTGGGAGGATCAGCTGAGCCCAGGAGGTCCAGGCTGCAATGAGCCCTGAGCTGAGATCTCACCAGCTTGGAGTGTAGACCGTGTCTGAGTGTCTGAGTCCGACCCTGTCTCAGAAAAAAAAAAAAAAAAAAAAATTAAGTACTATCTTCATTTTTTTCAAGACATTTTCCACTTGTTACTTTAACAAAGTTTACAGTATTCTACTTGTTTTCATTCCTTCAAAACTAATCTTTTTCTTTCTTCCTTTCTTTCTTTTTTTTTTTTTTTTTAAAGAGAGTCTTTCTCTGTTACCCAAAACTGGAGCACAGTGGTGCAATCATATCTCATTGCAACCTGAAACTCCCAGGCTCAAGTGATGCTTCCATCTCAGCCTCCCGAGTAGCAGGGACTACAGGTCGCGTCACCATGCCTGGCTAATTTTTAAAATATTTTGTAGAGACAGGGTCTTACTCTGTTGCTCAAGCTGGTCTTAAACTCCTGGGCTCAGGTAATCCCCTCACCTCAGCCTCCCAAAGTGCTGGGATTATGGGCGTGAGCCACTGCGGCTGGCCCTAATTCATTTTTAATAACTAACCAGATACACTAGTGGTGTTATACATAAGCATTAATTTTTTTTATCATCGTCACCCATTTAAAAAATATTGTGTTTTCAAAATGAATTGCTTCAACCTAGTTCAGAGAATCAAAATTTTTAGAGATCAAAATGTTGGTATTTTAAAATTCAATTCTGACCAATTATAGTGATTTGGTTCTACCTGATAGTTTAATATTTCTTTGCCCTTTTAGTAAGTCCCCAGCAGCGGGGGAAGGGGGTAGGCAGTAAGTCTTAGAAAACAGTGTCTTGTGAATTTACTGACTCTTATGGATTGGGAATTTCTAGGGGTATCTGAAAATTAACCAAAGCAGTTCTTTTTCTTCTCCAGTTAGGGGAAGTTGCCATGGAACAAATAATGGTGACTTGGTTGGTTCATTATATCATTTATTTATTGAATATTTATGGCCTGTCCACTAATTACCTGGCACAAGTGTAGGTCCTAGAAGATACACACTAGGGAAAAAATAGACACACAGACTAGATCCGTACTGTCCTGTCTTACATTCTAGGAGGGGGAGAGAAAATGTCAAAAATGAACAAAGTAAGTTGTCAGGTCAGGTGCTACCAAGTGCCAGGGAAGGAGATTAGAGTGGTGGGTGCCATCTGGATAGGGTGGTCAGGGGAACCCCATCTGCTAAGGTGGCATTTGAGTGGAGACTTGAGGTGAGAGACTGGGAAGTGAGGTGGGGACCGAAGCCTGATGGACTAGCCATGGGCAGACCAGGCAGGAGCTTAGCCAAGGTGAGGACGTGTAGAGGAGTTGGGCAGGGATGTGAAATAATTAGCTTGATGTTCTGCACAGGATGCCCTGGGCTGCAAAGTGTGGAACTGATAAGCCAAGACCTCCCAGGAGGCTTTGCCACCATCTGCAGAATCATGCTGATGGCTTTGAAGAGGGAGGCAGTGGTGGAGAGAAGTGGCTGATTTGGGGCATGCTTTGAATACAGACCCCACAGATTTGCTGAAGACTTGACTGCAGGGTGAGATGGGAGTCAGAGTCAACTCTGGGAATTTGGGCCCAGACTACTCTGTGCATGGAGGTGCTACTTGTGCATGGAGGTCCCACTGGCTGAGAGAGGGAGGGGTGAGCAGGAGCTGGTTGCAGGCCAGGGGAGAACAGCACCTACCCCATCTTCTGGTTCTGTGGTTCCTACGCAGAAGAAAAAATACTTGAGGGGGGCTGCAAGGGAAGTGTGGTCCTTGGGGACAATCAGAATTTGGCTGGCATGAAAAGATAAAGTGTTCAGTGATAGGTTAATTTTTGCTGATGAGAAATTATGACTCCTGGAGAGCCCCATGGAGGGATTTGGGGGCCTGGGATGGCAAAGGTTCAGGTCAACTGGGTCAGGTTAGGCAATCTTTGGAGTGGAATGGAGCTGGTGGCTGGAATTCTTGTAACATCTGAATTAAACAGGGATGGAAGGCCTAGTAGGATTAATCTGCCTTCCTAAGACCAGATCTAAGGGTGAGCAAACTTTTTCTGCAAAAAGATAGTATTTTAGGCACTGTATTTAGGCCATACAGTTTCTGTCAGTGACTCAAACTTCTGTCATAGCACGAACACAGCCATAGATAACACAAATCAATGGGCCTGGCTCTGTTCCAATAAAACTTTATTGACAAAAGCAGCCAGCGGCCAGATTTGCCCATAGGATGTAGTCTGGCAAGCTGTAGGCAAGGGAGTTAGTAATTGGTGAGAGAGCGATGAGGAGATGGGTGGGAAGAGGGGGCCCAAGACTTGGAGTTGGGAAAACTGGAGCTCCAGGAGCCAAGTCCTCGGTCTGTCCCCATCCTGATGAGGTGTCCATCACCCACAGGGAGAACTAGGTGTTTCCACTCCTCCTCCTTGGTGCTGGAGTCTTTTGAAAATTGCTTAATGAAAGAGGCAGGTGATCCCAGGTCTCATATTCAGGAGCGTGATGAGGTTTTCCTCATCTCCACAGCAGCCAGACTAGAGGAAAGAGGCTTAAGATGTAATCGGAGATGTTTACATTGACAAAAGAAAACTTCTTGGCAGGAATGAAGCTAAAATACACGAATTACTATCTAGGTTGGAGGTTAGAATGAACAAGACCAATTTCCTTCTCTAACCTGGACCACAGAGACTTCGCTGGTCTTTTCCAAGCCCTAGATCTTTTCATGTGAATGTGTCATTGTCTTAACTCTGTAAGAGGCAAATCTGTTCTAAATACCGTTTTGATGTGCTATAAATACACTGTTCTGTTATATATCTGTTGTATGTGTGTGTTTATAAACAGATGAGTGTGTATGTCTGTATATACATACACACTGATCTGTTAAATACACATATAAATATACATACAGACACACATAATCTGTTTATAAATACACTGTTATAGATACTCCTAATTTAAGAATACATATTTAAAATTTCTCAAGTTGCAAGTGGTAAAGTTATGTTTCATTATTTATCTTAATAAATTGAATACCTATGAGTGACAATGTTGATTTTGCCAGCCTATCCTAGTATTCTTCGTTGGTATGATTTTATTTGCCAAAATAAATTGGTTTGCCTCAAACCACACACTAGGTACTAAGTATCTTCAAAGCAAAATTCATTGAAACTTGAAAGTGCTGTAGGACGGTGATTGTAAGTGACAGAAACCCAATTCAGACTAAGCAGAAAGAGAGCTTTGTCTCCAGGATCCGAGGGTGCATTCTGGAGGCCCGAGCTAGGATGTGGAGCAAGGGATGTGGCTGAGCCCACAGTGCAGCTGGAACCAGGGATGCAAATGCCGCCAGGACCTCTCTGTTTCTCACCTCTGCTTCTATCTGCATCTCTGTCTCCTCCAGGCCAAATTTTGGTGAACAGTGACTGTGTCCATTCTTTATATCTCATCATTAAGTTATGGGAAGAGGCCTGCGTGAAAGTCCGAAGGTCAGATCCTGGAAAGAAAACTCATTGGTCTGCTTGGGCTTGGGGCCAGCCTTGGACAGCCCTGAACAGTTCTGGCTGCAGAGCAGGGAACCCTGTGATGTCCAGAGAATAGGGTCACAGCCATATAGAATCATCACTCCTGTGGTAACCAGGTAGATCTGGGGTTCAAGGAAGGGTGAGATGTGGGTAGTAAGCTGGGCATTCAAAAGAGAAGGTAGGCCGGGCATGGGGGCTCATGGCGGCTCATGGCCTATAGTCATAGCACTTTGGGAGGCTGAGGTGGGAGGATCACTTGAGGCCAGGAGTTTGAGACTAGCCTGGGCTGATCTCAGACCCCATAAAAAAAAATAAAAAAAAAAAAAAAAAAAAAAAAACCTAGCTGAGTGTGGTTGCACATACCTGTAGTCCCAGCTACTTGGGACATTGAGGTGGGAGGATCACTTGAGCCCATGAGTTCAAGGCTGCAGTGAGCTATGATTGTGCCACTGCATTCCAGCCTGGGTGACAGAGCAAGACCCCATCTTAAAAAAAAAAAAAAAAAAAAAAAAGGTCAGATATACGTTAAGTAAACATGAAATCTATATAAGAGAACAAAAATTCACTCTTATGTCAATGTCAGCACGTTAATGTAGATCCATTTACTGAGACAGACTCTGTAGTGGCAGAGTGGCCTTGTTAAGCCAGGACCCTGTTCTGCAGGCTGTGGGTAGAAGCTAGGAAGTCCCTGGAGTTTCACCCAGCTTTTCCATGAATGAGCTTGGCCTCAGTCTCTTCATTTATAAAATGACGGGGTTAGATTAGGTGGTCTCCAGAGTACCCTCCGAGTCTAAAACTGCTCTGTCTGCAGCATCATATGTCATAGGATATAATAGACTTTACAACAAGATTACTGCTGCTACACAAGCGTATATTACCATTTGTTGAGTTGATAAGGCTTGCTAATGTAATTGGAGAGGCATTACTTTTTTTTTCAAAATGGAATATGAATAAAATTTTATATTTCTCCCAAATCTTTCTCTCGGTTCTTAGAACTATTTATTACTTTTTTTCCTGTTAATTTCCCACTAGGTCTCTCTGGGCTTCACATCCTTGCTCTGTGTTTATGTAGAATATTAAACATCATTCCCTTTCATCTCACTGCAACTGCTTCTCTGTTTCATCTGCACTTTATTTCCACTTTGCATTAGGGAATACAAAACTGAGCCATGTTTAAGCAATGTAGTGTCAATCACCCAGTTTAGATTCCATTTTCCCAGGCGGAGGAGAAGGTAAATAAATTGGATCCAGTGAGAAGCCTGGATATTAGGATGTGCCCATCATTGTCTCTTTCAGCAGAACTGCACACAGAGGACAGGCAATCCCCTAGGCTCTGCACGGGTCACTGGGCACGCCACCCTGCTACCACAGCATCAGCATAATCCACTCCCGGAGCCCTTTGTGGGGCGGTGGGTCTTGGCCAGCCTGTTTTCCCCACAGCTGCTGTCCTTAGACCCCTTCATGCTTCACATGCATTAAAAGGACCTGGTGTTGATAAACAAGCTGAGGCTCCTGTGGGATGAATCTCCCAACTGGGAGGTTCTCTTCTGTGTGCAGAAAAAGCACCTGATTGTTGCCAAGGTTTCCTTTGGTACCAAAATAGTACCTGGTGCTACCAAGGGAAATACTGAATTTCCCAGATGCAATACCCATCATCCTTCTTTGCTGATTTATGAGTCCCTGTTAAGTCAAACATTTTCTTTCGATATTCTAAAATTAACAATTTCAAAAATCTAGTGAGCTTCATGTAAAGGATTGTGTTTTAATAAAAGTGATCATTCAAAACACCTGTTTAACTCATGGCTTTCAATTCCAATCAAAGCTCTGTTAATCCTTTGCTTGGGATGTCTTGATTTTTCTTTTTCTTTTTCCTTAAAAAAAAGACAACACATCCATGCATCCATTGGATTGATACTTGATTCGTCTTGGTAAAACTGCCAGTTTTAATTAAATTTGAAAATTGAAATCTGGCTGGAAATGGATGAAATTCAGCATAGTAATTTCCTTCACGTGTTCTTCGTGTTCTGCAGCAGGGACTGTGAATTTATGTGGCTGAAGACATTATGTGACTTTAATTACACCTGCTTTTGTGAATTAAATACAACTTTTTAGTTTTGATGGTGTTCATAAAAATCCTTTTATGCTTCTTGAAGGGAAGGGATCAGTAAAAGAATATTCAGTTTTAAGCTATGGCAACTTCTTTTTATTCACTATAGCAAATAAGTTCACTTAGGGATTTTAGTTAGGAAAGCTTGAGGCACTTTGTGTTGTGAAAAAAATGTACTCTAATTTTAAAGAAATCTCAGGGTATTCTGTGAGTTGTGCACACTCTATGTCCTTGACAATTTGTATTCTTGAGTGTATTACCCACTTTTTTCCCACTCATTTTTAAGTGAATTTGAACCTAAGAAAAGTTGGACATATACATACCTTAAAAAAAAAAAAACCTTAATCCTAACTCTCAAATGGAGAAATTAGAGAACTGTATTTGTTTTGTGTCTCTAAGTTAATCAAAATGTTAATTTTATTTTTTTAACTTCTTTTGATTTCTCAAGTATAAAGTAAATGGATGTTTCTGGCAAGCTCAGCTGGTGTTTCTCTGAGCACTTTTTGGTTTTGTTACCTGCATGATAAACATGCATGATAAAGGTTGACAATTACCTAAATGGCTTTTGGTATTCCTTCTTGGCTTCCTTGGATTTATTGGCTAATTGATGTGCTTTAAATGTTTTTTTCTGATGTCTTTGATTTGGTGGATGCTCTTTACTGAGGATTCTTTCTGCCCCATTTCCTAACCCCCACCATGTCTCGACCATGAGTCATTGTTTTTCCTATCAGTGTGATCAGATTAATTTGATTTTGTTGAAGGTCTGGGCTAGGGCTTCTGGTGGCCTTGAGAATATACCTTCCAGTTTTGCTATCATGGTGCTGTTAGCCAACCACATGCTCAGGGCAGTGCTAACAAAAACACTGTCAAAAGAAGACTTTAACCAAGTGCTAATATTAAGATTTTAACCAAGTAAGAATCACTACTAAGATTCTTACGTGGGCATAATACTTTTAATCTTACAGAAGAACTGTAATAAATATTCTAAGGCACCATGATTTTTGGACTTTGTCCTTCACTGAACTTCAACTTCCTACATACTTAAAAACAAAAGCCAAAAAATATGTCAATGAATTTCTTTCCATCAAACATACAATAACAATAGAAAAGTGGGTTTTTTCCCTCCCCCTTTAAAAATTGATCTCTGTTCACTAGGAGAATAGAGAAAATTTTCATTTAAGCTACTTACTTTGAAAATTACTTAGATGGGATCCAGAAAAAGTAAAGGGAAAAAGAAGAAAGAAGAAAGATGAGTAGTTCTGTTGGACTCTTCCTGCTCTTTCCTTTTGGTTGTGTATTTAGTTTGAGTACGAATACTTTAAGACATACTTAAATAATAATTTAAGTCAGGAAGACTAATTCTGGAAAGAGGAGAGGAGAAGAGTTATTGAGAGAGGCTATAAATTGAGGTCAGATTAACCAAAGAATATGGCCATCCATATAGAAACTTAATACGGAGACAGAAGAGATTGTTCAAAGAAAGGGGAGAGTGTGGCAGAGAAGAGTGGAGTTAATTTACTATGATATACTTAATTTTATATAGGGTATTTCTTTTAATCAAAACCCAATGCTTTCTGTATTTATTTTCATGATAAATTTTATTCATTCATTCTTAGCAAGTACACTCAACCAGGATGATCAAACCTGCTTCAACATGCAAGTTATTATCCAAAATGCAGCCTTCCTGGAGCCCCATTGGGGATCATTAGTGCAAATTCCACTGTGTTCTTTGGTCCGGGGGGACTGTTCAGGAGGCAGGTGATGCCAGAATTAGCCGATCGAATTGCGGCACTAAGGATCTCCGAAGAGCAGATTTTCCAGAGATAGTATTCACTTATACATCCATTACAGAACTGTCTTCATACTTATTTTCAGATTATCCATTCAGAATCATTCTGTGACTCTGAAAAATCTGTTTCAGAGTATACTTGCTGAGATCCTTTTAAGTAAACAAGTACTTTTTACATTGTGCAGCTTGATGGGCATCAAGACTGTTGAATGATCACGTTTTGTGGGATTTTACACTCTTTGTGGCCGAGTTGCCGAGTTGCTTTGCTTTGGTGGCATGTGTCTGAGTTCTGATTTCGTCTGGGCAGCATGGTTGCTGCAGCCTTTTGGCCAGTGCACTTTACGCTCCTTGTCTTGCTTTGTGCTGTTTCCCACCTGGATGATTCCATCCAGCCGTTGAACCTCACTGCACAAAGAAGAAAAGAACAAATAACCCGTATGCGTTAGGGCATTCAAGAGGCTGGCTTTTTTGAGGATGGCAAATCTGTGAATAGAGTCTGGATAGGCTAAGTTATGCAGCATGTGTTGTTATGGTTGGGCAGGTTTGCATAGTCCAAGGTACATCAGCTGAGCAGTAGCCGGTCTAGCTTCTGGTCTTGATGCTAAAAGTAATTTCTTGTGTTATTTTAGTAATAGGTCACTTATTTGGCTTCAGTTTATTAATCTTTTTGTCATCTTTAGGTCCTTTAAGCTCTTAAACTATGGAATCTGTATCTTAGATCATTATGGATGGGATCAACAGATGAGGATATAACGGTTTGAAAAGAGCCATACTGAGAAAGGTGCTTAGTTCCAGAGAGACCAACCTAGGTGTCAAATCATGGGGCCATTTTCACTATTCTGTGGGCTTTAAAATACACACTTCTATTCCAAACCTAAAGCTTCCTTGACGTTTGCTCTTCCTTGCCACCCTACATAGACATACATTGCCTCCATCTTTAAAATGCTCTGTAGTACTTATTTACTGCTATTAATATATAAGTGGCCTAAAACAACAAGTCTTTATTTGCTGGGGATTCTGCAATATGGGCTGGGCTCTGCTGGGCAGTTCTTCTGGTCTCAATCACGTGGCCGCAGTCACCTGCAGAATCACTGGGTCTGGGGCTGTTGTAACCACCTTCCAGAAGAACAAACCCAGGGCTCAGTGCTTGTCAGGCCTTGTGCTTATGGTCTTGTTTGCTGATTGCTCACTGGCGAAAGCCAGCCTCGAGGCCAGCACCAGAGTCACTGTGGGAAGGGGCTGCATAAGGGTGTGAACACCTAGAAGTGTGATTCATCGGAGACCGTTAATATGCAGTCAACCACATATTTACACCCTGAGCTTGTATTTTGAAAGTCTGTACCACAGATTTGAAGGACATGTCTGTATTCCCTGTCCTAGGCTGTAAACTTTCAGAAAGTTTTGCTTGACAGTATCTACACCCCTACAGCGAATGAGGTGAGTGCATAATAAGTTTTGACTGTGTATGGCAGCTCATGCCTATAATCCTACCACTTTGGGGAGGCTGAAGCAGGAGGGGATCGCTTGAGGCCAGAAGTTCAAGACCAGCCTAGAGAACATAGCGAGACCCTGTCTCTACAGTGTTTTTTTGTTTGTTTTAATTAGCTGGGTGTGGTGGCACACACCTGTAGTCCCAGCTACTCAAGGGGCTGAGGTGGGAGGATCCCTTGAGCCTGGGACATTGAGGTGGCAGTGAGCTGTGGTAATACTACTGCACTCCAGCCTGGGTGACAGAATGAGACCCTGTCTTTAAAAACTAAAAATAAATAAATTTGAAAAATGAATCAGTTGTGATGACAGAGGTGGGTGTCTGTACTTCCCTGAGTATGGCCAGGAGAGAATGTTTCCTGTTCCTTCTAGTTCTTTCTCCAGTTCCTTTTCAAGACTCCATTTTGGAGTCCTCTTCCTGAAGATTTTCACCATTTTTTTCTCTCTGAATCCCTTTGTGACATTATCAATTCCTATGGCTACGCTCTTCCTAAAGCTTTAAATAAAATCTCTTTGCCGATTACTTCTAAATGTTTTCGGCATCAGAACCACATTTGTGGCTGCATGTTAAACATTTCCACATGAATAATCTGTGGACATACCAAGATAATGCATCTTCTACACACCCTAAATCGACTTCTCTTTCTGCGTTTCCTGTTTTAGGTAATGGCTTCACCACTCTTCTAGTCTCAAAGGCTTGAAACCTCTTAAGCATTCCTAGCATCCGTTGCTTGGTCCTGCATTGTGATTCTGGCCTCCAGTCCTCATCCTTGCTTCAAATTATATTCCACACACTGAGCTCCTTAGAGGGCCTCATCATAGAACCCCCCAGCTCATAACTTTCCATGCTTCCTCGCTGCCCACAGAACTCAGCCTGGCACTGAAGATCCCCATCAGTTTGGGCCTTTGAAGTTCTTCAGTCATTTTCTGGGTTTAATGACATGCTCTCTTGAATAAGAATCCAAATCCAAGTGTTTTCCCTCCTTCAGGGTCTGGCTCCAGCATTTCCTCCTCCGCAGACAAACTCAGTGGGTAACAGTCTCTTCCCTCTCAATACTGTCACAGCCTTTCATGCTATTAGCAACTTTTCTTTTTATTTAAAATAGACATTATTTTTTTTTTACAGAAGTTTTAGGTTCACAACAAATTGAGAGAACTGTGCAGAGAGTTCCCACAAAGCCCTTCCAGACACACACATTCAGCCTCCCCACCACTGACATCCCAGTTGGCACCAGAGCAGGACGGTTGTTACATTCGATGAAACTGCCATAACATTTCATTGTCAACCACAGTTCACAGTTGACATTAGGGTTCTCTCTGTGTTGTACATTCTGTGGGTTTTGGCAAGTGTATAATGATACGTACCCACCATTATATTAATAATATGATACAGAATAGTGTCACTGCCTCCCAAATCTGTCATGCTCCACCTCTGCCTCCCTCACTCCCTCCCCCCCCCCCCCCCTCCCCCGCCTCCCCCCTCCCTCCCCCTAAATCTGCTGCACTTCTCACTCACCTCACTGTTTCTGTCGCTCACCTATGACTCTCTCCACCCCATCGTAGTCTTCTGTTACTGTATAGATCTCTAAAAGATGTAGATTACATCTTCAAAATCCCAGTTAAAGTGCAGTCATTATCTCCTAAGGAAGACCCAGGTTTTACACAAATTGGAAATTTTCTTTGGGGACACAAGCCACTAAGGTTAGCGGTTACTTAAGATGAAACTTGACAGGGGAGACATTTTACAGCCTAGTAAAGGGCAATAAGTATTTGGTGACATTAGAGATGATTTTTGCTTTATGTCATAGTTGTGTGTGCTCCCTTCTAAATGGTTTCTCTATAGATTAAAAAAATCTATGCTTCCTAAAACACTTTACACCTCTGCTATAGAGAGGGGGAGAGAGAGAGAGAGAGAGAGAAGAATTGGACCTTGGACAGGAATACTTAAGTGGATCCTTCTTTAAGGCAGTCTCCATTTCTAATATGAATAATCACCTCTTAATTGGTTTTCTAAATGTGGACTTTTAAGAGATCCTATTATAAGAAACAAGCGAGTAAATGCCAAACAGGTTAACAGGAACATATGCAGAATATGCTATAATACCGCTGCAAAGAACTCGGCCAAAACGGATACAGTGTTCTAAAGTGGTTTGAACAGCCTTGTCAGCAGGTGTCTAAATGTTCCCCCAAATCTGTAACCACTAAAGGAAACAAACTTGAAAATAAACAAGAAGTACTATAGGAAAGGAAGGTGATACACCAGAGCAAGACATTACAGTTTCCTATAGCAAAAGGTGTGATGCATGGTAGTTTTAGATTGGCCAGCGGTAATGAAACAGGCAAGGCCACTTCTGTTCCATCCCGTCCTCTTTGGCTGGGCTCTTTGGTCTCTTCTGTGATTTGTGGACACAGATTTCACAGGTGCTCAGGGTGGCATTGCCTCTCAGCTGCTCTGTGAAATATCAGCTGCAGGTTCTATGTTGAGTTCATGTTCATAATGACTCTAAGTCACATAGTCATATTTTGATTTAACTACATTTTGTTTTCAATAAAAGTCAGCAAAGATTTATTAAGCGTCTACTCTGGGGCAGCCCTCTGGGGCCAGTGATGACAATGACAATGAAGTGCCTGAGCCAGGCACTGTTGTGGACTCAGTTTGTTCTCACAGCAGCTCCATGCTCCTAGCACTGCATCTGAGATGCCTTGAGAAGCCGACACTCACTTTTCTACCTGTGAATTCGCTTGCTTGGCCTCCCACTTGCTTATGACCAGTTGCCTCCATACTGGGGCAAAGATCTGAGAAAACAAAACTACATGCGAGTGTTTAGCATTTATTGTTTCCTTGGTGACCAGTTGTGTGAAGCATTTTTGGAACATACTGCAGATAGCTCTGGGTGTGGCGAGAAGGAATGACAGTCCAGGTGAGAAGGACTCAGCGCCTGCCATGTCTCGGATCCCTTTGACCTGGGTTTCTTGCCCCAAGGTCCCCTCCCCTGCCTGTACCCTTTGCTCCTGGCTCCAAGGAGCACCCCAAAGTTCTAGCCTGTCCTTTTCCCTCTCTTTACTGGTAGCTGGGACAAAGTTGGGATTTTTTTCCATGAAGGTATTTTTACTGTGGGTGAGTGGGTAAAATAAAAAGAGCAGAGGATCGCATAGACTTACCGAAAGTGAGTGTGTTCTACAGAGAGGCTGTGTGTTTTTTAATCTAGCTCCCATCTACCTCGTAAGCGGCTTTCCCTCTGGCTGCTTTAAGTAGTTAAGCAAGTTTTTCTTTTTCTTTTAAAAATTTATGTCCCTTTCATTTATTTATGTGTTTATAAAACAAGAGGCAGTTGAGAGCCATGGCCAAGAGCCCAGGTTCTGGAGCTGTATTGCCCAGATCTGAATCCCCAGCACCATGCAAAGGTCTCTATGACCTTGAGCCATCACTTAACTCAGCCTCTGCTTTCCTACTGTAAAGAGGGGGGCTGCGTAATAGTTGTGCCCATTTCACAGGGTTAAGGTGGTTACATGGGAGGCTGTTAGGGTGGTTAGCAGATACCCGACGTATACTAAGCCTTAAATAAAAGTTAGCCTTAGTGATGTATTGTTATGGGCCATTTTTTGAAATGATGAATGTTGAGGATGAAAAGGGGCCATACAAATAGAAAACCAAAGAATACAAAACAAAATATGAAACTCAACCGCTTTCTACAAGTAAGACATTTTTTTCTTTTGATTGGAAATTATCCATCAAATTTGATAATGTAAGAGAGTCAAGAATATTTATGTCCTATTTCCCCCTACCTTTTTTTCCCCATAATTTTTATTCCAAAATAAGCTCTAGAGATTCTGAGCTGGTTCAGCAGGTCATGGAGTAAAATTTAAAAATAACAATGAGGGGACACTGAGCTAGGTGCCAGGGATATGAGTGTGCCTGGTGACCTACGCCGGGGGTCATGCTTCTTGCACATGGAATAGAGCAGATGACATTGCTTATCCCAGTGGGGTGTGAGAGAAATACTCCAATTAATTGTATGTAAGGTGCATTATGTGGCATAAAAATGACAAATTGAGCTAACACCAACTTGTCAACTTCAGTAAGGACGGTGCAGATTATTAGGGAGAGAAACAATGTTGTACATACTGTACTAAAAATACCATTTTAATGTTCGTTTTTATTTCCATTTTGAAACAATTTCAGACATATAAAAATGTTGCAAAAATAATACAAAGAACTCTCATATGGACTTCACCCAGATGCTAACATCTTATATAACAAATAGTACAGTTATGAATATGAGGAAACTAACACTGATACAAGATGACTGCATAATAATAGAAAGCTCTTATTTACATTTCCGCACTCGTTCCACTTTTGTTTTCTTTCTGGTCCAGGATCACCTGATGCATTTGGTTGTCATGTCTCTTAGTCTCCTTTAATCTGGACTATTTCCTGTCTTTGTCTATCATGACCTTTACACTTTTCATGAAGACTGGTTATTTTGTAGAATGGCTCTCAACGAGAGCTTGCTTCCTAATGATTACATTCATTATGCAGTTTTCAAGAGAATACCAGAGCGTTAGTGTTGTGTCCATCTCAGCACACTTATCAGAAGGCGCGTGATGTCCACTGATCTCATCACTGAAGCTGTTGACTCTGGTCAGTTGGTTACGGTGATGTCAGTGTCAGCTCTCTCCACTGTTAAATCACTGTTGTTTCCCTTTGTTCTTAAGTATGTTGTGGGAGATACTTAGAGATTGTGTAAATATCCTGTTTCTCAGCATTCTTTTGCTCCAAAAATTGAACATTTATTGCTGATTCTTAATGTGTAACAGTTATTACTGTGGTATTTGCAAATTGCTGATTTTTTATTTTCATTATTCATTCTATATAGTTGAAATTGTACTATAAGGAAGAGTTTCCTCCCCTTCCATAGAACACGAACTCATAGATTCTTATTCTGTGGCTACTGTATTAGTCTGCTCAGACCCACCACCAAAATGCCATCAGTTGGACGGCTTAAATAACAGATACTTATTATCTCCCAGTTCTGGAAGCTGGAAAGTTGAAGATCAGGGTTCTGACAGGGTTCGGTTTCTGGTGAGGGGTCTCTTTCTGGCCTGCAGATGACCACCTTCTGCCCCTGTCCTCACATGGTGGGCCTGGGCTGGGGATGGGGGCATTGAGCTCTTTGGTGTCTGTACTTAAAAGGACATTAATTCCATCAGATCAGGGCCCACCCTGATGAACTCATTTAACCTTAAATACCTCCTAAGGGCCCCATCTCCAAACAAAGTCACACTCGAGGTTAGGGCTCCAACGTAGGAATTTGGGGGAGACAAAAACACTGAGCCTGTGACAGTTATAATCTGTTATTATCACTATTTACAAAAAGGTTATTAAAAAATATTTGGAAGAGGGATTATTGCTAAAGCAAAGAAACTCTGTATTGACCATCAATACAAAGTAAAACTGAACGTCGTATCCTGCGGTGTGTTAGTGTACTGTGTATGGCCTGTTGTGCTGCTTTCTGGGCAGGGTACATGACTTGGCTCCTGATCTCGAGAAGCTGTCATTTTAGTTCCTACCTACTCTCTTGTCCCTGTTTCCATGTTCCTGTCCATTAGTATTTACTCTTGTAAGAAGAATCAGAGAATTGATGTGTCAAACCTTGCCTGAGTCTGCTGGCTTAATTGGGTTGGATGGCGATGGAAGGTGAGAGGACCCAGAACCCAAGTATGTTGTAGTAATTGATAGATGGTGAGTCATCCCTGCAATTTGCATATCCTGTCCCAGCTTTAGAGGACTGTTGGGGATTTTGAAACCAAAACTTAACAGAATATGAATTTTGCTGTTGCTGTTTTTGAGTTTGTTACCCTTTGTGGCTCATTCTGAAGTTTTGCTGATAATCATATATTTGCTAATGTCTAAAAACAGAACGGTTGGGTCACTGCTGTAAAGCAGATAAATACAGCAGTTCTAGAACCTGCTGACTTGGTGGATTCACATCTACAAGGGAAAGCAGTTTTCGTTGTAAAAATCCCCATTTCATAGATAAGAAAGATGATTCCTATCTAGTCATGTTTTTAACAGTCATCTAGTAATTCTGTATTTTAACATCTCAGTAGCTACTTATATTCTGAATAGCTACAAAGCAGAGCACTTGAAACAATCTTTAAAACATAGGGCTAGAGAAAAAATAGAAACCACATGATTAAACTGTTACGATGATCATCAGGGACAGTGTAAATCATTATGGAAATTAGGTGGAGGAAATGGCATGGTGTCATTACCAGCTTCATATCAAACAGAAAGGCTATTTGATATGAAACCCCAGCCTTCCAAATAACTGGAACCACAAGTGCATGCCTCCATACCTGGCTTTTTTTTTTTTTTTTTTTGTAGTCATGAAGTCGCCGTATGTTGCACAGGCTGGTCTTAAAACTCCTGACCTTAAGCGTCTTCCCTCCTTGGCCTTCCCAACATGCTAGGATTACAAGTATGAGCTACTGCGCCTGGCCTTGGGTGTGCTTTGGAGTCAGATGGAAACCGCTTGAGAAATACAGAGAGCATCTTGTAGCTAGTCTAGTCAACTGAAGACATTTTTGGAGAACATCTAATACCACTTCCTTTTGTCATCTAGTGAAAGTAGAATATCTTTTTTTCTTAATCCTGTTTTGAAAGACATCTTATAGAAAGGAGGGCTCCCCTGCTCACTCCCTCTTTAGAATTGAACGCTTTTATTATCTCATGTATCTACATGTGATAATAAAAACAAAAACTACAGCAAAGACTGGGTTGTCTTTGGTTGGAATAGGAAATATATTTCCTCTAGAGTGTTAAAAAGGGTAAGAGAAAACTAGTGAAACTGATTTAGCTAATTTAGTCAACAAATTAGGAAAATGACATTTCCTAAAGTTCTGATGGGGTTAGCTCTACCTCCTCAGTGGAAATAGTAAACCACCTGGAATTTTACTTTTAGTATATGTCATTATTTGTATTTTAAATTTATCTTCAGTGTTGTTTATATATTACTTTAAAGTCACTCTTGATTTTTTAAATTATAATACAGAACTTTATTTTCTTTAAAAAGGACAACTTATTTTATAATTAGCATAGATTGCTTTCCTCAAAATAAAACTTGTCATTCCATTCTAGCATCCTCTGCCAATTGCAGTGTGACTCGAGGTATGACTGCAGTTGTCTTAGAATAATCATAGGTCTAGTGAGTGCTTTAGGCTTCCACATTTTTTTAAAAGAATGCAAGTATGATGGACCTTTAACCACATATAAGTAAAATATTAAATGAAGCATGCTTTTAATGGCTATCCTGTTATTTTTAAGGTTTCAATAGTATATGTTTAGAGGCAGTGAATTTAAAAGTGTTTGTATATTAAAGCTTAATAATCCTTAAGCATTATTAAGTTTCTGTTTGATGGGCTGTCAACAAATCATATGGAAATAAGAGAGAAAATGGTTGTCTTGGATTTTTTTAGCATGGAGTTATGTAAACCAAAAACAAAATTCTAAGGTCCCCAAACCATCTGAACGGACCCCTCCTGTAGGCCAAGGGCGTTCCAAAGTTAACCTGAAAAACATGTTCAGGCCATGATGGAAGAGGGGGTTGGACATGCCTCATTCTACCATTTTCCCTTTTGGAATTCAGGAAAAGCCAACCAGCATTAACCTCAACACAGATTTTAAGTCTGATAAGAAGCATTTACAATCTGTTCTTTCTGAAGCTTGCTACCTGAAGGCTTCATCTGCATGATATAACCTTGGTTTCCAAAACCCCTTATCCTAACCCAGACATTCCTTTCTGTGGAATAAGTCTTTCAACCAACTGCCAATCAGAAAATTTTTGAATCTACCTGTGACTTGGAAGGCCTGCCTTCTCCTGCTTCAAGATGTCCTAACCAATGTGAATCTTACGTGTATCTGATTGATGTCTCATGTCTTCCTGAAATGTGTGAAACTAGGCTCTGCCCCAACTACCTTGGGCACATGTTCTTAAGATTTCCTGAGGGCTCTGTCATGAGCCGTTGGTCACTCATATTTGGCTCACAATAAACCTCTTCACATTACAGAGTTTGACTCTTCGTCAGCATTACTATTTCCTGAGTATACAGCAACAATTTAAAGCATTTAGGGTACAATTTTTTCTGTGATTTTTGAGACTTTTTGTAATGACCAAGATTCATACTATAAAAAGGACTTAAATAATGGATATGAATATTTATAAGTTTGAAATGCTGTGCACATTTACAAAAACAACTTCTTCAAAAATTGCTCAGCTGGTGGAATTAGTCTGTGGAGAATAGTTTATTGCATTTATTTTATGCCAGTAAAATAATACTTTAGTAAGTCATCTTGTGTTTAATCGGTCTAAACTTTGGTAACTTGGTAAACAGAAACTTAATCATTGGCATTGTAGCTTTTGGGTTTCTGAGAGATCAATATGAATATCAGGATTTTTCTTTGCTAGATATAATAGTAAAGTCACTTCAAAAGTTTATAACCCAAGGAATGAGTTTAAAATTTGGTCAACAACTGTTTCTTGTAGTTGGTTCCTGGGATGGACCAAGTGTGCAAAAATGAATAGATCTAGTCCCCACCCTTAAGGTAGCTGTAATATTGTAGGGAAAAATGACAACCATAGGCCAACTTTTCTCTCATTGGGAAAAATTGTGTTTTATCCTGTTGTGACAGCTAATGCTTATATTCTTACATTCTCCCTAGACTGTCTCTACATAAGAAATTACTAGAGTCCTCAAATAAAGAATATCATGGGGATTCTTAAATTTGACAGTAAAAGGCCTTGCACACAGGCAAAGCCCTTGTATAGTGAGATGGCAGCAATGAAAGCACAATGTGTCATCAATGTGTCATGTATCCCAGCAGGTTTGTACAAAGCCACAGCCAGTGGCTTTCCTTATCTGTTTTTTTTTTTTTTTTTTTTTTTTTTTTTTTTTACATATTAGCTTTTGGTTAAACAAATGATGCAGGTCTGTTTTCAGTATTTCTTAGATTTCACATTCTTGATGAGCAGGGAAAGGCAATGTATTAGAGTTTATGTAAAAGAGATATTTGTGAGAAAATATTAAAGAAACTGATACGCTATTTAAGATCTGTATTATTCACCTAATAACCTTTGAGAGATCACTTAGGGCAATCTGTGATGTTCCTAGGAATATGTTTGTGAAGCTGGGTGGTTTGATGGGAGAGATTGTGAGAGTTAAATACTCACAGTCTGCATTTTATCTTGATGAAAACTGTTAGCCTCAAATGATTCAGAAGAATTTTTAGAGGTTTCCAGGTTTAAAATGTAGTGAGAACTGCCTGGATTAAATCTGGGTAGATTGCATTCTTGATTCATGTTCATAGCATATGGAGAATGAGAAATTAATGTTAATTGATCTAATTAGGAATTAGGATTCTCTGACATCTAATTCTCCAGTTTATTTTGCTCATCTATTTTTATAGTTGATAGAATACATAGAATGCGTGGGAGGAGATGGGGAGAAGAGAGAATTATTTATGCAAAACTCATGTGACGGCAAGTGCCCTTTTTCCTAAAGTAATGAAAACAACTAGTAGCAGTTTTGTTCTCCTGACAGTTTGTGAATTGGAATATTTGTGGGTAGGAGATATATATTAATTGGCATGATGTATTTTTGAAAATGAGTCATGAAACTCTGACAGTTGTTTTTTACCAGGTTAAAAGAAAGTACTTGTTATTTTTGTTATTTGTAAAGCTCTTAAGTATTTTTTTGTGAGTATACATGCATCTAAATATAGATGAAAATATCCTGTTTTCAGCTATGAAAAAGAAATTGAGCTAATGGTGGTTTTATAAACCACACCCCTATACTTTGCATTAAAATATGAAGTAAATTTGTATCTATACCAGGAAGTGATTTTCTGCACTTCAGTGTGATGATGGAAGTATAGGTGTGCTAAAACCTAAAGTGAAAAATCTTTGTAGCAACTTACTATACTGGGTAGCTCGTCCTTATTCTCCTCAATTTTCAGAAACATTTTCAGGCACAAAAGAAAATTATGTAAGAAATGTAGTGTGATATGTCTTATAAACAATATCCTCATGTTCTGAATACAATAGCTTTGAAATATTATTTGCTAAACAATTATTTCTTTAGACAAAACTTGAGTTGCCTCTTGGTTTTATTTTTTTAAAAACATGCATTTTTAGAAATAGTCTCTTAGGCTAAAGAACATAACTCATCAGGAAAACATGATTAATTCAGTATATGAGAAAAGCTCTGAACTCAAAAGCAAGTTACTGTTTTTCTTTTTTTTAAGCAGAATATATTTTAGAAATTTGGGTAGGAGAAATTAATGTAGAAGATTGGGATTTAGATACCAAAAATGCTGAATACCCCATGCTATCATCTGATTTATATTCCCAACTTCCATGGTTTTTGTAGGCTCCTGGAATGCAGCCTCCCACCAGGCTATGGGGAAGACTCAGCGGGACCACTCAGGATGGCTATAATGTCATCTCTGTCCATGTGGCACCCACTTCAAGACTCAGGACTCTGGAGTCCATTGTGTAGGTGACATTGGTGTAAGCACAAGCCTTTATCAGAAGTCTGAATCTACCTTTTCTTAGGACCCAAGAGAGAAGAAAGCCCATTTCCCCTCCCTGCTGAGTTATTTAACTTTTATTTCTCTTCTGTTCAGTGAGAATAATCTTATTTCAGTGTTGCAAAAACCACGTCTATGTGAAAGGTTTTTGACAGTGTTTAAAACATGATGTTGCTGTGGCTAAGCGTAAATACTGTGTCGTGGCCGTGCCTCCTGCCTCTGGCCAGCCTGAGTATAAGAGGATCACTTTCTTTCTCAGCAGTGCCAACTAAATGCCAGGAGCATGTAGAAGAGGAGAGGATTGTATGACAAATACCTGGGGACTGTTTTGTAACTCCAAAGCCCACCGCCAAATATCCTGTTTCCTCATCCCTGGGGTAATAGATGCATAAAGATAGGTGTATTTTGAAAACATCTCCCTTAGAACAATAGACTCCAGATTTTTTTGATCACATAGCTGTGTTTATGTGAAATCAGGGCATACGAATAACATGTATTGTGATGTATACATTATAGTCATATATAAGTATTGATGTTCTATACATTTTAATGCATATTTAAGAACTGAAAAAGGTAAGATTAAACATTTTCAGTAATTTTAACACTACAGAAAATCTTTTGCTCTCCGTTAGAGATTTTTTCATGAAAGCAGTAAAACTAATTTTTGAATTTTCTGAAAATGTTGTTTTAATAGTGATTTTTTAAAGCCTAGCTCTAAGTTTAGCATATTTTGATTGTCGGTTTTAATGGCTTTCATTACTGAAAAATACAACCCATAAAGATTTGTAAATACAAGTGGAAGAATTGTATCACTGGCCATTTTTACTAAATCATACGAAATTATTACGCTCCTTTTCTCAACACATCCAACCAGTTATACAAAGGTTTTTAGTTGACTTTCAGATGGTAAAATTTTATTCTGAAACTTATTGGAAGGTTATTGTATTTTTAAACTTTTAATAAATAGATTTAAAAGCCATTAACAAATGGGTTTGAAACTCTCTGACAAGATTTCTAATACACTAGAATATTCTATTTTCAAGTTCCTAAGTGTGCTGATATAAAAGTTTTCATAGGTGACACAGTTTCATTGTTTTTGGCAAAAAGAAAGCAAAACAGTGGAAATATTTCCAAACATCTGTTTGTATAATAATACTCTTTCAAAGCTTTGGTTTCTCTTGAAAAGCAGTTAATTTCTTACTCAATCTTGAGTCTCACCTTTACTTTGAAAGGAAGCGTAAAGTGTGCTGATTTTTTTTTTTCCCCCTGCTAGGTAACATACTACTGAGAAGCACCTCTGACCCCTGCAAAGGTCCATGAATTTGGAACACATGTTTTGTAAGGGAAAAGTGCATGACTCATCTCCTAAATTCCACAACTTTTTTAAAGTGCTTGCGTTCTTCTTCCCTCTCAACCATACACAGTAGTTCTTTGAATACAGGAAATAAGTTAGCAAATACCCGAAGCAGAGAAATGTTAGAATCATCTTTACTTTGATGCAATTCTAAAGCAAACTTCATAGGCTGTGTAATTTATTCTAATCCTTGAGTCTTCAAATATTGACTGGTGTTTCTATGCCTCTGCCAGCAGTATTTGCTGACAAAGGAATTCATTCAAATTTGATGCCATATTGGTTTTTACATGCTTTAAGCCATTTTTGCCTTGGTAGAAATAGCAAGTGCTTCTCCAGTAATATGTGGTTTTTAGTCTTTTGCTAGCAAAGGAACCCAGAAAGAAGCTTCTACATGTTAATCATTAAATTAATAAAATTTTGTGAAGTACTCAATTTGTAGTGTAGTACTGCACAATGTTAAACATAGTGAAAAAAGCTAGAGTTGTTTGTCTTCAGGTCCTGAGTGCTTAGATTTTAAATGACTTGCGCATTTTGATAGCGCTGGAGTATCATTAGCTGGTATCTCTAGGCACAGTGTACACTTTGGGAAGCTTTATCATGAACAAAAATGAATGGAAGCCCACATTTTAAATAAAGTCTTCCCAGTCATTTTAATTGTTGTGAACTATTCTTTTTCATATCTGATGAAATAATCAGTGCTTTGACTTCATCATGTGACTGACAGCGAGAACCCTGGGAGCTCAGGGCTCAGTCTTAGGCCTGCCACGTGGCTTCTTGTTAATTGGTCCTGTGTGTTTAACATTAGCTTCAGCCCATGTGGTTGTTTTTCAGGCATCCTCTTAAGCACTTGTCTGTTTTGTGAGCGTTGCTTTAGCTTAGTTAAAGCCAGATGGTATGATCTGCAAATCCACTTAACTGGGCACATGTAACCTACAATCGGTTGCAATCCATTGGACCTGAGCAGTGCCCGGATGTCCCCTGCCGACCGCCAACCTCTAAGCTCCTACTGTTCCTGGGGGTACCTCCCTTCCAATATACAGCTCATGACGCTCACATTGGACTGAGGAGGGCATTTGTCAAACAAGCTTTGTAAAGGCAGCCTTTTAGTGTAGCGTACATAGAGAAGTTCTGCTGTCTTCTCCCTGAGGAGCACACTGCCCTTGTGGAAGACCCTTGCGACCCTTGCCTTAGAGCTGTGGTCTGCCCCTGAGGTAGATGCTTCCTTCGTGAGCACTTTGGTTTTTCTCTCCATCATTACTATGAAAATAACAAGTGATCAAGAATTTAAATAGTACAGAAGCTCACCATTACAGGTGAGCTTCATCCCCCACCCCAGACACCTAAACTCGATCTTTGTGCTTTTTTTGTGCTTTCTCAGTAAGTTTCATAGACAGACACATGAATGTGTAACCTTTTTTTAAAAAAAAAGTCAATGGTAGCTCATTAAACACACCTCTGTCTTGCTTTTCTCACTCCGCACTATTTCTTAGAGAACGTTCCATGTTGGTTTACACAGCTATACATAATTATTTGCCCCGGTGTTTGCTAAGTAATATGCTTGTGCCATTATTTATGAATTTGTCATGTTAGGCATTTTCTGTTGAGTTTCTGCCATGGCAGATGATGCTGGCTCTCTCACACCATCTCTTTTCTCCCCTCATCCTTCTTTTTTTTGAAATAATGCATAGTTTTTTTGGTAAAATAATAGCATTCACCTTACTGTGACTCAGTTATTTTTAGTACTTTGTGAAGTACTAAATTTGGCGATTTAGTATTGCTTGATGTTAAATAGCATTGAGAAAAAAATTATAGATTTGTTATAGTCTCCTTCATGCTAAAGGCTTTCCTCCCGTGTCCGGTGGTTTGTTGCTCTCCAGTCAGGTTTTAGAACGAGGTGCTGGAAGACAGACGACCTGTCATGGGTATGTGGAGTGGTGGTGCCTGTCCACTGACAGTGGGGAAGAGGCCAACCTTCGTGCTGCTGCCCACTGGCGGAATTACTAATATTTCTGGGGCCTTTCCACCAGAATGGGAATCCTCCAGTGTCCCCTCGGGGAGTGACCCAGGCCAAAAATGTGATTGCAGCAGAGCAGGGGACAGCGGCGGAGGGCCCAGGCCTCAGAGCACAGATGGTCACTGGCTCCTCCTGTGCTCCATGACGCCCAGCCCAGCCCTGTGTGAGCTGGATCTTCCCGTGCCCGAAGCCTCTTGGGCTGGGGTCTCGGAGGAATCAGTCCTGTGCCTCCCATGCAATGGGATGGCGTGGACAGCAACAGGCAGCGCACCGTCTTTCTGCCACCTGAACCCCAGCTGTGGAGCCCCTCAGCATCTGGGAGCACACGGCATCAAGTGGCCACCGGCACAGAGGTAGCAGCTTTCTCTCCTCTTCTGTCTACTAACAATCCTCTACTTCTTTTCTGTCTTTAAAAAATTTTTTGGTATTTCTCCTTTTCTGTTGTCTGCTCTCCAGTGTTCTTGTCATGTTTGTTGGTGGTGTTTTTGTTTTTCCCCCAGTCTCTAACTTCCTTTACTGTCATCTTAGCAGAGCTTCTGGAAGGAAAAGAGATAAAAATGCATGGTCAGGTCATCTCTTAAAATGGGAATCCGGGAAAGCAGTGTAAACGGCAGCATGGTACCCTTCCTCTCATTGTTCCTTCAGGATGGATGCTGGGCGGGAAAGCAGGCGGCCCCTCTATTGTGGTCATGGAAAGAAAAACAAAAGTTCTGGTGTAACAGAATTAGGATTTCATTGCTTCCCTCTGGAATCTTAACGAAGGTCCCAACCATGAAGTCTGCTGAACACATCTCAGTTCAAAATGCTGAACTGTACATACCATCCCCTTCTCCATTGTCTTACAGGTTTTATTAATGATGTGTTTCAGTGATTGATTTTCTAAATGCACGGCTGTCACTCACTGCTTACTTTTTCAGTAGATGTGATTATCTGGGGTACCCAGGGACACCTGTATTACATACCAAACTCCTCCCCATCTTCTCCATGGCTAGCCAGACCCTGCTCCCAAAGGGGTATGACATTTAGGGCTTCTTGCCAGCTTGGTATCATCCAGCACCTTCTGGAAGCTTTGCCTTCGTAGCTTACTTGGGGAACTCTAGTTTTAGAACATCCGTATCCCAGGATGAATGGTTAGAAAGATAACAGGAAGTATTAAATTATTTTAGCATATTAAATATCTGACTAAAAAGTAAGATGTTTATTTGAAGCTTTCAAGATCAGTTTCTTACAGTGCTGTGTGATTGCTAGTGGTCATACCATTTCAATGAGTGAAGTTCTTATTTGACATCCATTAAGTATTTGAGTGTCTTCAATTGCAAGTGGCAGAAATTTACCTTCCACTAGCTTAGGGGATTGATTGGTTGCTGTCTCTGGAAAGGATGTTGGGTTAGGCTGGCCTCAAGATGCCCTGGGTCCAGAAATTCAAATGATGTCGTCTGCACATGGTTCTTGTCTGTCTTATCCTGTCTTTTCTGTGCATCAATGGTGATGCTTACTTTACATGGCTGAAGACATGGTTACAGGCAACTGCAGGCATATTAGCTTCATTTAGCATCTCTTCCCTGTCCCTGTGTCAGTTTCAAAGGAAGACCAGGAACCTGCAATGCCTTTGATTAGAATATTGGAGCTGTGGCTTCTCTTCCAAACTTTGTCCCTGCACTGCCACATCCACCTAAATGAAACACTTAAAGAGGTTATGTGTGTCTTCCAGGAATTAAGTGGATCTCTGGAAAGTTGTTTTGTGATTCATTTGAATTTGTGGGAATGTCTCCCAAGTGCAGGCACCAGAGCCCTGTGGTGGCTAAAGCCCTGGAATGGGCCAAGTCATCCAGGCAGGAGACTCCAGGGAGTGGCAGGAACTGTGCTCAGCCGGAGAGTGTATCCCCACAGCTACTCAGCACCAGATGAGTGATGTGGGGCCCAGTGCCAGGTCTTCCCATTTTTAAAAGAAGCCAGAAATCCAAATTTGTATGTAAATGTTCTCAAGTCTGAAAGATTGGTGATTAATTCACGCATTTTCTAAATCACTATCTGGCCAAAGCACACATCACGTGATCTCTTCTCAAACTCGTTTTTTAAAGTATAAAGCGAGATCAAGAGTGATGGGGCACTTTGCTAAAGGCCAGAGGGTGGTGACGTGGCTGACCAGGGCTCAGTCATAGGTCTCCTGACTCCCTGAGCCTGGGGCCCTTTTGAATGGACCACGTTGTAAGCTCTTGTTTTCATTGGCAATGTCTTTGTTTGAATTTTTTAAAAAGCCAGTATTACCTCTGTACTAGATTATAAATTTTTGGCCTGAATTCAATAGTTTTATGTCAGATTCTGTGGTTCATGGGAGGTAGAATTTTAACATGACTACATTCTTTTGTATGAAGTTGACAGTGGGCCAGCCAGCAAGGATGTCCATAAGAGTCTGATTGAGCTTGCAGATACCGAGTTGACAGATGGGAGAGTTTGTGTCTATGTTATAAATTAAAGTAAGATTCTAAGCAAGAGTTTAAGTATTTCTGATGACATTTTAATTTTAGTCAAGTAGCCATTAATCAAAAGATTGACTTAATGATTCTTGTTTAACTGAAAAATCTGCTGAAGTGAATTAATTTAGGCTTTTGAGTTTATGGACCCTGGAACTTTTATTCTCATACCTACTCAGCTTTGATAACAGAATAAGTTTATTTGGCTTGTCAAAAAAAGGATTAATTTTCTAGATATTGGAAGGTAGCTCAGATTTCAGAAGAAAATGTTAATTAAAATATACTTGGATCTTTGATTTTTGTCTTATCTGCAGATAGAAAGACATCAACTTTTGAGACACAGTCTTAGAAAATGAATATTGGCTGGGCGTGTTGGCTCATGCCTGTAATCCCAGCACTTTGGGAGGCCAACGCGGTTGGATCACCTGAGGTCAGGAGTTCGAGACTAGCCTGGCTAACATGGTGAAACCCCGACTCTACTAAAAATACAAAAACTAGGCACATGTGGTGACACTCACCTGTAGTCCCAGGTACTCAGGAGGCTGAGACAGGAGAATTGCTTGAACCCAAGAGGCGGAGGTTACATTGAACTAAGATCACGCCATTGTACTCCAGCCTGGGCAACAGAGTGAGGCTTTGTCTCAAAAAAAAAAAAAATAAAGAAAAAGAAAATGAATATTGATGAAGCAGCTGTAGAAAATTGACCTCATGCCTCAAGGCAAATAAAAGTACCTTTCCCAGACATTTTCAGCTGCCTGTTTTTTCCTGCCTCTGTAACTGATTGTAATTTGCCTTGCCCACTCTGAAACCTCAGAACTTTCAAATTGCTATTTGGTTTGTGGGGTAGGTTGTAATGAGAGTCACAGCATTCCAAGTGTGGGCTACATGCCTGAATCATATTAGAACTTCATTTTTTTTAAAGTTCTTAATTGTTTCAACCTATATTCATTGTAATATTATAAAAATTATCTCCAAATGAGAGCTGGTGCTCAAGTTGGTGATTTTTTTTCCCCCAGTACAAAATTAACAATTACACATGAACATCAGATAGTGAAAATCAGATAAAAAATGTTTAGGTAATCCCTCATTCTCCCAATAAGACACTTAGTAGAAAAAAGTAAGAAAAAATTATGCCTTTATGATGGTCTTTGTTCTAAGTATGTTCTGGTTGCTACCAATACACATCAAAAATAAGAACTTTGGTGTGTAAATAGTCGTAGTTTCCCCATTCTACAAACAAATTGGACACAACTTTCAAGTATTCTGAAGGAGAGGTCATAGGTATTGCACCTAATGTGGGTAATTCTGTGTCAGCCAGGCAGCCTACTACTATGTTCATGCGCATGATTCTAACCCTCGAAGCTGTATTGTCTCTGCTTCTCAGCTCCCAGCCAAGCCCTCTGTACCTCTCCAGAAATAAATAGTGTGCAGATAGCTCTGGAGAAGAGCATGGTGTGGAGGGGATTGTGCAATGTGATGGCCTTTTTTAGGTGACATTATGGAAAATATTTTCTTAGCAATGCACCTGAGGTCATTTTTTATACGTTTGTGGAGAACAAGTGAAAGTTCTCATCACAACTGCAGGGCCCTTCTGTTTGCCGGACAGGGACATAACAAGTCAGAACTTCCAGCTGTGAGTCACCTCAGTAGCTCTGGATACCCTCAACTCTTATCTCTTAATAGTCCTAATTTTAGTTCTCTGTTCATTCACTTCTTAAAGCGAATGAACCTCAGGGCAGAAATGGTTCAAAGTCATTTGTTTGGTGGAAGGAATCCTTGTGTGTTTTATCAGCCACAGAGTCACAAAGGAATTTTGTTTTCTTAGGATGAATCCAGTAAGTGGAAAGTATCTATTTTCAGAAACTGATAGGAAGGGATGTGGGGAAAGAGAGGAGAGATTTTTATCTATAATGGTGAACTCATATCACATTTTAGGTCATGAAGCTAGCGAGCATCCATTTGTAGAAGCCAGAAGCAATTGCAAAACTTGCAAAGTCTAGGGAATCTGGTATGACATATTTACTGTTCGATTTCCCTATGAAATTAATTAAAGTTAAAGTAGTATCCAGAATAATCATCATATCAAGTTATGCGTTACACTTCTTCCTGTTGGGCCTTCATTGATCTTGAACCCTTTGTGCTTACCTCGCTCTGGTTATTTTTGTTATTGAATTATGTTTTAAAATAGGCCCTCATATTTAAGTAGTAGAAATGTATCTTGGGAGATAAAGTGAGCCCTTTTTCAATCTGTATCTTGAGATTTTTGAGGAGGGATGCACGGGCCTTTCAAGATAATTCCCAACTCACTCTCGACATCTCCTGTCTCCCTCCATGCTCATGCTGCCATGAAATAGCTCCCCCTCCAGGCCCCCCGCCACCTCTGCCAGCCTTTATACCCAGCAGGGGCTCCACACAAGGGGTGCTTCCTGTTTCATCTCAGTATGTCATAATTTGTAGGGAATTGTCTTCATTATAATCAGATTAAGTATCTCAGTGTCTCCTCTACATGTGAGAGGCTTTTTTGGTTCTTTTTGCATATTCTTGGCTGAATGAAAACCAATTACTAATTATGTATTAGTCTGAGAACATAGTGTTTAGGGTGAATATATCTGAATTAATTAAGTGTCATTAATAATGCCTCTCAGAATTTATGAGCATATTCTTTGCTTGACTTAAAAATGATATAAATTAGTGAGGTTTATTTTTTAAATGTCACACTGTGGGATGGCTTTGTGGGGGCACCTCTGTATGCCTTAATTTCAGAACCGTTACCAGCTGGGTCTCACTTATTTATTCCTTGTCCAGTAGCTATTTAGTATTCCCATTTTTGCAGCTTAATTGCAACCTCTCTTTTCCTGCCACTGTGAATTTAGTCTTACATCTGCAGGAGTGATACTCATTGCAGTCAGCCAATCTCACACAAAAAAACAAACCTGTGTGTTTCGCAGTGTTGGAGGGAACTTGCATGTGATGTAAATTTCAATGCCTTGCTCAGGAGAGGAATCGAGGTGCCTTTTCTGAGTTGGGCTATATAGTAATTTAAAAGGAAAGGCCCACATAAATGTTACTGTGTTTTGTGTTAATTATATTTTTCACGAAGGAAACTGAGACAATTGGCTTTAATAAATAATTGCCTTAGAAATAGATTTTACATCCTTCAAGGATACTGTGTATGATTCATTAAGATTTAATGGAGCTTTGAGGAGTATTTATTTTCCCTTTTTTAAAATGACAAGAAATGTTAGATGACAACTTTTCAGTCACACAGTTCTTTCCAGATTTACACTGGTATAATTGTAGTAGCCCATGGTACATATTCAGTTAAGTGTGTATTTCATCATCTGTCCTAAACATGTACTTAATTACTATTTTTTTTTTTTAAATAAGGAATCTTTTGGAAGTTTTTTTTTTTTTTTAACACAATGAAGACTTAAATTTCAGGCAGATGTCTTATGAAGTTGCTAGGAATCTTATCTCACTGGCTGTTAGGAATTTGAAAGTATCTTGGGCTTAGCCAGTCCAGCTCCCTGTATTTTATAGTCCAGGTAACTCATGTGAGTTAGGTTGGCAGAAGAAGATTTAAGATTGGGCTGAGTTCCAGGTACAGCTCTACTGTTTAATAGCTTGGACCTTCTCTAATCTCACTAAGCCTCAATTTCCTTATCTGTATAATGGGCACGATAATAGCACCTCTACCCCCTTGGGTTGTAAAGATCAGATAAGATACTGTGTCTAGAGTGCCTCACGTGGGTCTTGGCACATGTGCGCCTAGCACGAGCCATAAGGTTAGTGCCAAGTGTGGCAGTGAGTTAGGGTAAAGCTGAGCCAAGACTGAGGAGCTCTCCCTGGCTTCCTCCCTCCCCCTGCCACATGTCAGCTCCCCCTCTGCTCTCTCCCCTGCCCCCACTCTTGAGTCATACCATAATCAGGGACATTTTGGCGCTCTGCATTAGCCCTCTCTGCCCCCTTTGACCCTGTTTCTATTGATGCGGACAACAAAGCTGCTTTATTTTATGTCATCTTTGGAGCCCCAGCATGGGCAACTTTGATGCCCGATGGCCAGGCAGCAAGGCAGTGCAGACCCACACCTGCTATTTGGGGGTGACTGGCACGGCATAAACAGGAACAAGAAGTCGCTCCCAGGACGCCCTGGGGCCCCAGCCTCCAGCCGCTCTGTGTGGGGCAGGGAATTTCTAATACACTTGTTTTACAGGCCTGTGAGTGTGACCGGCAGTACAAAGAGAGAACTATCCTGTGTTTGCCAAAGGGGATTGACAACCATTAAGTATTTGACAACCATTAAGTATGAAGTGATATTGCTCTTTTGCTGTGAGAATTTTATTGAATATTTGCAACCTGAACCTTAAATGTGGCCTGTATGTGATAGTATAACTGGTGCTTTTACTTTGTTCAGCTAACCTAAGAAAATTTTAATAAACTCAAAAACCACTTTCATCTTCATGAATTAAAAACTGTTTGGATTTCACAATGTATGCTTATTCCTATAAAGGGTGTATGATTCTTTCCTTCAAAATAGTAATGGTTAACACAAATCTTTTTGTTTCCTTTATGAATATTATGTAACATATAGATAGAACTATGTGTGTGTGTGTTCCCAATATAAGTATCTTAGAAAAGTGTCAATTCTTTGTTTATAAAATACTGATGAAAGGACAGGTGGGATGGTTCATGCCTGTGATTCCAACACTTTGAGAGGCTGAGGCAAGAGGATCTGTTGAGCCCAGGGATTTGAGACCAGCCCAGGCAACATAGCAAGACCTTGTCACCACAAAAAAATTGTTTAAATTAGCCATGCATGGTGGTGTGCGCCTGTAGTCCCAGCTCTCAGAGGACTGAGGCAGGAGGACCGCTTGAGCCTGGGAGTTCAAGACTGCAGTTGGCCATGATCATGCCCCTGCACTTCAGCCTGAGCAACCCTATCTTTAAAAAAAAAAAAAATCCTGATAATAAGTGTAAAATAATGATGATAAACCACTGTTAGTTATCAATTTTAGGGTAGATCATATAGAACGGTTGGTCTAGGTAGGATGCCAAACTAACAATTTAAAGTTTTCTAAAACTGGAGACTTTGAAACCCAAGAATCTTTATTTTGAAGTCTGAAAGTTCACAGCCCAGAGCTCTATATAAAATATTGAAGTTAACAAATAGGATTAACTCAGCCTTCTTCAAGCTGGGAGCTCATTGCCATTACCTGCATTTGCACCAAAATTTGAACTAGAGACAAGCAATATATTTTAGTTTGGGTAAAAGCAAAGTAACAGGCTAAAGGAGAGAGTTTTTCAGGAAGTTAAATGTCTTCTCAGTTACTAGTCAGCTCTGCAAGTAATCCATTTCAGTAAAACTGATGATCGCTAAGCCTCATATACAACAAAATAAAACGTATTGTAGAAAAAAATAATGTAGGGGCTCATAGGTACACTATTGAAAAAATAGTTCGCTAATTAAAAGCTTCTCTTTTAAGTAGTAGATCCTCTCTTTTGTGAAGTGTTTGTTTACAAGTCATTAAATCTAGCTACCACCTGACCAAGAAGTTTTCTGGGGGGAATCTCGAGGGGAAATAAAGCCAAAAGCAATGTGATGCAAATGTAAAGAATGAAAGGCCAACTGGAAGAAAAATAAAGTAGGCATAAAGTAGCTGTCAGATCTAACTCAATATCCTGCCCCACTACTCAATTATGAGGGTACAGATACTGCTCTACCAGGACATATTACAATCTGCAAAATGAGAGGTTAGCCTATATGATCTCCGAAATTCTTTTTTAATTTCAGCATCTTATGATTCCATGTAAACCAAGATATAAGTGTAACTATCTTTGATTTTTCTTCTTGTCTCATTTCTTGTCTTCTTAGATAAAGAGGACCAAACATTCTCTACCTCTTGGGGTAGTCTGGTTTTGGAAGATGGGGAATAGCTAAAAGTTTGTGTTTCCCTGACATTTCAATGACACAGTAGTCAGAACTCTCCATCCCTCAAAGGCCAAGTAGGGCTGCTCTCCTTCCAAGAAGCCCGTCACCCACACCCGTGACCATGGGCTCCTGCTCTGTGCATCTGTGGCACTTGTTGTCTGGTGTGCTGCTTGGTATTTTACTACGTGTGAAGGTCCTGCGCCATCGACTACAGTGGAAAACTCCTTACGGTCAGGGATCTTGTTTTGTACTCACTTTCCATTTCCAAGTGATGGTCCTGGAACTCCTTTCCCCTTTATGTCACACTCAGCCAGCAAACACCCTCCATCCTGAAGGACCCCTGTCATCCCATCTCTGCACCTGCACCCTGGGGTTGAGCTCTGCCAGAATGAGGAATGTCATCCACAGGTTCTCTTGGTTCCTGTACATGAACCATCACAAACTGTGGATGACGCTCAGCTCTGCCCAGAAGCTCAGCCTCCTGTCTCTATTTAAACTTGGCCATCCACATTCTGCAGTCCCTTTTTTAAGCTCTCTGGGTTCTCTTTAACCTTTGAAGTCCTCAGCCTGCTTCTCACTCTTAGCAGGTGGCCTTGGCCCTACTTCCCAGAGAAAATAGGAGCCAGTGGATGGGAGCCCCGTCTTCCCTCCATCAGTTCTGCCATCTCCCCACGACACCTATCTCTTTTCCCTCCTGTGAATAGGAAAGTCGCTTCCCCCTCAGAGCCTCTCCTTCCTGCATGCTTGGATCCCATCCCCTTCCACCTTCTCGAGAAGTGCTACAGAATGTCCCTTCTCTCTCAGGTCCTCCCTCTGTCCCCCATCCCTCTTCATCTCGCTCCTGTCCTTCCCTGCCAGGCTCCTTAGAAATCAGCCATGTGCAGTGCCAGCATTTCCTTAACTTACCTCAGTCTGGGTTCCATTGCTACACTCCACCGAAACAACTCTGCCAAGGTTGCCAAGGACCTCCCGTGCCGTTCAATCTGGCTGACATTTGCCAGTCCCTGCCTTCTCAAAAGCGTCATGTTCCTCCCATAGCATGTTTGAACTCCCTTTTCCCTTCACTCCCATTGGGTAGCCCTGTGCTTTTTCACTTCCTGCCTCAATAGCAGTTTTCCCCTTTCTCATCCTCTTCTCTAGGCTTTGAAACGTTCCTGTTCTTGAAGACTGCTTCTCCGCCCTCCTCCCCCTCATGCCATCCCCTCCCCAGGTTACCTCATCCACTCCTCTGGGGAGCTAATGTCTGATGCACAGATACACACATCTTTATCTCTTGCCCCTGCTGCCCCTGGGAACTTCAGACCCACCTGTCCACGGCCTACCTGACGTTGACACTTAGATGTCCCAAGAGCACATGAAATTTAACAAGCTCAAAACTGAACTCTTAAGATGCATTGTGCCAGTCGTTGGACCCACCAGCTACCCCCACATGCATGCAGCACTCCCTCCATCTTTCCCTACATTTCTAGTCTGTCATCAAGCTCTGTAGATTTCAGCACTTCAGCATGCTGGAGTCTGTCTGCTTCCTTCATCTCTGCTGCCTCCTCTGCCCTCTGCTGAGCTGTTCTCCTCTGTCTGGTGCAACTCTACAGCAGCCGCTTCCCGGTGCTCCTGGGCCTGCTGTTCATCCCTTTCATGCCACGCATCTTTTCTATTTCTGCACTGTTTTCCCATTAACAGTTCCCCCTCCTCTCCAGGACTCGCCTTCTTCATGGAAGCTCTATTCACCTGCCCTCTCCTTTCTCCACGAGCCATTGCTGCCCAGGGAAGCCTCACATGCCTCCCCCATCTGGCCTGGGCCTTTTCCATACTTGCTCATGGCCCAATGTGCTTCTCCCTCCTGACTCTGTCATTGTTAGAGTTCTACACTTGGGGCAGTTCTTCAGTTAATGTGTCTGCCCCTCTGGACCATAAGCCCCAAGAGGGCAAAGACTGGTGTCCGAGCTGTGCCCAGCACAGAGTGGAGTCTTAAAGGTTGTGCTGACACGAGGATGGGTGGGGAAGGAAAATCAATAAGGAAAATTCTCAGTTTACTTATTCCATGTTGGCTGAAGTTTTCATATTTTCTCCACAAAACATGTTCCAGAGCAGGTACCATAAAGCAAAAGGATGCAGAAAATTTCTGGTTTCCTGTTTCCTTTCTGAGAAGACTCTGTTAAGCGATACTGATTTAAGCAGCCTGAGGAGGCATCAAAGCTTTGGAGGATCTTCTGAACGCATCACGTGCATTTAAATAATCAGTGTCCAATCCCACCGCCACGTTGGGTTTCACTTTCTCTTGTTCCACAAGATATCGAAGTGCTGATCGAGTTGGCATTCAACTTCATTCGCATTGTGTTTATTATCGCAGGACTTGGATTTCCATTATAATTTTCCTTTTCTGTTATTTTTCAAACTTTGATATTCCACTGATAGCATAAAGATATATAAACTTTAATTTTTCATAGATATACTCTGGGAATGACTTAGTATCATAAGATACTTGAGTAAAGTGAACTGGAGAAGCTATATGATGTTAGATTCCTGTTTTCGTTCAGTGGGTTTGAGAAGCTAGCTGTCAGCTGTCACTATCATTCCTCTGTTGTGTTTGCCTTTTCTCTCTGGCCACCATTCCTTTCTTCTTTGCATTTGGCCTTCTTTAGTTTAACTACAGCGTATCTAGGTGTGCTTTGAATATTCTTACTTATATATTGCTTTGAGTATTCTGCCTTTTTTTGTTTGTTGTTGTTGTTTGTTTTTTGTTTAACAGACATGGATCCACTCTGTCACCCAGGCTGGAGTGCAGTGGTACAATCACAGCTCACTGCAGCCTCGAAATCCTGGATACAAGTGATCTTCCTTCCTCAGCCTCCCAAGTAGCTGGGACTACAGGTGCACACCACGACGCCCAGCTAATTTTTGTTATATTTTTATTTGTTAGAGACGAAGTCTGTTGCCTAGGCTGGTCTGAAACTCCTGGGCTCAAGCAGTCATCCTGCCTCAGCCTCCCAAATTGCTGGGATTGCATATATGAGCCGCTGTGCCCAACTGTATCTACAGATTTATAACTTTCATTAATTGTGGAAAATTCTGAATCATTATTTTTTCAAATATAATCATCTTTTGTACATCTTCTATTTCTGTATAATTTCTCATAGCTTAAAAAATTCTGTATCTGATCATCTTAGTAACTAACGTCTTGAAAATATTAATCAGTCGTTGCTATCTCTGTGAGCTCATGTTTGATTGATCTTCATCTGTGAGAAGCCTGGAGGCCTGGCAGGGGGTGCTCTCCTCCAGAGATCATTTGCGTTTACTTCCGCCAGGTGTTGGGGCCACTTTCAAAGGCTTCCTTCAGGGATCTCAGGTTAATGTTGAAGGCTTTGTTGAGCTCCCAGCTTTCGTTTGGCCCAAGTAAGTGTTGAAACTGGCGTTTGTCCTCAGAGTCCCTCCTTTCAGGCTTGCTTAATTGTCCCCACACTCCCTGTGGATTAAACTCACTTTGGGGGAAGAAAGGTGTCTTGGAGATTCCCTCTACTGTCTGTGAACCCAGCATGTGATTTAAAAAAGACAAAAAACTCTGCTCTATCAAGCAGCTCATTCTTTTGTTGTTTGCTTGTTTTGTTTTTGTAACTGAGAATCCTTCAGCGTACCTGCCTTCTATCCTACTGGAAGCATAAATCTTTGACATGGTTTTTATTGCTAGAAACAAGGAAAGTCAACAAGCAAAAATAGTTAACCAAGAGAAAGTTCAGGTTTTTCAAAATCGTGTCCAAAGCTGTCCCTGTCATTCACTGGAACTTGATCTTACCCTTTGTCCTTTGGAAGCACATCTTTGCTTTTGTTCTTGACTCATGTCCAACCCACCTCCTTCTCTTATAGTCCTGGGGCCACGTGTCTTCTTCCTTCCCTGAATGGAGGTTCTTCTTTTGGTAAATTCATGCCCCACCCCAATCTTTATTTTTAAACTTATTTCCTGTAAGGGAAATAAAGAGCACACAGATGAGTGTTGTTCTTGAAGTTCAATATATAAATCACGTCCATTAATCCAACAAATATTTACATGAAAAATTTAAAAGCTTTCTTTCTCAGATAACATTTTCTTTACAGAGGGAAGTTGTCCTGGACATGTGACCAAAGGGCTGTGGGATGAGGTTCTGGAGGGAAGGTAGGGAGAGTGGATGGGCAAGAAGCAGGGACAGGTGGCATGAGGATTCAATCTCCCTCACCACTGCCGTCCGGTGGCCACCATGGACCCAGCATCAGACAGATGTAAGAAGTGGGAATTAGGAAGACAGGAAGAGAGACTATGATGGCAGAGGGAAGGAGGGTGGGTGGGTGGGTGGGAAGAGAAGTTCCTGTGTCCACCATGTTTTTTTTCCCAAGGTACACATTCAAGTCAAGTCCTCCTCACCTGGATTGTAATAACCCATGCTATTTATTTTATATTTTTCTAGATCAATGAACTGAGCCATGTTCAAATCCCTGTTATGTTGATGCCAGATGACTTCAAAGCCTATTCAAAAATAAAGGTGGACAATCACCTTTTTAACAAGTAAGTACAAGTATAACCTTTCATAAGACTAGCGTGGCTGCTGGGAGTACAAGTTTTGTGAATTTTTGTAATCACATAATTTGTCAATGGGTGGGAGTAAAGTTTTGCTGATGAAGTTAATCCTGTGATAAACATAACCATCTGTCATTTTTAGAGAAGCAACAGCAGGCTTTCTGGGATAATATCCTTTGCCATATGGCATATTGTTCTCTATGAATATCTTATACGTTGAAAGTGATATTCTCATTATAATTCAAATTTTTGAAGCTGTAAATTGCTTGGATTTTTGAGCAGTTATGAACCTCTGCTCTTGTACACAGAACTTTGAAAATGATGATTTATGAACAGCAATGACTCCATCATAGAACAATAAAGACCGAAGGTACATTTTCATAAGGCACAATTAGATGCCATGTTGGGCATTGAGAACATTTCTCCTTCATTTGAATGTCGTTTTAGACGTCATTATGGAGCACCTATTACATGTTAGGTGGTCCACTGAGCGCTAGATATGCAATGATATAGAAGACATGGCCCTGCCCTCAAGGGGCTCAGAGTACAAAAACTGACACATACAAAAACTGTTATAGTTCAGTGTGCAAAGTATGGTAAGGGAGGGGTGTGTTCATATGTATAATTTATATGCATATCTGGTTGCGTGGGAACACAAAGAGGGAAACAATTCTGAATGATTAGGTGAACCTCAAATCACTCCCATGTGAGGATCATTATGAAATTTTTTTTTTGAGACAGGATTTGCTCTGTTGCTCAGGCTGGTGTGCAGTGGCGAAACTATATGTCACTGCAGTCTCAAATTCCTGGGCTCAAGCAATCCTCCTTCCTGAGGCTTCCGAATAGCTGGGACTACAGGTGCAGTTACCATGCCCAGTTGATTTTTTTTAAAAACTTTTTGTAAAGACAGGGGTCTTACTATGTTCCCTAGGCCGGCCTCAAACTCCTGGCCTCAAGCAGTCCTCCCACCTCAGTCTCCCAAAGTGCTGGGATTACAAGTGAGCGGTGTAAGCCACCGTGCCAGACCAATTATGAAATGTCTTCAGGGGGCCATTGTCCTTATGTGAAGCTGATGTGTTAATTTTTCTCGTAACAGTGTTTAGAAGCTGACTTTGAGAGAATTTTCTCTATGCAAATTTAGAATGTTGCATTTATATAAAACAGGCCTTTTAGGGGGTGAGCGAGTGGCCCTCCTTTCCTCGGCAGTAGCTAAGAGAGAACCTTGCTCCGCTGCCTCTTCCTAACTCATTCTCCCGCCATTGTGCTTTTCCCTCACTGATCCCCCTGCCTGGCCCCTTCCTTCCCCACCTCTTGTTCTTTGAGGAATGGCTGCAGTGTGTGGCCAGGATTTAAAGAGGTCACATAGTCCAAGCGTGCCTGTGACAAAGGAGACAGACAGACATCCGTCTAGCCCCCTGTGTCTCCTGGATCTTCCTGCGGGTTGTACCTGGTTCTAGGAAGCACACCTGTCCTTTTGGTAGACAGTGAACCCCGAACCCTTCTTTGGCTACCTGTGGAACTCAGTGGTGGCAGATGCAAGTCTGATTGACTCTCTCTGAGCTTTATTCCACGCTGTGACTGTTTCAGAGAAAACATGCCGAGCCATTTCAAGTTTAAGGAATACTGCCCGATGGTCTTCCGTAACCTGCGGGAGAGGTTTGGAATTGATGATCAAGATTTCCAGGTGAGTTGCATTTGTAACATTTGCTTCCAGCAGGAAATGGGTTTTGCCATGCCTTTTGCTCTGTAAATTAGGATCTATATTTTTGTCAATAAAAGTATTATATAATAGTAATTTTCATTTTGCGTAAGAAGTTTTTAATGTTCATGCTGAAGTAAAGGGTTCTCTTGATTGGGGACCTCTGTACATATCATATCGGTATAAAAGTCAGTAGGAAAATATATTACGGTTCTTTGGAAGGAGACTGAGCATGTGAGGGTTTTACATAATACTCTCATTTCCAGGTGGAAATTAACAGGCTAGCAGAGCCGCCTGTTAATTTCTGCTGTCAGACATGTCAGTAGCCTGTGTGAGTGTGCATGTTTTCTATCTTTGTAGAGGCTGCTTAGGACTCTCAGGAATCTTTATCTTGCTGATTTGCTGCTTTTCAAGTTGGTCAGACTCTTGCCACAGCATTTTTGTCAAAGGGCACCCTTTGTGCACTGCAGTGCTGGACTGTGGAGTGACCATAGCACTGTGGTCAGCACTAGGAACCCAACATCCTGGGTGTGTCCTGTGATGCGTCTTCCTCTTCATCTTGATTCCCACCACATAAAAATGTGCACTGCTGCTCTCCTCCCCACACTGGCCTGGTCCTTCATTCTCACTTTTAAACATCTATTTTAACTCTTTAAATAACTGTTGAGCCATGATCATTTTTTTCTAAGAAAGGATTTGACATTGGTTACCCAAGTTTCATATAGCGAACCAGATTCGTTAATGCTAAGGATTTTTTTTAAAAGCAGAAATCTAAGGGACAGGTTGAGCATCCCAATCAGAAAATCTGAAATCCAAAATGCTTCAAAATCGAATATTTTCTGATCATCAACATGATGCCACAAGTGGAAAATTCCAGTTAAGTGCTCAACACAGCCTTTGTTTCATATACACAATTTTTTTTTTTTTTTTTTTTTTGAGATGGAGTCTCGCTCTGTCGCCCAGGCTGGAGTGCAGTGGCGCAGTCTCGGCTCACTGCAAGCTCCGCCTCCCGGGTTCACGCCATTCTCCTGCCTCAGCCTCTCCGAGTAGCTGGGACTACAGGCGCCCGCCACCACGCCCGGCTAAGTTTTTGTATTTTCAGTAGAGACGGGGTTTCACCATGGTCTCGATCTCCTGACCTCGTGATCCACCCGCCTCGGCCTCCCAAAGTGCTGGGATTACAAGCGTGAGCCACCGCGCCCGGCCCATATACACAATTATTTAAAATACTTTATAAAATTACCTTTAGGCTATGTGTATAAGGTGTATATGAAATAGATAAATTTTGTGTTTAGACTTGGATCCCATCCCCGAGATATGTCATTATCTGTGCAAATATTCTGAAATCTGAAATATGACTGACTCCAGGCATTTCAAATAAAGGATGCTCAACATATACTGACTTAAGTCCCTTCAAATCTAGTCCTAATTTGCCCTCAATTTAAAATCTGAATTTATCCTGCATTAAGTGACATATTGCCACCCTGGGTGACTACAGATTGAGTACTGATAGAGCTTACCCTGTATTTTCCTCTGAAGAATAGGGTCCCTGAGGCAAACTGAGATAGTTAGCACACTTTCCTAAAGATCTGTGCTCCCACTGCTCTCTCTGTACCATTGCCAAAAATTTCCAGGAATTTCTCATATGTTTGCTCAGGCATGAGAGAGGCTGCCATGTTTGGAGAAAGCAGTGCTGACCAGGCTGCCAGTGACATTGTCTCAAGATGGCCTGGGGTTGTGGTTTGCATGGAGATCCAGACCCTGAGCTGAGGCTCTGTGTACACAGAAGAGCTGAGGGCTGGCTAGTGGGACAGGAAGGATGTGGTTGCTCATTTGCTATTAAAACTGCATGGGAGCCAACACTCCTGTTAGGGCATTTCTTTTTTTTTCTTGAGACAAGGTCTTGCTCTGTCGCCCAGGCTGGAGTACAGTGATGTGATCATAGCTCACTGCAGCCTCAAACTGTTGAGCTCAAGTGATCCTCCCACCTCAGCTTCCAGAGTAGCTAGGACTACAGGTGTGCACCACCATGCCCAGCTAAGTTTTTTTTTTTTTTTTTTTTTGTAGAGCTTGGGGTCTCACTATGTTACCCAAGCTGGTCTCAAACTCCTGGCCTCAAGGCATCCTCTCAGAGCATGAGCCAGTGCACCTGGCCTTGGGGCTTAATTTTTAAGAGAGAACTTAGATCACAGTTATGGACTTGAAATTTACTGCTGTAAAAATAATTAACAGATAATTATTAGAATAGTAAAAAGCGTTTCTCTGGAATTAAAATTTAATTCTGTATCATTTTAGATCCATTACTAAATTTAAAGAGGCCACCTGAAAATGAACTAGATGCTTTTTTTTAAAGGAATTAACAGCAGATACCTTCAGTGTCTTAAGAAAATCTCCTCTGCCTTAAGAAAAGCTGAACACCAGTGTGTTCCTCCTTCTGTCCACATCCTTTTTTTGTTTGGCTGGGTTTTGTTTTAATAAAACAATTTCACTGGCATTTCACAGAGACTGACTTTTGAGGGCCCATGCATCTTATCTTGTTAGATTCCTCAATTCATTATTGAAATAAAGTCTTTCTATTTCTTGTCATAATCAATTCTGTCAAATGAGATCCAAAATGAACCCATTACGATCTGAGTTCTGCACTGCAGCAGAGAAAAGTAGTTTTTAAAATTTCCTCAGATGACCAATTTAGTTGCTGAAATGCAAAGACATGAACTGGTTTTCCTTCCCTTTTTTTCACCTACAAAGAAAACTACGTAAGTTGATATTGAAGTCAGTGCAAATTGCTGAGTACAAACTTTGAAAGAAAATTAGGAAAGTGGAGGATGATTCACAAGTAACTAATTGGCAAGTCTGTTAAACTCTTCACATGAGAGCTCCCTGTTGGGGAGAGTGGTGTGAATGTGATTAATCATTCGAACACTCCTCCTTTCCTTAGCTCTGCCTGTTGCTTTTGGTATTTAAATTGCTGCTTTCTCTTTGGCAACTGTATTTCTATTAAAAAAAAAAGAAAAAAAGAAAAAGTGTGTATTCAGAGTCACTTTAGTACTGCAGAGGTATACTCTTCTTCCCTCCTCAGTCCTGTATTTCTTTCCCAGTGTCTGTACCTCTTAAAATTCTTCAGCAGGGTCAGGGACCCTGAGTTCCAACTGAAAACAGGATCGTAAATCTGGGGCTGTATCCCAGTCTATTGGCTACTTGGTTTTTAAGAAAGGAGGGCAGTTGTGACAGCTCTGGCTCCAGGGTCACCTTGCAGGCCCCTGTGTACTGCAGGGATTCAGGCAGCAGACGGGCAGGGGCCAGGACCTGGGGCTCCAGCTGCCTGACACATTGTTACTGCCCAGACAGTTCAATCCTCATGCCCAGTCCAAGTAACAGGTATCGTTTGGCACATGTGGCACCAGATGACTAAAAGCAACGTTGTTTTCCTTTCCCGGAGCTTGCTAATGTGCCTTTGCTGAGTAGAGTCTCCCACCGGCTGCCTCTGTCACTCCTGGGTACTGGCTGCTGAAGACGGCGTATATCGGAAAAAACCCAACTCTTTTTCTGAGCTTATCAATGTGAGCTGCTTTTTGAATACTCTTTCCCAACTGACTTGGAAAGTAGGATCAGTGACCTAGGCTCTCATAGTGTTTTGGAGGACACTGGATAGCAGAAGGAGAACAGGCATTGCCTGCTGTGTTTATTTTTCCAATCTGCTTGCATGTTGGACAAGCGGCTCTAAATCAATGTGGTGGTTAGGGGCTCCATCGTCTGGTTTATCTCGTATTCAGACCTTTCCATTCAGCCAAGTGGGTAAATGGTCCCGACTTGTCTTATTTGTGTGACCACCTTTTTGCTACACCTGAAGAAAGTAGATATTGGTCCGTGGAGACCACTCTGATTAAAGTAGAACATAGTTAAGTAACCTACGCAATTGACCCCTACCGGTGAATTTAAACTTCTTAAAAAGTTTTTAAGATAAATGAAAAGGATAATGAAATGAAAAATGAAAACATTCCTGCTTTCTCAGTAAACATTTGTATCTTTCCTCTGGTTTTGATTTCTGGAATATCTTTTAAAAATGACTTTTCCTTGTCGTTAAAGACAAATTCAAAGAACAATTCTAGAATATTCATTGTTAATAACAGTAACATGTAACATACATATGTAAACCTCTGTGTGTGTGTGTGTGTGTGTGTGCTCGCGCATGTGTGTAACCAGTGCTTCTAGATTCAGAACTTTTTCCAATTCATTAGGGCATTTTTAAATTGCATGATTGGTTTGTAATATGCTCAGGGTTGAATCAGTGTGGCATCAGGGTTCTGATCATTGTTTGGCCAGCATGATATCCATCGTCATATTTTAAAGGTGTGTTTCAGGATGAATGCTGCCTGGGAGGAGGCCTCTTCTGTGACTATAGCCGCAGTCCTGTGTCTACCATTACCACTGCCCCCTTAAGCCCTGATCACCTGAGGTCTGGGATTTCATGCATAATTATCCAGTGGAAGTATTTGTTTGTACCTACCACATGTCAGGCTCTGTGCTAGCCGTTTTAGGGAATGCAGAGAGAAGAAAGGGTGAAGCATCACTTTCTTTAAAAACTATTGCATACCAGATTCTGTATTAGATGCTAACGAGATTTACAGAAACCCAGCATCTTGATTTGTAATGTTCTTCATGCAAATCTGCACCCCTCCTTCCAGTCTCTTACACTCATTTGATCGTCTCTTATGTTCATACCCAGAGAGACTGGAAAGAGGGGTGCAGATTTTCATGAAGAACATTAAACAGCCCTGGGAAGTCAAACAGAGGCTTCAGTTACATTTAGTAGCTGCCAGAGAGGGTTGCCTCCCAGAAAAAAGTTATGCAGGAGGCAGCTGATGCTATTATACCTAAATAGACCACACATTTGAGAGTGAGGCCTCTTGTTCACTGTGGAGGATAATGTCAGGTTTGCTTTTCCCCTACTGTGTCTCCTAAATTAGAATCCCTCATTATTCACATCTGATGCCCTTTCTTCTTTGTGTTTGTAACAGAGAATTCTAATTTTAAAATAATTAATTTTAAAAGCTAACATTTTAAACTTTTGATGTTCTTATTTCAAGTTTAGAAATAAAATTCTAAAGTGTTAAGACCTTCAGTGTATACTAAACTTGAAGTGGGGCAGCGGGAATTCTGCCTTTATCTCTAGAATATCAAGTCTATCCTCTGAAACTTTCACTTGTAGATTTCTCACTTTGACTTTAAACTGCCTGAGAGCGGGAGCAGTGTTTGTATTTCCTGGCTGCCTGTCCCCCGTTTAGCACAATGCTCGGCTCACCAGGCACTTAAGAAATATTTGCAGTCAGGACAATGGCCACACGTGTAATCCCAGCTACTCAGGTGGCCAGTGCAGGAGGATCTCTTGAGCCCAGGAGTTCGAGACCAGCCTGGGCAACATAGTGAGACAGCATCTCTAAAAACATGAAAAATAAATAAGTAAATAAGAAATACTTGTGAAAGAAAGTGAGTGAGGGCTAATGGGGACTTTGAAGAGAAGTGAACCCTCTGGGCCCAAGCAGAAGGCAGGAGAGCCCATGAAATGTGAAGGTATTTGGATGGTGGCAGAATGGTGGGGGATAAAGATGTTAAAATAGCAAGAGACACAAAGACACTAGGGACACTGGGTCGATTCTGCTGCCAGCGAGCAGCCCTGTGGGTTTTGCCAGGGGAATGGCGATGTCATGACGTCTGTATTTTCTTTTCTTTTTTCTTTTTCTTCCTTTCTTTTTTTTTTTTTAGACAGAGTTTCACTCTGTTGCCCAGGCTGGAGTACAGTGGCACAATCTCGGCTCACTGCAGCCACCTAACTCCTGGGCTCAATCGATCCTGCCACTTCAGCCCCCTGAGTACCTGGGACTACAGGTATGTGCCACTATGCCCAACTAATTTTTGTATTTTTTGTAGACACAGAGTTTTGCCATGTTGCCCAGGCTGGTCTCGAACTCCTGGGCTCAAGGGATCTGCCCACCTTAGCCTCCGAAAGTACTGGGATTACAGATGTGAGCCACTGCACCCACCCGAAGTCTTTATTTTCTAAAGCTAACTGCATTGTAATTTATAGAACGCATAGAAGGGAGATAAGGAAATCAGGAGGCTATGAAATCCCAGTGAGCCAAGCCTCTGTCACCCACCATGTAAAGCATGGAGCAGCTTCAAAAGACATTGAGAGAAGTAAACCCACAGGTTCAGTGGCCAGTGGCAAAGGACAAGAGCCACAGAGGCACTGGGACCCGAGAGGCTAAGAGAGCAGGGATGCGGGTCACAGAGGGAGGGATGTTTGGGGCTACCGGTGGATAGAAAGGAAGATGGAGTTGAGGTTTTGACCTGTTGACTGGCCATGGTGGTGGGATACCTGGTGAGGCTTGTGGCCTGCATTGGGCATCTTGGGTCACAACTCTGAATGAGGTTGGAACAGAGGTCCAGCTGTGGGGAAGATTGGCACAGACATGCTTGTGGGACTCCTCCTTGGTCCAACTCTTAACGCTCAACCTACATCATCACCCCTGTGCTTGCTCCTCGAATGCCTAAACACTGTCATTCCTGTATTACCAGTTGTTGCCTGTTGGGTTTGCTCCGTTTGTCCTCACAGGTTAGCTGCCCTGGAAGGAAACTCCACCCAGCTCAGAGACGCACCAAGGCTGAGACCCAAGGGAGGCCCCTCTCTGATTGGACAGCCTCTTGATAGACTGGGGGAAGCTCCCTCACAGCCTGTCAGGATCAGCAGGCATTTCTTGCACTGCTTCAGGTCCTGTTTATGAGCTGAGCAAATTACTGTTCCTGCCCCCACCTGGGACCCCAGGCTTACTGTTAGCCTGTGTTTCCCACCTCAAACCTGCTTTGGGTTTTGCCTCGTGGCTTTTGACAGAGAGCTGACAGTCAGTCATCCTTGCCACTGGGTGCTTCTCTCCAGGTTAAACGCTGTGTTTACCGTGAGCCTTGGGGACAGTTCCCTGGTTTTGTTTTTTTTTTTTTTTTTGAGACGGAGTCTCGCTCTGTTGCCCAGGCTGGGCCCCTGGTGTTGTAATCATCGTCAAACAGCAGCTGAGATTTTAAAAGATGGTCTCATGGCACTCTGTGAAGTTTCTGCAACTCTGCTCCTTTCTCTGTTGGTCACTGCCTTTCATTTTTATATTCTTTTTTTCTGATAAGTTGTTTAATTATTGATAAGTGTTAAATTGCACTGTGTCTTGCTCCCCTCTATAATGAAAGCTATTCTTTGCTTGAGATCACAGCTTAGATTTTCTTTGAAATTCCCCAAGAGCTTAACACAGGGCTTTGAACACAGTGGGCATTTAATAAATCCTTGATGATGATGTTCAAGTTCACACGTTGGTCTTTAACTCTCTGGCGAGGTCAGAGGACCATCTGTGCTCACTCAGATATGTCAACTGCAGACCCAGAAAGCAGCCTTCTCCAGACAAGTTGCTCCTGTCTCCTGGACTGTGTGATTCGAGGCATGTAATCGTAATCCTGAGCTGTCAGCAGGGCAGTGATTGGTTTCCAGGTTTCAAGTCCATGAAACAGGTAGCCAGGGTTGGGGAAAAGAATATTTCCGGGAACTTAGGAGGCCTGGTTGAGTCTTGGATCTTTAGTGACTGATGCTGTGACCATGAGACACTCACTCACCCCTGGTGGGTCTCAGTTTCCTCATCCGTAACATGAGGAGAGGGACACAGTGCTCTCTCCGGCCCCCCCAGCTGTCAGGTCTCTGAATCTATTACTGTGCCACCATGAGGAGATGGCTGGCACGTGAGTTCTGGACGGTACTGACATGTTCCCTTATACGAGAGTGGCTTTACATATTTGAGCATGGCAAAGTTTAAGTGGCCCCTCCTTCAACTAAAAATAAAAACTTTTCATACATGATTTTTAGCAGAATGTATACAAACGACTATCAAAATGGAAAAAAACAAATTATACAAGACTTACGTGATTAATTCAAGATAATTAAATATGCAAAATGCTCGGTTGTTTAAAAAATACAGGGAAAAGTAACTGTTACTAAATGAGGACACTTTTATTAGAGAAAAGATTGGCGATAAGAATGAGCTAATTAAATTGACATTTATGTTTCCTTCCCCCTTCTGGGGGCTCCACTAATCCTGGACCTCCGACTGCGGAAATAAACATCTTCAGCGCAGACGTTTAGAGGAAGGGGGGAAAGGACAGCATCGTTAATCCTTTTCTTAAGGGAAAGGACAATAAATTTCCAGTTATAAATATAAAAAGGCATTAAAGAGGGAGCTTCATCTATCATTACCTTCCTTTATTTGCTGTTGAGAGGACCGAGATAGCACCAGAGCCTCAAACACTGCTTTTGTGGTTTGAGCTAGGATAGTGTAAGTTAGGAAAGGTATTTGGCTATGGGAAAAAGTACATTTATTCACCAAGTTGCAAAATAGGCGAAAATGAACTAAATTGTCATACTCTTACCTGCCCTGCATCATACAGCTTTGCCCTAGAACTTGAATGTTTGTCCAACTGTTTGTTTTTCTCTAGCTCCCTATGCTAGGAGCAAACTTAGAAGCAACATTTCTTGGCTGTGATGTGTCCACTGCAATTGTGTATGGGTGCTGGCCTGAGTAGAGAGCACTTGCCAGGTCACCTCACTCATCCTGAGACAGCCTCATGGTGGATGAGTGTGTCTAGGGCACTTGCAAGATCAGTGTTTGGGCCAATCACAAACACCTGTGTACTGTATGGTTACATCCATATGAAATGTCCAGAATGGGCAGATATATAGAGACAAAGATCAGTGGCCTTTCTAGGCTGGGGGATAGGGGAAGGAATGGGAGTGATTGCAGATAGGTTCAGGTTTCTTTTTGGAGTCATGAAAATGCTCTAAAAATGATTGTGGTCATGGTTGCATGATTTGGTGAAAACATTAAAAACAATTATTGAGTTGTATACTTTAAATAGGTGAGTCATATGATATGTGAGTCATATCTCAAGGAAGAAGAATGCTTGGAGTTTGAAACTAGTTTAATTTATTCAATCAGAGACATTTTTTTCCCAAAAGGTTGAAACTAGTTTAATTTATTCAATAAGAGACAGTTTTTCCCAAAGTTGATTTTGGCTGTTGTTTTTTTTGGGATGGGTTATGGTATCAGTATTTTTATTTAGAACAGGTGACTTTAAATAATTTCATAATTTATAATATGAAACTATCAAAGGTATAGAAAGAAGAAAAGGAATAGCCAATGAAGAAAGTGTATTTTTGCAGTTTGTGCATGTTTATTATTAGATTTTTTTCCCATAAACTAATAGTAAATCATCATCCATTTCCTAAGTCTCTACAAACTGACAGCAGAATAATAATTAGAAGAATGAGCAGGAAGCTTAGAGACCATTAAGTCCAGCTGTCTTTCTTTGCAGATAATCAGATAACAGAGTAAGGGACGTGGGAAGGGTGAGTTGGAGGGAGGACTCAAAGCCCTTACTTCAGCCCATTGCTGTTGAGATGGATCACCCTGACACTCTGAAGCTGCTTCCTGGGTCCATTCTGTTTTGTCGTCATCTATGTCCTTTGCCCATCTCTGGTTTGAGAGGTCACAGGGAAGTGAGCAGGGGCCAGCAATAGAAGGAAGACCTTGTGGGCTGGGAATTTTCAATCTGAAACTTCCTTGTGAAATTTTAAATTCTCCTTTTAACATGTAAGTTATTATTGAGGCCTTTAGGGAATAACTTATTGTCACTTTTGAACTGATAGGTGCAGAATCCCCAGTTTTGTCTGTCTGTTTTTATTTTTTAACACAGTCTCTGTCAACTAGGCTGGAGTGCAGTGGTGCAATCATGGCTCGCTGCATCCTGGAACTCCTCAGCTCAAGTGATCCTCCAACCTCAGCCTTCCTTGTAGCTAGAACTACAGGCACGCACCACCACATCCGGCTAATTTTTTAATGCTATGTAGACACAGAGCCTTACTATGCTGCCCAGGCTGGTCCCAAACTCCTGGCCTCAATTGATCTTCCCACCTCGGCCTCCCAAAGTGCTAGGATTACAGGCATAAGCCACTGCGCCCAGCCCCCAATTTTGAATTTAAATAATGTCACTTTATTGCAGACCATGTAACTCTCCAAGTGTGTCCACGACAAGGAATTTGTTTTTTAGTGAGAGTAGATCTCTCCAAAGCCTGGGTGGTTTTCACTGGGTAATTTTATCTGGCTGCTTTCTCATGAAGACAGACAGGTAGATAAGGGTAAATGTTCCAGAAAGTGAATATTTTACTTTGGAGATGAAGAGGACTAAACCAGCCCTCTAAAGGATGTTTTTAAGGCCTTAGGTAGGATCAGCTTCATCTCAGATTTGCCCTTTTAAATTAGGTGATTGAGAAGAGAAAGAATTTTTCTAAATGGTGCCTTCTGCTAGGCCTTCTTTTTTCCATGCAGAGCTGGTCTTAACTTGCAAATTTCATCTTAATTTCTTTTTTTCCTGTTCTCGTTTTTTTTTTAATCCTCCCAGCTTAGTAGTATAGAGAGTGCATATAGAATATAGAGTAACCCAGAATTCAGCACTCCCAGTATAAAAGATTGCTCCTTTCAACTTTGGCATTCTTTGTGAAGAAAATCTATGGAGTTTTAAGCAGAAGAAGTGGATGGGACAGTCTTCTAAAGGCAGAAACCGGTGACAGGAGGAAAACAAGAACCTCCAACAATTCTCAGACCACATAAACTAATTTAAATAGACATGATGCAGTGGGCCACATGGTCAGAAATGTGAAGAATTCTTATGGTTGACATCGTCACCACAGTCAAAAGGACTCACAGGAAATGCTAAGTGCTGGTCCTCCTTCAGCCCTCTGTTACGCTGTGTGAGTGCCTGACTCTGGGCCCAGGGCACAGCAGCACGGTCTTCCTGTCCCGAAGGCTTATTCCACAAACACATCTGTCTCAGCTCCTGCCTGGAGAGAAGACAGCTCCTACTCTTCCTACTCAGTTAATGCAAAGTAATGAACAGTCCTAGAATGAGTCCAGATAGCTTTGTACACATGTTAATAAAAGTGTAAATAACAGACTCTGGACTGCATTAGCACTGTGGCTGTTATTGATGATATTTTCTACACACTTTACTTGGCAAAATCGAAAACCTAAAGACAGGTTTGGTTTTGTGCCAGCTGGCTCACACTCTAACTTGGCATTAGAAGGTGTATGTCACTATGGAAAAATGACTGTCCCTTCATAATGCCCACCATACTCTGGAGCCCAGGCAGGGAAGCAGCACAGCAGGGGGAGATGGAGGCTCTGGGCAGGGCCCCTGCAGGGCCCTCCATGTACACCAGCCCACCTGATGTTGGAGAACTGAGTTGGGCAAGTCATTTCTGCTCTCTGGGTCTGTTTTCTTATCTGTATATTGAGTGGTTTGGAATCATCTCCAAGGTTGCTTCCAACTCTAATGCTCTTTGAGATTTATTTATAAATGGAGGGACCCCTTGGGGACACCTGAAGGTCACTCCCAAGCTCTGTTTCCATCAAGGGCCTCCCAACTTGTCCAAGCATCCAACATCATGCTGTGATTCCTTTTTCCTTTGCAACAAAACAAAGCACACTGAGGAGTTTCTTATTCAGTGTCAGTAGATAGACTGTTTTGAGGCAGCACAGTGACTATGTTGAAGATATAAGACCTCCTTCCCTGAGCTCATGTGCTCATTCTAGCCGACATTGTCCTGAATACTTCTGGAATCTGTGAAGTGTTATTTTCACTGCATCTTCTCTTTCATCTCAGCCCAGGTGTCCTAAACCATCATTAGGCCCCTGCCGAGGTGATGGTTGTACTGTCTTCTGATTGGACTCTGTTTCTTGGGACGGTTGTCCTGAGTCACCTTCTGAGGCCCATGCTTTACAGCATTTCCTAGAGCAACGAGTCGTGTCTTCGAGTAAATCCTTTTTTTTTTTTTTTTTTTTTTTTTGAGATCGAGTTTTGCTCTTGTTGCCCAGGCTGGAGTGCAATGGCACAATCTCGGCTCACCGCAGCCTCCATCTCCCAGGTTCAAGCGATTCTCCTGCCTCAGCCTCCCGAGTAGCTGGGATTACAGGCATGCCCCACCATGCCTGGATAATTTTGTATTTTTAGTAGAGACGGGGTTTCTCCATGTTGGTCAGGCTAGTCTCGAACTCCCAGCCTCAGGTGATCTGCCCGCCTTGGCCTCCCAAAGTGCTGAGATTACAGGCGTGCCCCACTGTGCCTGGCTGAGTAAATCCATTTTTAGAGTCATAAAAGATCCAAGGTAGAGGTCTAATTCAGCCTGTTCTCTCCCCAGGCTTATTCTCTATCACTTTATAGACCCGGAAACTGAGGCTCAAAGAGACTAAATGCAATCTACAAGAACTGATGAATGTTCTAGATCCCAGACCAGTGCCCTCACCATTACACTATGCTGCCCTTTTTTTTTTTTTTTTTTTTTTCCGTGAGACAGAGGCTCACTGTGCTGCTCAGGTTGGAGTGCAGTGGTGCGATCTCGGCTCATTGCAATCTCTGCCTCCCAGGTTCAAACAATTCTCGTGCCTCAGCCTCCCAAGTAGCTGGAATTACAGGCATGCACCACCACACCTGGCTGATTTTTGTATTTTTAATGGAGACGGGGTTTCACCATGTTGCCCAGGCTGGTCTCGAACTCCTGGCCTCAAGTGATCCACCCATCCCAGCCCCCAAAGTGCTGAGACTACAGGCATGAGCCACCGTATCCTGCCTGTGCTGCCTTTAAATACACACATCTGCTTCATGCCTTGGAAGAAGGCAAGAAAGTAAATGATAATAATAAATAAAAATACATAAACAATTTTACTTCATTTTAAGGGCTACAAAAAGTCTATGATTATAATGACAGAAGTTTAGTCTTATCTTTGTTAATCGCCCTTTTTGGTTAGTTCAGAGAAAGCTTTAGACAGGAATCTTAGGCACATTGCTTGGCTCCATTGTACACTAGTTTCTTTATCTTGAGGTGGGAAAAATGGATCTGGCTTTTCCTCTCTCACAGGAATATTGTGAAAATGTGAAATAATGAGTTAGATTTTTCCAGGCCTTAGAATCATTCCAAGGATCAGGCATTTTGTATAGAATTGCATTAACTCTTTTGATTTCCTGCTTATCAGATAAGGCTTTTAATACACTTGATTTATGTATTTTTATATTCATAGTGATATGAAAGGTACATTCTATGTTTTGACACAGTGTTCCTAACTTCATTGGTTATTTGATATTCATGAACCTTAAAAATATTCAGATAGTGTGGGTTGGAGCTACTCATGTGATTATTAAAATGGTGATTTGAGACAGAATCAAGATTCGAATTTTTAAGGTTTTTTATCCCAGGGTGAAGACATGGCTGATATCCTAATCCAGTGTCTGCATATATGACTATAATAATGCCTTTGAAACTGAAAGAAAAGGCAAAAAACTGGGGAAGAGGTAGTATCTGAGCTAAGGAGTTCCTACATTATTTGCTTTTACGTTTCCAGCCCTTTATAAACCCGTACATTGGGCTGGGCATGGTGGCTCATGCCTGTAATCCCAGCACTTTGGGAGGCCAAGGCAGGCAGATAGATCACTTGAGGCCGGGAGTTCGAGATCACCTTGGCCAGCATGACAAAACCCTGTCTCTACTAAAAATACAAAAATTAGCTGGGCATGGTGGCACATGCCTATAATCCCAGCTACTCAGGAGGCAGAGGCACGAGAATCACTTGACTCCAGGAGATCAAGGCTGCAGTGAGCCAAGATCGCACCACCATACTCCAGCCTGGGCAACACAGTGAGACCCTGTCTCAAAAAATAAAAACAAAAAACCCCGTACATTGTATTGGTACTTGTACATAGTACTATTGAACCCTTCTTTAATTAATTAGTAAGGTAAATGCCGTGAATTATCATTCTGAACTATAAAGTTTCCCATTTTAATCAAACTAGAGGTGTTGAGAATATAATGGGAAAGGCATGAGTGCCAGTAAGTCTGTAATTATAATGTACTTAATACACTAGACTGTACATGCTGCATGCCAGTAAAACACAGCGTAAACACCATTCTGTAGACCTTGTTTCTCACGTGTGGTCTGCAGACCCACTCCAGCAGCAGCATCTACTTCTGAAAATGCCCTACCCCTGACCTGCTGGATCAGAATCTGCATTTTCACATGATCCCTGGGTGATTCAGTTGCTTGTTAAGTTTGAGATGCACTGACTATGCAGCTTTCGATTTTATTTCACCCCACTGGCCCATGAGAGAACGTTATACTGTCCTATCTAATGTACATAAGAAAACGATCTATGAAACTGAGGCTGCTAGAATTCCATTCTCTGCTGAATACAGTTCTCCTTTACTATTCCCCATCCCCCCCAAAGTTATTTTACACGTATTGTCAGTTTGACAGAGTTTAAGGTCTGTTCCACTTGGTCTGCTCCACCTGGCTTTCATAAACTTGATTGTTCCCACTTTGATTTTATGCCCGAAGATAATTTGCAATCTTACAGTTCCTAGAGTTCTTGTTTTATTTGAAAGAAATACCCTTTTGCAAATTAGTGATTGCAAGAAAAAAGTAAGACCACTAACAAAGAGCAATAATTGCTTTTTGGGGGCTAGCATTTAAAACCCCACAAGGGGAAATTCACTTTGATTTTCTTCCTTTTTGTTCTAAGTGGGAAGTAGTATAAAGGAGATCTTGTTCGTTTTAGGAAAAAAGATGAAATTAAGAATTAAACTCTTGTTAATATAGGCATTTTCATCCTGAAAGTCATTTTTATCATTCTCAGTCGTCTAATAAATTTCAGTTGTCTTAAGAATAACTGAACACTGCCAAGTTTTGCTATTTAAAGTCATTGGGGATTATGTAGATTTTTTTTTCCTTCTCTCAAGTTTTCTAATAAGCTAAGGAAAGCAAATTCAGTTACTTGGTGGCCTGGACTCTGCATCTGGCAGATGCGCCTGCTTGCCTTCAGATCAAGGTGTGCTATTGCAGAACGTGTGATCCACCGCAGGGGATGCCAGGGTGGTGAGGTGAGAATCCTGGAAGATGAAGATTTGCTCATGGGCCACTTTTCTCTTCAGGCATAGGTAGGGCCTGCATGAACCCCTGCACTGCTGCAATCTGATTCTGCCTCAAGTGGTTCAGTCGTATTGATTTCATCTAGAAAGGAAGGAAAGGATAAAGAGATTGGAATATACTAGACAGAAAGGCACTCTTCCTTTTGCAAATCCATGGGCAGAGCTATCTATCACCTGCCTCTCTAAAGGTATCCGTGTTCCCTTAACTTGACAGCATTTGGCCACTGAGGCCTTTGAATGCCCACTTTAGAGAGGAAGTTAAAGAGAGAAAGCATGTTTGCCTTTGAATCCCACACAGGCCATCCCGCAGGGCCAGGCAAGGAGTGAAAGTCACTGCTCAGGAGCAGTTGGCAAGGATGGAGATGAGGCTTCCTTGGGGCCAGGGGTTTGCTAGACTCCATGGCCTGGACGGCCATTGTCAGGAGGCTGGGACAAGGAGGAGGCTTCTTGGAGGATGTAAGAAAGAGGAGATCTGAACAGAGGAGTCACATGGGAGGAGAAGGGTAGTCCTACCTAGCCAGTGTCACTAGCACGAACCAGATCTTGGAGTGAATGATGTCAGAAGAGCCCCTACTCAGAGCCCCTCATCCATCCACCCTCCAGGAGATCAGTAGTTCTCAAAAATGGTGGTAGGGAGTGGAAGATGGACCAAATTCAAATCGCCTAAGGAGGAGCTGTTTTAGAAGACGCTCTCCCAGGCTCCTGCCTCCTCCTCCTCCTGGGGCACACAGGTAGCATAGTCTGCAAGTTAAGTACTTTACTAGTTGAGTAGTTTACTAGTTGAGAGTTTGGATTCTGAGCCAGCCACACTGGAGTCAGAGTTCTAGCTCTTCCCTTACTAGCTATGTGCCCTTTGCCCAGATACTAAGCCTCTCTTATCCCCAACTCCTCATCTGTAAAGTAATGATGATAGCAATCGTAACCATTGCATGGGAATGTTATCAGAATTGGGGGAAATAATCTGTGCAAAATGCTTGGCATGATACTTGTCATGTAAGAAAATGCTCAGTGATGGTAAAATTTTCTTTTATGACTGGAACCTAATTTTATTCAGAAGAAAACTTTGAGAGCTTGTCCATCTCTGAAAAGAACTAAGTGATTAAAGTTACTTTGATTATAATTCTAAACATTAGCCTGCTTTAAGGGTATTAGAATCATAGTACAATTCAAGTTGTTTTCATTTCATCTGAAAGGCTTGCAATGTGAGTTATGATGCATGTAAAAATGTTGTCATCCTACTTACCAATTTATCCCACACACAAATGTTTTTGAAAACTTGCAACGATGACAAATTATCTGGGAATCGGAAAGCCACACCTTTAACTAGTTATCTTTCCCCCCTTCCTTCCCCTCTTACCCCACCCGGGAAGAATTCCCTGACCAGGAGCGCACCCCTCCCCAACGACTCCCAGGCCCGCAGTGGAGCTCGTTTTCACACTTCCTACGACAAAAGATACATCATCAAGACTATTACCAGTGAAGACGTGGCCGAAATGCACAACATCCTGAAGAAATACCACCAGGTAATTTTTCTGGATCTTTATTTGGAACTCCGAGAAGGTTAACATGCATAGCAATTTCTCACCAAGGCCAAAGATTTAAATATATAGTTAGAGAACAAGAAGAACACATTTCACATAAAAATCTCCTCTAACCCGGTGTTCTAAAATTACAGTGGCCAGATTCCTGGCAGTTAACCTTTAGGCAAGCTTATGCTGTAAAGGTCATTCATTATTTATATAACACTTTTAACCTAAATACTCTTGTATAATAGTTTCAGTTATCACTACTCTGATTTTAAAATCATTCAGCTTAAGATTTGGCAACTTCGCAGAAGTTTTTGCCTGTGCCAGAGATTAGGTGTTGACCTCTGAATGTGTATCCATTTACACCTCCAAATCCCATTTTGCTGTCACTGGTTCTTCTGTCCTGGCCCCAGCAGGGCCCACCCCATTCACAATCTGCTATGGAGCAAGCTCTCTGATTTTAGAAGGTGAGTGTTGGTCTGCTTCTTGTCCCCTTTTCATCCCTGAGCATAATTCCATTGTAATCACTGGAGGTAAAATAGACCATCCTTGGGAGCAGCAATCTATCTCTCCTGGAGTAAATTCCAGCACAAGCTTCCCTGGTAGAGCACATGTTCCCAAGGCCCAGCCCGCGCTGTAAGAGGCCTCCTTCACCATGGCGTATAAAAGCATGAAGTCCAGCGTTCGACAATCCTGGGCTCAAATCCCAGCCCTGTCACTTACTAACCATGTGACTTCTGGTCTTGGTTGTTTTTTAGAGACAGGGTCTTGCTCTGTGGCCAGATTGAAGTGCAGTGGCATGATCACAGCTCACTGCATCCTCACCCTCCTGGGCTCAAGCAGTCCTTCCACCCCGGCCTCCCAAGTAGCTGGGACCACAGGTATGCACCACCATGCCTGGCCAATTTTTTTAAGTTGTGTTTTTATAGAGGTGGAGTTTTGCTATGTTGCGCAGGCTGGTCTTGAACTCTTGGGCTCAAGCAGTTCTCCCATCTTGGCCTCCCAAAGTGCTAAGGTTACAGGTGTGAGCCTCCACACCCTGCCTGGATTTTGAAGCCACAGTTTCTTTGTTTATACAGTCGGGATAATAACACCTAATATGGATTCTAAAGATTAAATAGGAAATTGCATGTCAAGTACTTAGCACAGTGTCTGTCACACACTAGATACTCAATGTGTGGTGGTGGCCATAGCATCGCTATTATCAAGGTAACATCTATGGTATAAAAATAACATAACAGCTAAGTCACTTGGAGAAATTGTAGTCATACAGTATGAACATGTCTGCTCTTGCAACATCCCAGGAATCATCCTCACAACTGGTGTTTAAAACACATACACACATTGTTGCTTTTAGGATCTTAATCAGCATGAGCTGTCATAAAAAACCATAGACTGGGTAGCTTAAATGACAGAAATTTATTTCTTACTGTTCTAGAGGTTGAAGTCTCTGAGATCAGGGTGCCAGTATGGTCAGGTTCTTCCTGGTTTGCAGACAGCCAGCTTCTCACTGTATCCTCACGTGTGTTGGCAGGGGCAGGGTGGGTGGGACAGGATCAAAAGCACTCTTCTGTCACTTCTAATAAGGGCACTGATCACATAATGAGGGCTCTAACCTCATGATCTAATTACCTCTCAAAGGCCCCACCTCCTAATACCATCACTTGGGGATTAGGGTTTCAACGTAAGCATTTTGGGGGACACAAACTTTCCATTCATAACAGAGTCACACTGTGTTTTTCACTTAAATAGCTCCCAATCCCCCAAAGGTAAAAATTGCCTGTCACAAAGGATATTCAAAATAAAGTGCCGCAGGCCCTGAATATATTAATAAAAGGATTCTCAAGTATAAACACTCACACTTATTAAGTATCTGCTTTGAAGGCAGCACTGGCCTGGACTTGTGAGCTCCTAGATGTCTGTTTAAACATCCCTTTAAAAGCATTACTTTATGTTCATGCATGATGCTCTAATATCATGGATTCTTTCTTGGCAGTTGCTTATTCTTCCAATCTTTGCAAATACGATCAATTGCATTTTGCTTGCAGTGAAGTCTGTAAAAATCTTTGAGCTATATTCTGTTTCTTGAAACTTGGTACTGCCTGTAGTTTGTTTTCTAAAATCATTAGCCTCTAAATTCATTTAATATCTAATAAATCTTTTATAATATCTATTCCTTTTGAAATTTGTTCTACACTGCTTATGCTACTGCCTCTTATTCTAAAGGAAATTTTAAAGTGCCAGGATGCTACCTGTGAGGTGGAAGACGTGAGGCTCTGTTATCTGAATGAACTGAATTACAGGTTGCAGCTTTTAACTCTTCACCTTTTAAACTGTCTACTTTTTCATTTTTTCCCCTCTGGAAATTGATATCATACTTACGCGTTCTTTTTATACTTTCTTTCAGTTGTCTCAGAACATTCAAAGCAAAGTGATATCTCATGACTGATGAGAGCATATTGTTCTAAAAAATGGCTATGATACCATGCTAATAAAATGTGACACGCAATTGAAGTATCAACTTCTTGATGACAACTTTGAGTTTAGCATCCTTTGACTCTACAAAAATCATGATTTGAAATGTTTTCTCTGGGGTGGTTATTGTAACCTAACATAGGGATTTGACATATCCCCAGTGTTACATAAAATAAGTGTGGGATCAAAATAAGTCTATTGACATCTCCCAGGGACCTTAACAGTATAAAGACTTCCTTTTGTTCCACTGCTGCAAAATTGTTATCTTCTTGATGTGTTCTTTATTCAGAAAAGTCTCCTTTATCCAACATCTATATTTTTTCTTTTTATAAACAGAATATTTTAAATATAATTTGTAGGGTCTTAATGATTGAGAATCACATTATTAATATAAATTATTTAAAGGGCACTAAGTTGAAGTCAGGAGACATAGATCCTAACCTGTTAGGAACTGCCTCTTGGATGATCTCTGAACTCAGCTTCTGCAACTGCATTTCATTCATTCATTCATGTATTCATGTATTCACTCTTGACCTTATTCCAGAAAGGATTTAAGGTGGCCTTCAAAGAAGTTGGAAATACAAGCTAGAATAAATGAAAAAAAGAAAAGGAAGAGGCAGAAAGATAAAGGCACAAAATGGAGCCTGGAATGAGCATAGATATTCATGCCAAGATGACCAGCATGCTTGATACTTTGAGTCTGTTGCCAAGGAGAAATGTAAGTGGTCTTGGTACTAAGATCCAACAGGGTTGACTCTAAGGAGTTCCCCACAGAGCGGACACAGGACACCTGACCTGATAAAACAACATCCTTGCCACAAGCTGAGAAACATACAAGAATGTTAGAGAACTTAAAAAAAAAATTGTCCATATAGGCTGCTGATTATCAGTATAGGCCATGTATAAATACAGCCACAGTTGCAGCACCATTTGTTTTGCTAATTTGTCCATTTTTAAATTACATTTAAACAAAAACAAATTCAGGACAAGGAAATGTGTGGGTGACACAAACGTTGACCATTAAAGATGAACATGCTACTCGTGTATATCTCAACAAAATCTCACATAGAAGAGGTTTTTAAAAATACAGCAGCAGTGAAGAGTAACAGTGTTAATTCCATGATCAGAGAATTCCACAGAAACCTCATAAAAGGTCTCAACATTCACACAGCTTATTTGATACTGATCTATTTGGGGTGACCCCTGCTAGGCTCACTGAGGGCAGGGCTGGGACCCTGCTCAGGTTGGCAGGTGTTCATGAAGGAAGACGCAGTCCGCCGAGTCAAACATCCCACCCGCAGCGATTAGCAAAGGCCACACCAGCATGTAGTTTACATTTAGTAAATGCTGTTCTACAGAGAAAGGCTATAATGCACACCGGCTGCCTAGCCCTCTCCCATTCTGGCTTCTCTTTGAATGTTCTTCAGGCTGTTCTTCTTGTATGCCACTTCCAGACAAGATTTTGGTGAATATTACTGGGTGGTGGGCTCAGCCTGGCATGTCCTCGTGTGATTCTGTGTGACCGGACACAGGCCTGTCATTGGTAAACCCAGGGAGGCCTGTCAAGCTTTGTGTTTCTCTCCCTGTGGTTTGAAATGCTCAGAGGTATTTGAGGTATATGTCAGGCCTTCCAATTCCTACTTTATGTGGGCCTAGAGTACTTTTAGGGTTTATGTATAAGAAACTTTCTGTCTCTTGCTTCAGTAGTGATCATCAGTTCTTCTGTTTCTTCTTGCTTGTTGTTGCTCTTACCTTGGAATTCTCTGGGCTTCTGAACCTTCCAAATCTAGACAAGTAATGCAGATTGTTTAATTGCATGTCAGTTGATTAGAGGCTCTCATAGAGGGTTTCTCCTGTGGAGTGAATTGCGTGGACTTTCTGACAACTTTGGGTTACCCAAAAGCCCCCTTTTTTTTTTCTTTTCCTTTATTGTTTCTTGTTTTAAGGAAATGCAGCCACAGTTGGAATTATATTCTGGAGGGTTAAAATTGCCCAAGGCCAGCCTCTGGAGAAGTAGAACATGGCTAGTTATTTGAATATTTGAACAAATTCTTCCTAGAATTAATTTTCTGACACACTGACCTTCCCAGCAATCTGGTGTGACAGGTGGTTCAAGAGCAAGGACTTGGAGCCAGCCAGCCACCTTCCGGTCCCAGCCATGCCCCTGACCAATGGCATGACCTTGGGCAAGTTACCTATACTTTTGACACCTCTTGGTCTATAATATTTGGATAATAGTACCCTCTTCATTTGGGTGTTGTTCTAATTAGGTGAATTCATATTTATAACATGCTCACAGCAGTGTCTAGTATATAAGAAGTGCTAAATGGGCCAGGCGCAGTGGCTCACGTCTGTAATCCCAGCACTTTGGGAGGCCGAGGTGGGTGGATCACCTGAGGTCAGGAATTCAAGACCAGCCTGACCAACATGGTGAAATCTCATCTCTACTAAAAATACAAAAATTAGTTGGGCATGGTGGCACGTGCCTGTAGTCTCAGCTACTCGGGAGGCTGAGACATGAGAATTGCTTGAACCTAGGAGGTGGAGGTTGCAGTGAGCCGAGGTTGTGCCACTGCACTCCAGCCTGGGTAACAGAGCGAGACTCCGTTTCAAAAAAAAAAAAAAGAAAGAAAGAAAAAGAAGTGCTAAATGAGTGACTGAATAAGATTTTTAATTAAATATCGTTCTCGTATTTAATTTCCTACACCTCAGTGTTGAAATCATTCTAATGTGGCATTCAGTCCTTAACTCTTTTAATCCACTAGGGGGCCTGGTTTCTGGTAGACTGTGGCACTGATGCAGAATTATGAAGACTTCAGCCATAAGGAGTTAGATTTTTCCCCCAAGTTCCAGTATCTTGCTCTATTCTTTATTTCCTGCCCAAATGCTACCCTAGTTTTGACTCTGTGCAAAGAAAGGAAAGCATCATCTCAGACCAATGGGAGAATTCATATTAAGCACAGCAAACTTTCATAAATTTTGTTTACTTCATTTGATTTTCTCTTACTTGTAGTTGGGAAAATAATGTTTCGCTATAAATATCCTTTTCACATTTCTGTTAGGCTGTAAGAAACTCGGGTCCTATAAATGATGATTATCAGCTGATTAAACAATGTTAGAACTTTCAAAAAGGAAAAAAATGGTAAAAAACCTATTTGCCTACTTGAATATGTTTTTTTCTTAAATCGATTGAATTTCTTTTTCTCCGCACTGACCTGAATTCATTGGGAGCTTTGGTATCATGTAGCTTCAACTTGAATTAAAATCGAAAAGTATTGACTGGACACAGTGGCTCATGCTTGTAACCCCAGTGCTTTGGGAGGCCGAGGTGGACAGATCACTTGAGGCTAGGAGTTCAAGACCAGCCTAGCCAACACAGTGAAATCTGGTCTCTACTAAAACTACAAAAAATTAGCTGGGGGTGGTGGTGTGTGCCTCTAGTCCCAGCTGCTCAGGAGGCTAAGGCGTGAGAATCCCTTGAACTCAGGAGGCAGAAGTTGCAGGGAGCCACGATGGCGTCACTGCACTCTAGCCTGGGTAAGATTCTGTCTCAAAAAAAAAAAAAAAAAAGAGAGAGGTATTGTTGGTAACATACCTCCCAGAAGTTGTGTAGGACTCACAGTGTAACCCGAGGGAAGCTGCAATGTAGGTGATCAAGAAATACCTTATGAAAATATTATTGAGTATTTTAATAGCTTTTGAAATGCAGCATTTGAATTTACTTTTTTTTTTCAAAGTGACTGAATCGATAAATGGGTAAAATTGGTAAAAATTGACTTAAATTCCTTTCTTATCCTTTTATTTGGGGAAACAATATCTTTAGTTGAATCCAGAAGTTTTACCCCAAAATCTGAACTCCCTGTTAAATAAGCTAATTAGCACCTCAAATTTCAAGGATTTTAGGGTGAGCATGTGACTTCTTTGAAATCTCCTCATAGTATATCTGCTTATCCTTTCCTGAAGGTCGGGGACGTTGGTGTTACTATTCAAAGGATGAGGCTTTGGTAGAGCAAAACTGAGAAAATAGGGACCGTAAAAGGTAAATACAAAAAAGAGTGGAGAGGGTTATAGCACCAAAAGAGAAAAGGTTCCACATTGCGTCAGTGCTTCTTAGACTTTCATCAGGGCTCTGACTGGGTGGGTCTGGAGGGGCTGTCGGGGAGTCTGTGGAGGCCACCGTTCTACCAGGCTCCCAGGTGACGCTCATGTGCCTCCTGTGAGTGACAGGGCAGCTCCTGTGTTCTAGAACAACAACATTCTGAGCACTGAGTTCTGAATCTGCTCTTGAGCTCTTTTGTTCATTTTTCTGGAGGAGTGATCAATTAAAATTTGGAAGATAGTTGGATATTCTCAGTCCTGTGTTAAGTATCAGATTATGAGACTAAACACAAGCTCCCAGTAGACCCTCTGCTGCCATTGTAAGCTGCAGACACGTCTTGCTTCTCTCTTAGAAATAGGGGAAGGTATTTGTCATCTTGGGAGGTCCTGTGGCCCGAGTGCCCCGAAGCTTGCCGATGGCGTCATTTGTAGCCCTCTGTTCCCAATGTCCTCAGCCATTTCCTCCTAGTTTCGTGGGGAGCTGCCCAGCACACTCCCCAGTAAGCTTTTCCTGCAGCACTTCTTCTCCAGTGCCTGGAAGTTCCGCAGTCCTTTTCTCTTTCAGCCTCACCTCTCTCCTCCTGTTCCTCCAACAAGTACATCTTTAACATGCTTATCCTGGCTTCCCCATCTTTAACTTTTCTTTCCCATTTTCCATCTCCAAACATCTCCGCCCAATTCTGGGTGAATTCTTCAAAATATATCATCCAGTCCTAAGTGTCTCTTCAACTGTTCTAATCCTTTTTTTTTTAATTTCAACAATTATCTTTTTTATTCTAGTTTTCCAGAAGATTTTTCAAAATCTGACCGTTCATTCCTGATAGTTTCTTGATTTATGCTCATCTCTGAAATTGCATCCTTTGTTTCTTTAGACGTTTTGTACGTAACTACTCAAAACTTACTCCTGAGAGTTCCCACCTCTGTAATTCCTGGGGGCCTGAATTTGTTGTCATGGTCTGCCAACTCTCACACACAGTGACTTGCCTAACCAGATGCTGACACAGTTTGGGGTCAAGATGTTGATCAGGATCAAAGCTTATGTAGGGAAGAGGAAGGAAGTGAGACTGTGCAGAGGGAGAAGTCAGACTGCCATGCTAGCCCAGTCAAGCCTCGGCTAACCTGGCAGGGCACTATGGAACATGCCCCTAGAGGCTCCTATGTTGGGCCAAAATGACAGGCCGCCCTCGGAAGGCAGACCTAGAAGGAGCTGCCTTTGCAGGCCTTCTGCAGACCGCACACCCTCAGCTGGGCAGCACGACCTTCCCTGGAGGGAATCTGGGCATCCCATCTCTGTGGCTACACTTGCTTTCCTTAGTGTCTGAGAGTCTTGCTGAACTCATAGCTTCATCTTCACCTCTCCAATGTTTGGGAAGGCCTCTGACCCTAATTTACGGAAGCTCTTTTTCAGAGAGTTTTGTTTCTGCAAAAGAGGAGGGTGGGGATTCCCAGCCCTGGACCCTGTCAGCCCCCTTCAAGGGTTTTGCTAGGAGTGGGAGCCCCTGGGCCCACTCCCCCACCATGCTAATGTCCTCAGTGTCCCTGCACCCGTGTGCTCCTGACAGGCTCTGTCTAGCACCTCCAACACTTTGGCTGGGATCCCAGCTCCTCACATGCTCCCTGGGCACACCTGCTCTTGGGTGCACCTGCTCAAATGCTCAGCGCCCCCAGCCCCAGGCATAGGCCACTCAGGCCCCAGCTCCCCATTGTGTGTGGGGTACAGGGGCCATTCCGGAACCTTCCTGCCTTTGATACCAGCTAAGCTTCCTATCTAGGATGGGGCTCTCCAGGAGGCCTTGGGCTTGTCAAAGCTCCCTGCCAGCGGTCATGCGTGGAGTAGCCATTCTGTGCTTTTTGTAACAAATGGCATCTGTACATATGATAAAGCACTTTATTGTATTTTTTACAAAGTTATTTCATTTTTAATGATGATGTTATTTATGAGTCCTTATTATGGTGTGTCACAAATTGAATTAGGCACATCCCTGTGTGTACTTAGGCATTTCTGCATATCTCAGTACTAAGAATTTATGTAAACACTACAGAAGAATGCTTGTTCCTTTTAAGCTTGATTTTGATCAAGCTTAATTAAGAAAAGCAGTAAAGTTTCATTTGTTATGTTATTTATTTGTTACATTTGTTATATTTGCTTAAATATAGTCATCCTTACTTTTTTTTTTTTTTTTTTACTTCAAGACGATTTGAAATCAAAATAAATTATATTAACTGACATTTACAGATCATTATCCCCAAACATACCAAGACATCCACTCAAAGGAAGTTGTATCATTTATTTATTTATATGGTCATTGTACACCAGAGCAGTCCATAATTTCAAGCTGTCTAGACTTCTTTCTTTTCTTCCCTTCCCTTCCTTTTGCTTCCCTTCCTTTCCCTTTCCTTTTCTTTCATGTGAAGTATATTGTAGGAATAGTCTATAAACATAGCCCATGGCACAGTAAGGATTACAGATAATTTAACCTTTCAAAAACATTAAATGAAACAAGACTTTACATTGAAGTACTAATTTGATGCTATATTAAATTGTCACTTCAAGCTTTTTAGAAAAATGAGTGAAACATGATAACAGCAATTCCCAAAAGCCGGAGCCCAGGTTCACACTATTGTGCGGAGATATAAATATTTATCTGTTGCAGTACATCACTTAGAACCCTTTCTGCTGCAACCTTCAGTCAGCTGTGAATCTCTTAATGGCATTTCATTCTCCATGAGAAGAGCAACAAATCGGGGCTTCATAACCCTTGTTATTCTCGGTGAGTGCCTAAGAGCAAAGGAAACCTAGGTCTGGTGGCTGTTACGTTTTATGTTTTTGAAAGCCTAATTCCATGACTCTTAATTTATCATTGCATTACATTTCTAACAAGCCCACAGTAATACAGGAAAAAGTTCTGAAGGAGAATTAGGAAGGGAGAAACTTTACCTTTGCTGACAACATCATTTATAAGTATTTTTTTTTTCTTTTTTGAGACAGGGTCTTGGTCTGTAGCCCAGGCTGGAGTACAGTGGCGCAAACACAGCTCACTGCAGCCTCAGCCTCCCAGCCTCAAGTGATCCTCCTGCCGCAGCCTCCCAAGTAGCTGGGAATATAGGCATGCGCCACCATACCTGGCTCATTTCTTTTATTTTTTTTTTGTAGAGATGGGGTTTTGCCTTGTTGCCTAGGCTGGTCTCAAACTCCTGGACTCAAGCGATCCTCCTGCCTCAACCTCCCAGTGCTGGAATTACAGGCATGAGCCACCATGCCCAGCTGTAAGCAAATTGTTTTTTAAAAAAAGAAAAAAGTGAAAACTGTTAGTGTTGGAAATGCATGTTACAGATGAGAAAAATTAAAAAATAAAGCCAGCAAATAGGAAAGTTTCTGAAAGCACTCTTAGAATTAACAGAAGCTATCATGTGGTAAGTAATGAAGGGAAGTGACAAGAGGTGGCCAGCTATGACAGTGCAGAAGTGAACAGTGCTTAATAAAAGGAATATTTTAAATTTTTTTTTTTTTTTTTTGAAATAGGATCTCCCTGTGTTGCCCTGGCTGATCTCGAACTCCTGGGCTGCAGCAACCTTCCTGCCTCAGCCTCCTAAGTAACTGGGCAAAAACAATATTTTAAAATGCAAGCATAGGTAATGCAGTGAGTTTAACACTGAGAATAGGAACGCTGACCCCAAGAATAATATACTTGCTACACATAGCAAGTATAAGAAGAATTGGTGATAATCAGGTTCACTTTTATAAAGTTTGAGAGTAGATTTTCAGCACCTACTCAGATGGAAGCTCAATGCCATGGCTGCATTGCAGGCATCTAGAAGCCTCCGCTCCAGGTGCCAGGCAGAGCTGCTGTTTGATGTGAGTGGAGGGCTTAGCTACAGGTGACCTGCAGAGTCAGACAGGTGGAAATGACAGGTGAGCATTGTGCCACCAGGAGGAATGCCTCAGGGGAAAAGCCCTGCTCGAGGAGCCGCTGAAAGGAACACTCTTCGGTATTGTGTTCATGCTGCCTGTGCTCTCACAGGAGAATAAGCCCACTTATCTGGTGTGGGCTCTTAATTTCTGAGCCACACACGGGACGGCCAGCATTGTTCAGTGTTTGGTCCATTTGCAGCCTCATCTGCCTTGGGACTTCAAAGTGGCTGCAGACAGGAGTTGGCAGACTCATCCATTCTACAAAGGAGCCTCCCGGGCCACATTAGAGCACTGGCACCTGTCGAGTCTGTAAAGCGAGACATTACCATCGCAGAAAGGGACAACTGTGTTGATGACATCCTTTTGCCAGTGGGGAAGGATTGCCTTGTAGCCACATCTAGACCGTGGTTGAAAGTGAAAGAAATGCACCTTTCCTAAAGAGTGGCCCCAAGGGACTGCATTATAACTTCGGCATTCTTGTAATCTGGAAGTTAAACATGTGGAAGAGAGGAAGCAAAGGTTCCTCAGATTGTCTTGTGGTTGAGCCAACAGTGTTTTACAAAAGGGTAATAGATAGGTTGCTTTAAACTCTTACAAAGAAGAGAATGACCGGGTCAAATAATAGGTTGTTAAAAGCATGGCATTCTGGTGCCCCCAGTACATGCTCTTCTTCTTGCTGTCTTTATTTTCTTTTCTTTTTGTTGAGATGGGGTTTCACCATGTTGGCCAGGTTGGTCTCAAACTCCTGGGCTCAAGTAATCCGCCCGCCTTGGTATCCTGAATGACCGGGACTATAGGCATTAGCCACTATGCCCAGCCTCTTCTTGCTGTTTTTGAAGCATTCACTTACGAGTTATTTTGTTAATTTGTCTATGATGTTTAAGTTTTGAAGAAAAATGTGCTCACAGTTGTGATCCTAGAAGCAACATAAGATAGAAATAATTTTTTTGGTGTTTCTTTTACATTTACAATAATCTCACCTTATAAATAAATACAGAGACACTGCAGCCTTATTAATTATGGAGAGTCCTTGAAATTGGGAGTCCCCGTCATGCATTAAAGATACAACCCGTGTCTCTGAGAGCATTTGGGGCACATATCAGGTGCTCCTAGAAGTCTCCCTCCTTCACCCCTTCCTGCCTATGCCATCTCCACCCCTCACCTCGGGGTCTTGGCTGCATCTTGGCCCTGCTTGAGTCGTCAGCAGATCCTGTTTCCCTTGTCTCCATATTCATCAGAATGCGGTGTCTTTTTTTTTTTCTTTTTTCTTTTTCTCAGACGAAGTCTCGTTCTATCACCTAGGCTGGAGTGCGGGCGCAATCCCGGCTCACTGCAGCCTCTACCTCTTGGGTTCAAGTGATTCTCCTGCCTCAGCCTCCCAAGTAGCTAGGATTACAGGCACCCGCCACTATGCCCGTCTAATTTTTATATTTTTAGTAGAAACGGGGTTTCACTGTGTTGGCCAGGCTGGTCTCGATCTCCTCCTGTCTTCAAGTGATCCATCAAGTGATCTACCTGCCCCTGCCTCTCAAAGTGCTAGGATTACGTGCGTGAGCCACCATGCCCGGCCAGAATTGAGCGTCTTAAAGGCAAGTTCCTCTGTGGTTGGTATGGGAGCATCACGTCTAAGCACTGTTATGCCCAAAGATCCCCTCCTCTCCAGGGGTGAGGATAGGGAAGAGCTGGAGGGGAAGGAGGCGGGCGTCCTTTAATTGCTGTGCACGTGATTCTGTGGAAAACACCATTTATCAGCTTTATCAGTGCATACAAACTTTGGGAAGTTGAGAGAATTTTAAGTGTGAATTCTGTATAAATCATCGGATGTGATTCTTTACTCTTATTCAGTGACAGATTGATATCACTAGGGTTACGGTTCTGCTCCATCCCTTTCCTCAAAGTTCTGTTTCTCCCGTGATGCTAGAGAATGAGGATACATTGCGTGGTACAGTTTACATGTGTGGTAATAGCTCCAAAACAGATAAACTGTGACCATTTCCGAATTCTCCCCCAAGTTAACCATGTGACTGCCTTTTTTTTTTTTTTTTAAGATTAACATCCTTAAACAGTTATTTTGTGGTACCCTCATTTCCTCCTTTCGTGCCCGACATATGCCTGCTTTTTTCCTGCTTATTGTGTAAAGTTCTTCGTTTGTCATGGCCATTATGAGAAAAATCTAGGGCTTCTCTTTCAACATAAATGACAGTTTTTTTTTCTGCTTTCAAAATCCAGAATTTTCATATTTATAACACCTGGAGGTAAGGGCGATGGTGTTAATTATAAAGAGAGCAGAGAGAGTAGGCATCTGTAGGAAACATCTTGTGTTTTTTTAATTATTCGCTGCATTCATTTATTCAACAGTTGTATATGAAATGTTTTTTACACATGAGTTCCTGCTAAGGGTAGTGCTTGCCACCTTCGTGGGGCTTACATTTGGTAGGAAGCCTTATTACACTAGATGAATCCTATATGGATGTGCAACTCAAAAGAAAGGTTGTGGACTGAGAATCATAAGTTTGGGAGTTATCGAGACACAGATAGAAATGTAAACAAAAGGTGTAGATCAGGTAGCCTGTACGCAGTGAAGAAGAGAAGATGAGAGGACATCTAGGTCAGGGCCCTGACAATGGGCATGTAGACGAGGAAGAATTGGCCAAGGAACAGGAAAGATGAGATGGAGTAGGAGGAGGACCGCCAGGAGAACACAGCGTCTCAGAAGCCAAGGGAGGGAGGAAGCCCCAGACAGGAGCGCTGTTTGCTCATGGGGTTCAAGAGAGAGAAAGGCGGAGAAGCATCTGTCAAATTTAACCACTCAAAGGGCATTGAGATCTCAGGGGGAACAGTTGCTCTGAAGGGATAGGAAAGTAAAATCCAGAGCAGGATGAGCTGCAGAACGGATGGGGGTTACAGAGCAACAGAAAATAAGCATAGACAGCTCTGCCAAGAAGCCAGTCAGGAGAGAGACCAGAGATGGGGAAAGACATGGAGTCAAAGAAGGGTTTGTGTTTCTTTTTACTTTTTATTGTAAAAATGTTCAAACAGACAGAAAATTGGTAGTATATACCCATCACTTAGACTGAACAATTATTAACATTTTACCACGTTTGGGTCATTTTATTTTTGCAGAAATGTTTCAAAAGTAAATCACAGACACATTTCCTCCGTAAATACTTTGATATGCTTCTCTGAAACATAAGCACTTCTCAGGTTAAGAAAATTGCCAATAAATTCCTTAATATCACCAAATATCTAGTGAGTGGCATAATCAGGTGTCCCCAGTTGCCCTCAAAGTGTACGTTCAAGCCAGGATCCAGGCAGTGCCAGACCATGCATCTCTGCAATTGAGAGGATGTTATGTGTTGTGTTTTTGTTGCTTTCATGAGAGAAACTTCAGCACATTTAAGCACTGTTGAGAAGCTGCTGGTGGAGGGAGAGAGGTTGAGGATCCTGGACTGAGAGGGAGGATGCCCAAGAACCCGACAAGACGGGTCCCAGTGTGACTGGAGAGACCACTCTTAGAAGGGGATCCACCGTGCGAGCACTGAGTGTCTTTGCCTGTTTGTGTTGCTGTGAGGAATACCTGAGGCTGGGTGATTTATAAGGAAAAGAGGTTTATTTGGCTTGCAATTCTGCAGGCTGTACAAGAAGCATGGTGTCAGCATCTGTCTCTGGTGAGACCCTCAGGAAGCTTCTACTCATGTTGGAAGGCAGTGGGGAGCTGGCATGGCTTGGTGAGAGGCGAGGAAGGAGAGTGGAAGGCCCTTTTCCATAAGCAGTTCTCCCCATGGCACCAAGCCATTCGTGAGGGACCCGCCCCCATGACCCAGTCACCTCCCACCAAGCACCACCTCCAACATTGGGGATCACATTGCAACATGAGTTTTAGAGGGGACAGATATTCAAACTGTATCACTGGGAGGTGGGGCTACCGGAAGTCAAGCCATTCCCCTCCCATGGCACCCTTTTCCACCTGATTTTTTTTTTGGAGACAGGAGTTTGCTCTGTCACCCAGGCTAGAGTGCAGTGGCGCAATCTCGGCTCACTGCAGCCTCCACCTCCCGAGTTCAAACGATTCTCCTGCCTCATCCAGCCTCCTGAGTAGCTGGGACTACAGGCTTGCACCACCACACCTGGATAATTTTTGTATTTTTAGCAGAGACGAGGTTTCGCTGTGTTGGCCAGGCTGGTCTCAAACTCCTGATCTCAAGCTATCTGCCCACCTTGGCCTCCCAAGGTGCTGGGATTACAGGTATGAGCCACCATACTCGGCCTTATGAATGAATATTGAGAGTGATGAGGGGGTTTTGAGGTTTGATAAAAATGGAAAAGGTTCAAAAGATAGATAACACTTCCAAACTACTTTTTGTGCACCAGGCTTTGTTCTAAAAACTTTATAATTAACTCATTTAATCGTTAAGTATTATTATTACCTCCCAGTTTCCAAATGCGGACCGAGAGGTTGAATAACTATCCCAAGGTCACACAGGTAATGAACACGGAGCTGGACCAGGAGGGCTCCTAGCTGTGTAATGTGGCTGAGGCTCGTGAGACCCTGGCTAAAGCTGTAGCTGTAAATCTAGTCTCCCTGGTTCAGGGCTGACCTCCAGCAGCTGGTGTGTGTAGAAATCCTTGGAGTTAACGCCCGCTGGTGTTATGAGTTTGTGCTCAGCACTCTCTGGGTCAACTGGAAGAATCCATCAGGATTCTCATTCAGGTCTCTCTGTGTCAACATCTACCTACAACAGCGCATCGTGCTGGAGAACAGAGGTCCCTAGCCCAGGCATTCACAGACCCAGTTAAATGTTCCTCCACTGAAATGCATGCAGCAGGGTGCCCTTTTCCCAGTGTTTCCCCCCAGAAATTCGGTTAATGGGTATAATTTTCTCTACTGTAAAATTTTAACTCATTAATGCTTTCTAAACCTTTGATACCACCTGCAGCTTGGCAGTACTCGAATCTAATAGATAAACTTTGGTATGACTTGTGGGTTTGTACATGTTCATATCCTCAGGAGTTTTAGGTATTCATCAAAGAGCCCCATAGGTGAGCCATACATTTGAGAACAACTGCGCGTAGACTTGCTGATAAAGTAGACAGACTTTTCTTTTCTTTTTTTTTTTTTTTTTTTTTGAGATGGAGTCTTGCTCTGTCACCCAGGCTGGAGTACAGTGGCACGATCTCGGCTCACTGAAACCTCCGCCTCCCGGATTCAAGCAATTCTTCTGCCTCAGCCTCCCGAGTAGCTGGGATTACGGGTGTGCACCACCACAGCCAGCTAATTGTTGTATTTTTAGTAGAGATGGGGTTTCACTATCTTGGCCAGGCTGATCTTGAACTCCTGACCTCGTGATCCACTTGCCTTGGCCTCCGAAAGTGCTGGGATTACAGGCGTGAGCCACCGCACCTGGCGAAGTAGATAGATTCGATCTGTCTCTTTTCAGTGTAGTAATTTAGCTAATGTTTAAGGTAGGGGAGGTATAGAATGTAATCTGTATGGGTGTTTTTTCCTAAGTGGGGGCAACTAGTCAATGATTTGCTGTATAATATTCAGAAGATTTCTTGACCATATTTGTAGCATGAATAATGGTTCTTTTCTGCTATGAGACATAGCTGTCTGTGGCTCTGCACAGCAACTTGAATCAAGAGAGGAATGGCAGGATTCTGTAAAGGTAGTCCATGATGAGAGCTCAGCGAGGGGTTGAGCAGCAAAACCAAAACCAGTGTGTCCCCTGAGGCAGGGACTCTGTCTTGTGGGCCTCAGAAATAACTGCCTCGGAGCCGACCCCACCCATTACATGTCTGTATGTCAGTTGGGAGCACAAAACAGGTGTAACATTAAAATTTCTTAACAGAATTTTGAATGAAAACAATCACTGTCGTCTTCAGTATAGTGTAGTACACAGCATCGTGTGAAGTATTTTGACATACTCTTACCCGTAACCCTCAAGACAGCCTTCGAGGTAGGAATTAGGCTCTTTTTCTGGAAAATGGAGCTAAACTGTGGAGTGATTTGGTAACTTGCCCAAGATCTCACAGCTTGTAAATGGAGGCGCCAGGAAACACACACACACCTTTCTGGCTCGCAAACCTACGTTCTCTCTACTGCACGTGAAGACTAGACTTCCTCAGTGTCCATGTTTGAAGACCCAACCAACCACCTTTCTACAGAGGCCAAGAACCCCTTTTCATTTCTCTAGATCAGATGTGAGAAATTTTCTTCTCACCCAATGGCTATTTACTACCTGTTTTGCATTAGCAAAACTCATTTTATTATATTTTGAAAGGAAATAGAAAATGTTTCACTCATCTAATTTCAAATAACAAGGTGAAACTTACTCAGGAATTACATGAGATTAAAATATATAGCTCAGTTATTGTCAATAAGAAGAAAGCGAAGAGGCATCTTTAAAACTTGCCAAAACTCTAGATGGCAAAAATGAGAATCAAGTACCAATGCTGTTTATCTTTAACGATCAAAACCAAAGACTTTTTCATTCTTAAGGTGGTTAAATATTATCAGAATTGATTATTAACGGTATTTACAACTAAGAAGTTTGAAAGGACATTCTAATTACTTTTGTATTTTTTATAAAATGCTCATTGTAAAAAAAAAAAAAAAGAAAGAAAATGAAAAATTCAAGCAGTATAGAAAAGGATCAGAATTCCCTCCAGTTGCATCATTAGCGTCTCTGAATATGCCCAACACGTATGGTATTTACAGTAATGGAATCTCACCATTTATGCTGTTTATTATTCTGGAGATTTCACACGTGTCAATGGACATAGAGCTTTTTTGAAATATTCCTTCCCCATGATTTTAAAGGAAGGAAAACCTAAGCTTCCTTTGGGAAGTGCAGAGGGACCCCTGTTTTGTGAAAATCTGCTCTTGGGGAGAAGTGGCTCCATCTTGTGGCCCTCTGGAGTGTGGTCATGAAAAACAGCCAAGGTCGTGTTGTGTTTTTGCAACTCTCCTCGGAAATGGTGTCAACCCTGGGCTTGTCCAGTTAACTTGGTGGAAACCAGCAGGGACCAGGCAGTCCCCATCTGCTGGCAGAGCAGGAGCGAGGGTGCTATGGTCACAGGGGTTGCCCCCTTCTCCCTTGCTCTCATGGGAAGCTTAGCTCAGACCTCCCAGCTTCTAACACTGGGCTTTCCACAATTTCCTCTTCAATCTCGTCTTCAACACTGTTAGAGAAGCTGATTTTAGCAGCCAGGTCGCTCTGCTTCAGCCCTGTAGTCAGGGCTTTGGGGGTAGAAGACAGAGATACTAGGTGGAGTGTAATATCCCTTAAAAGGAATTTGAGAAAGACAGTCACGTGTCCTCTTGCCTTACACGATCATATCCAAGGTTTGACCATACAAATTCCATTTGGAATGTTGGAAAAAAATCTATTTGGAGATAAAATTGAATTTTCTTTTCTGTGTAGAGATGGTGAACACAGATGTGATTGGTAAGCAGTACAAATGTGGTCATTTTCTGTAAATAAGACCCTAATGGCTGGAGGTTTTCACTTTGTATAAACACCATAGGCATATGTATTTTACATCTAAGGAAACAATCTTTTGATTGGATGTTTTTTCCTTTTTCTTTCTCTCCTATGCAGTACATAGTGGAATGTCATGGGATCACCCTTCTTCCCCAATTCTTGGGCATGTACCGGCTTAATGTTGATGGAGTTGAAATATATGTGATAGTTACAAGAAATGTATTCAGCCACCGTTTGTCTGTATATAGGAAATACGACTTAAAGGTGAGATTGATTTTATGAGTTTTTGTAAAGTAACTCAAGCTTACTCTTCTGCATTGTAAATGTTGTCATTGATCATCAGAAATGCTTAGGAGCCACTCAGCACTTAAAGCTACCAGACAAGTAGCAGTGTATTCCTTCCTATGAGGCAGTAAGTGCTTGCTGGCCTCACCAAAAAACACTGGCACACGTTAGAGGTATCACATCTACTTAAATATTCAACCAACTGCATACCAGGCACTGTTCTAGATGCTGGAAATGATGGGATGAACAAACCAAACCTGCACTCGGGGAGCTGACATTCTGGTGGGTAAAGACAGGCAGTAAGTAAAAGTAATAAGTTAGTCATAGAGCATACCCAGAAGTGCTATAGACAGAATTAAAGAGGGGGAGAGTTTTAAATAGTTCTGTCAGGGAAGGTTCCCCTGAGAAAGATGACATTGGAGCAGACTTGAAGATGAGGAAATGAGCTGAGGAAGAATATTGCTGGCAGAGGGAACTGTAAGTACAGAGACCATTTCAAAGGCTTGGAGAGAAAGGGGGGCCCCTGGCAATTCTGAGAGTGGAGTGACATAATCTGGCTTCTGGTGTCACCAACTCAGGGGCGAATGTTCAAGTTAGGGGTTGGAAAACTGTGACTTGCCTGAATGCCAAATCCTGCTTGAGGGACTTTTTTTTTGAGACAGAGTCTTCCTCTGTTGCCCAGTCTGGAGTGCAGTGGCGCAATCTTGGCTCATGGCAACCTCTGCCTCGCTGGTTCAAGCAATCCTCCCACCTCAGCTTCCCAAGTAGCTGGGACCACAGGCACGCACCACCATGCTCAGATAATTTTTTGTATTTTTTGGTGGAGACAGGATTTCACCATGTTGCCCAGGCTGGTCTTGAACTCCTGAGCTCAAGCAATCCACCCACCTTGGCCTTCCAAAGTGCTGGGATTATAGGCATGAGCCACCGCGCCTAGCTGGGCCAATTTTATAAATAAGTTTTTATTGGAATACCGCGAAGCCCATTGTTTCTGTATTGTCTGTTGCTGCTTTTGCACTGTAATGGCAGAGTTTGGTAGTTACCACAGAGACCATTTGGGACCACAAAGCCTAAAACATTTACCCTCTGACTGTTTGCAGAAAAGTTTGCCAAACTCTAGTCTCTGACATTTGATTCTCAAGTTTTTTGGTCTCAACCCTTTCACACTCTTAAAAGAGGACCCTCAAAAGCTTTTGCAGATGTGAGTTGCGTCTGTGGATATTTACAGTATTAAAAATTAATATAATAAATATTAGAATATGTAGTTTCTTTAAAAATGAGAAAACCATTACATGTTAACATTTTTATGAAAAATAACTATTTTCCAAAAGCAAAAACATTAATGAGACAAGTAGCATTGTTTTACATTTTTGCAAATCTCCGTAATGTCTTGACTTAATGTGAGATAGCTGGAATGTCATACCTGATTCTGCTGTCAATCTGTGTGGTGTTATGCTGCTGAAGTATGTGAAGAAAATCTGAACTCACACAATAATGAAGTTTGGAAAGTTGTTAAAGCATGTTTTAACAACTTTTTTGGATAATTGTAGATATTCTTCTTTGATACTACACCAAAGCTTGACAAGAGGTAATTTCTCAAAGCTTAGTTGCATTATGGAATCTGAAATCATATCAATGAACTTTTTGTACTCTTCATCGAAATCCATTGATCTGTTTGCATGCATTGTTCTGAATGTGTGACTTTGTCAAGGCATGCACTTGCCATTTGGAACACATTGGTTCACTGAGTTATTTGACTCTTCCAAATATTGACACATTTCATTATACAGTATCAAAAAGTCATAAAAGTGTCACCACAAAAGTCTTTTACATATTGGGAAGCGGTCAGGCCTAGGGTGGTGGATATAAGTTTTTTAAAAATCAATTTTTTACTTGCAATCTCAAATTTTATCACTGGCCACAAGCCCTGTCCGTTGTTTTCTGTGAAATGACCACATGTAGCAAGCACCCCAGCATAGAGGTGAGCCTAGCAGCTTCATTCATTTTGTAGCAAACATCAGTCACATGCCCAGATCTGAATAAACATAGACTGTCGGTTGTTCTTTCAAGTAAAAGTGTTGTTTCATGAAAAAGGTGGCCAGTTCAGCTCATAACTCAAACCATCACAAAAAACAGTTCTTAAGAAACCATTCCTTCTTTATAAACAGAAGTGCTTTATGTATATTTCCTGCACAGAATATTGAAAAGACCTGTACTCCTGGGTCTAGATTTGATACATTTAATGTTATGCTTTCATGTGTTTACTAGATGCCTACTTGTAGGACACAACATCTTAGCCAGAGGTTCAGCAACTTATACACAGCTCACAAGTCGTAAAAACCAGGATGTGTGGCTTCAGAGGTTTCTGAAATGATGCTGGGTTTCTTAGATGGTGCTGGTTTTTTCCATTGGGTTGTTTTTTTTTTAATCACAAACACTACTAATACCCATTGGTGCCACTGTTTGACTTATGCTAAACTGCTAGCAGTTCTTCCCACCATTGTTTTTGCAGTATTTATACAAACATCAGGACAGTGAAAAGGCAAATGTCTCAGTACTATTATAAAAATAGTTTTGGCTTTGTATAGTTTTGGTCTCGGGACCCCAGGGTTCTGAACCATGCTTTGAGAAATGCTAGTCTAAGTGAAGGAAATGGTCTAGGCTTGTCTCCTAACTTCTGAAGTCCCCACACACTGGATCCACTTCCCAAATATACCCTTGTCCTGTCCTGTCTTAAAGTCTTAGCCCAAGCAAGCCATTTTGTGCCCCTGGAATTACCCCTGGGGAAATCCCAGCCATCCTTCAGGGCCCTTGCCAGCACCAGCTCTTTCGTGGAGCCTTGGCGGTACTGCTCAGGGCACACAGGACTCTGTCTGACTTTCCCAGGGGAGAAAGCCAGAGTGACCTGTAAAGTCACATGTTGTTCTTTTATGACTTGTTAACCTTGTGTAAGTTGCTGAACCTCTATGACCCTCCGTCTCTTCATCTGTTAAAACAGGGATAATTTTACCTACATTTGCAGGGATGTTTTGAGGATTAAATAAGATGCATATGTATTGTGTCCAGCGTGAGGCATGGCATATGGGAGTTAATGAATCTTGGTTGCCTCATTCATTCTCTTGATGTGTAAGTGCCTCAAGGGCAAGTATTTTGTTCTACTTAACTTTTTTTTTTTTTTTAATCCCCCTGCAATGCCTAAGATAGCGCCTCGGACAAGTAGGCATCTGGTAAACATATCTTGGAGTAAATTATACTTGGAGATTGGATATTCTAGGTTTAATTTGCCTTGCTTTTCACAATTTCATCTCCCTTTCTGGCTTGTGGCATAGATAAACTCTGTTCTTGCCAGTGCTCTCAGTTGTGATGGAACCTGTACATCTGGCATCAGTTCATGGCTTAAACTCTTGGCCTTCCTTTTCTATTTTTTTTTTAATAATTTTTTATTGTGAATTAATTTAAACTTGGATGAGTTTTGTGTTTTGTTGTTCCCAAACTAATGATCAGCATTTGCATACAGATGAAGCTTCCCAGAGAATCAGAAGCAGGGTGGATTATATTGTAGGAGGGGAAACACACGCACACACGCACACACCAACAACTTGGTTAAGAATTCAAAGTAGAGGCCGGGCGCGGTGGCTCACGCTTGTAATCCCAGCACTTTGGGAGGCCGAGGCGGGCGGATCACGAGGTCAGGAGATCGAGACCACGGTGAAACCCCGTCTCTACTAAAAATACAAAAAAATTAGCCGGGCGCGGTAGCAGGCACCTGTAGTCCCAGCTACTTGGAGAGGCTGAGGCAGGAGAATGGCGTGAACCTGGGAGGCGGAGCTTGCAGTGAGCCGAGATCGCGCCACTGCACTCCAGCCTGGGCGACAGAGCGAGACTCCATCTCAAAAAAAAAAAAAAAAAAAGAATTCAAAGTAGAATAGTTTCTTCCTATACCCAGCAGCATAGGCAGTGCTCAAGTATTACAAATGTCCCAATTTTTATAAAGTATTTGGGAACATTTTGTTAAAAATCAGTGTGTAAAGGAAGGTACTTGTGGTCCATATTCAGGAATCCCTTAAGGAAGGAAAGTAGACCATGGCAAGTAACAGTTGTCAGACATGGCTGTGCAGAGGGGCTCTGGCTGTGGTGGTAGAACTGTGGTGGTAGAATGAGTTCTCAGGTTTGCCTTCATGAATGGTTCGCATTATCTATCTCCATCTGATGAGTCAGCTTTGGGCTGCTCTGACTCGCCCCAAGAAACATTGAACATTTTCCCTGGGCCAGCAGCAGCGTCCCTCGGATCTTCTAGTCCTGGGGGCACTGAGCACCAGGCGGATGGAAGATCGGCCCTGGGGAGACCCCCTAGCCTGGTCTTGGCTCCCTTCCCCAATTTGAGGAGTCCCTTCCGTTCAAGTTTCCACATCTGTGAATTGCAGGAAGCTCACATCCTAGTCAATGCCTGAGCTGCTTGATGAAAGCCAGTAATCAAAAATTTTGATTTCTTTGCAGATGGCCAATCTAAAAGCCACTTTCACTTTTCCCAAGTCAACTAAGTTCATTTAATGAATGGCTAACACAAGTAACCCAGGGCAATAGATACCTATTCATCAGGTGGTCGAGAAGCCAGTGGCTGGCTGACCTCACGATAGTTAGGGGTGTCCAGTGCAGGAGGGGAAGGGAGCCCAGGAAATTGGCCTGTGATTCTTCTCCAGCCATTTATGCAGTAAACACAGGACATCTGCTGTGTATGAGACACCGTGATTGTCATCCATAAATAGGAATTCACCAGACCATTTGTTTCCCAGCTTTTCTTTTGAATTAAAATCTTCCACAAGCCACGGGAAGTTTCTCTGCTTGGACTCTACCCCTAAAGCCTCCCCGTCGGCCTCTGAGGTAGACTCAGGTCATACTAGACAACCCAGAGCTCTGAGGCAGAGTTTTGAACACCACTGCAGTAAGAGCACAGACTGCTGAGATCAAGGGCCATGTTTTCCTCCGCTTTGTACCTCTACACTCAGCATAGGGCCTGGCACAAAAGAGGTACAAATAACTGTGTGTCTTTGAAGGAATCTCCAAAGTAAGTGGGGTCAGAGAGTGGCCATGGGGGACTGATGTATAGCACGCAAGGAAAGAGTGTTCATCAGTAACTCTAAGACGGGAGAAAACAATGAGTGTTGCAGAAAAAAGTCAGCACGCGAGGATGTGCCCAATCTGGAAGATGTAACGTGGGGAAAGAGGCACTTAACGCCCCTGTGGTCCCACTGCAGCCAGCTAGTGGGACTCTTCTTTAAGATAACAAGACTGACTATTTCTGGCAGTTGATACAAGGAGCAAAGTGTGGGGCTGATCCAGTGTTGAGTAAGTTACTGCTCAAGTAAGTGGTGGTCAGGTTTTCTAACTTCCAGCAGGTGGACAAGAACCACAGAAACACAGGTGAGCGTGACAGAGTCAGGGCTGAAGAAGCAGCCAGTGGCCAGGAATACCTGCAGAGAAGGGGGCACAGGCCAGACAGAGAGCCATGGTCAGGGAGGGATGAGAAGCCCATTCCGCGTGGGCTGCGAAGCAGAGCGGGTGCTGCGCCGGCTCTCTGCTCCGCCCAGAGTCATTTTCATATTTTCCGCGTGTGAATCCCAATGCCTCCTATGTGCATGTTTTTATTATTTCCTTGTATTTCAGGGCTCTACGGTGGCTAGAGAAGCTAGTGACAAAGAAAAGGTAAGTACCTTGCTGTATGTCTCCCCGTGTCCTGGGGGCATGATCACGCACTCCCAGTCACCTTTACTCTTTCTTTCTAGTCTCCCACCCCTGCCATTGCGATTCTTCCTGTTCCCCATTCTGCTGCCACCAGCCAGAAACACTTTATTGACCCGATGAGAGTTCTACTTAATTTCTGTTCATCAAATTGTTGAATAGTGAAATAGTTATTTATTGCAAGCATGGTCGGAAGGAACATTCCACATGCAACTTGCTCTTGAAAAACACAGCCACCTGTGCAGTAAACTTATAATCGAAAATGGCACTGACAGCTGAGAGTGCGTTCCTGCAGGTCAGGGAACCAGGACCTAACACTGCTTCACCAATATCAAACCGAATGTGACCTGAATACATTTCTTTGCATCGATGAGTCTGCTTTCTCACCTGTAGAATGTTAGCTTGGATGAGCCTCAAACTCCTTTCCAACTATTAAGACATGATTCAAGTATTTTTTGCCGAAGAAATTAAGAAGGCTGCATCTCTTTTTCTCTTCCTGGCTTATTGGACATTAGGTAGTATTTGAGCCACGTTTAGTTTACAATGCAAGATTATAGATCGAGTCAACTTGAAGGATTGGTTTGAATAGGAATTTAGGAAGTAGCTTCCTGCATGTAAACCTAAACTAACTCAAGTCAACACGTGCTTATGTAAAGGGTACATCGATACTCTTAGTTATGCCTTCTTGTCACCTTGGGAAGTGCCTTTTTCTTAACTATTCCATTTGAAAACAGGGCTCAAAGTTGTTTGAAAGTTGTTCTTTTAGAATGATAGCAGTTTTGAGTTGAATTTTGTAGATTTGCAAATCTACTTTTGTTTATTCATTCAGAGGTGTTCGTGAGTATTTTTGTGGCTACTATCCTAGCTTCAGGGGCTAAAATAACAAGACACACAGAAAGATCTAGCAGGGGATGCAGACCTCAAATAGAAAATTATGTTATCATGGGGTGAACACTCAGACAGGACACTCAGGGAGCTCTAGAGCACATAGCAAGGGCACCTGGCTTAGGCTGGGCAGGGTCAAGGAAGGGCTTCCTGCAGGAGATGATGTCCAGAAACCTGAAGGGATCAATAGGAGTTAGGCAGAGGAAGAGCGCAGGTGCAAGGGCATGAGAGTCAGGGTGAGGAGCATTTGGTGCATTTGCTGCAGGGAGAGAGGAGGCCACGGAGGGAAGGAAGCCAGACCTGTCGGAGAGGCCGATGAAGTATCCCGGAGAAGATGCTGGCCTGAGCTGGGATGTAGTGGAAGTGGATGAATTACAGAGAGATTTGGAAAGACGAATCTACAGAACTGAGGGATTGAGTGCCAGAGGTGCCAGGGAGTGTGCATAGAGGGAAGGGGGTTAAGGATGACCCCCAAGTTTCTGGTTTAGGCAGTTGGGTAGGTAGGTGTTCATTCCACTCCCTGAAATAGCAAACGAGCAGGAGGAGGAGTTTGAAATGTCAGTTATCGGGGAACCTGCCCTGATATTCACGTAGGTTGTTTTCTATTTTTCCTAAGCGTCGGCCGGCTTGAGAAATAAAGGTACAGAGTACAAAAGAGAGAAATTTTAAAGCTGGGCATCTGGGGGAGACATCACACATTGGTAGGATCCGTGATGCCCCACAAGCCACAAAAACCAGCAAGTTTTTATTAGGGATTTTCAAAAGGGGAGGGAGTGTGCAAATAGGTGTGGGTGACAGACATCAAGTACTTAACAGGGTAATAGAATATCACAAGGCAAGTGGAGGCAGGGTGAGATCACAGGACCGAGGCGAAATTAAAATTGCTAATGAAGTTTCGGGCACCATTGTCATTGATAACATCTTATCAGGAGACAGGTTTTGAGATCAACCGGTCTGACCAAAATTTATTAGGCGGGAATTTCCTCTTCCTGATAAGCCTGGGAGCACTATGGGAGACTGGTGTCTATTTCATCTCTGCAGTTTTGACCATAAGAGACAGGTGCACCTAGAGGGGGCTGTTTATAAGCCTATACCTCCAGGCACATATTCTCTTTCTCAGGGATGTTCCATGCTGAGAAAAAGAATTCAGTGATATTTCTCCCATTTGCTTTTGAAAGAAGAGAAATATGCCTCTGTTCTGCCTGGCTCACCAGTGGTCAGAGTTTAAGGTTCTCTCTCTTATTCCCTGAACAATTGCTGTCATCCTTTTTTCAAGGTGCCCACATTTCATATTGCTCAAACACACATGCTGTACAATTTATGCAGTTAATGCAATTATTACAGGGTCCTGAGGCGATATACATCCTCCTCAGCTGACAGGATTAAGAGATTAAAGTAAAGACAGGCATAGGAAATCACAAGGGTGTTGATTGGGGAAGTGATAAGTGTCCATGAAATCTTTACAGTTTATGTTTAGAGATTGCAGTAAAGACAGGTGTAAGAAATTACAAAAGTATTAATTTAGGGAACTAATAAACGTCCATAAAATCTTCACATTCCACGTTCTTCTGTCATGGCTTCAGCTGGTCCCTCTGTTTGGGGTCCCTGAGCACAGTGGCTCTCAGCTGAAAAAAGAGTGTGAGAATCTTCCCAGGAAGGACGGTTGGCAGAGACAAGAAAGTGGGTGAGGTCACCCAGGAGGAGTGTGTGGAGAAGAGAAGCATGTCTAGAACAAGCCCAGAATCACCTTTTACAGGAGCCAGGAGACACTGGGTCACTCACTCAGATACCGATTGAGCGTCTGTGATGAGTACACACTCTGCCAAGCATTGTAAGAAATGCTTCGTGGAACTAGGCTGGTGCAGTCCCCATCCTCATGAAACTTTCACTCTAGTAATTTCCCAGGAACCAGAGAAAATGAACTTCCCAGTGTCAGATGCTTTCGCGAGGCCAGGTAGGGTAAGAATGGAGAGTTGTCCAGGGATGTATCCACAGGGAAATCGCTGGGGACCTGGTCGGTGAGGGTGAGTGGGGACCAAAGCCAGATTGCAGCAGGTAAGGAGGAAAGAAGGAAATGGTGGAGGCTTCTTTGGCCATTTGCCCTTTTACTGTACATCAGTGAATGTACATTTTGAAAATTCAACCTTCGTGTAAAACCCCTCTAAGGCACTGGCTTTGGCCAGAAGAGGCAGAAACAGTGACTGTCGACTTCCATGCTGCCATGAGTTAATGTTTCTTCCAGGTACTGAAGACTCAGCAGATATTTCAGTTTTAGCCCATGAGAAGCTCAGAGGCTAAATTTTGTTGAGATTTTCTCCTCAGAGGAAATACCAGAGCGTATACAGAGTCACACATGCTCTTCAGCATCATACGACAGGCCAGCCCCTGAGTCACATGATGCCCCATGTTGGTGGGTCTGTTTTTACTTTCTTCCAAAGTTCCTTGGGACTACCACTAGCAAGATTTTTTTCCTTCATTCATTTTGATTTCTTCAGGTTCAGTCAACAAGGGCTTGGTCCTGCTCTGACAGTAAACACTGCCAACACGGACAGTTACAGCTAATGGCGTGGTTGCTGCTGAAGCCTAAATCATAAAACAAGGGCACACAGAGAGAAAAGCCACATGTATTTGACTTCCTGTATCTGTAACGGTCCCTGCGAAGCAGGATATTCACTTACCTATCTTCCTTTCCACTGTTCCACCTGTAGGACTTAACACACTTTCCAGAAACCCAGGGCATGAACCACAGTTTACTGCCCTCCTCACCAAAAAATGTTTAGCCCCTTTATTGGTATAGCTTTCTATGAAAAGAGAATAATAGACTTTGTTTGACCGAGAACTCATCTTTCTAGGACTCTGCTAGGATGCTTTTATCCTGTATCTAATACGAACATGTAGCCATCATTCCTTAAAACATCTCCCTAGGAGGTAGGCTTAGAGGAAGTCACAACTGGCACTGGTTGAATACAAACTATATACCAGACAGTTTTAAATTGTACATGAATTATGTCATGTAATCCTTAACAGTCACCAGATGAGATCGGTGCTGTCATTACTTCCTTTGAGTGGATGAAGTTGCTTAACTGACAGGTTTAGTAACTTCATCCAGGGTCCAGTGCCAGGGTTTGAGCCTGGGGTAACCAGCCCGATAGCGCACATTTCTAACCACTATGGCACACTGCCTTGTAAATGTTTGTGAGTTCATGTCTCTCCTTTAAGGGCATATTATCAAAAAGTCATGTTAATCCCATTGTGAAAATGAGGAAAAAGTTACTACATTGACAAAAACATTGTTTCAGAGTTAAATATGGTGCTGAAACAGTTGATTCTAAAACTTGATTTTTTTTTCTAAAGTAGTGAAATAAATTATTTGGTTTCATACTATGTTAGCAAAACAATTTATATTTCCTCTATTTGAAGAGCTTGAGCATTTTTGCTCATACTTTCAGATGTACATATTTGTAAAACTTGTACATATAATGCAGTTTTTATCACTGTGTCTTACACTGTGCAAACGTTAGAATTGTCTACACAGTTGCCCTGGGGAAGAATTCAGTGCCCCAGCCTTCTTTTTGTGGTTGAGGTTTCTAATAACTCTTATTCCAGAAGGCAGAGGCTGCATAAAGCTACCCCACCCACCCTTCTGTATTAGAAATGCTCACTTGGGAAGGGGAAGAGGAAATAGCTTGAAGATGTGGAATGTCAAAGTAATAGAAATTGGTAAATGATGGAGAGTGTGCCTGCCTTGACAGTAGGATGGAGATCAAAATGTACCTTCATTCATGCACAGTAAAAGGGCAAATGGCCAAAGAAACATCCACCATTTCCTTTTCTCCTCCTCACTTCATCACCTGCTGCAGTCTGGCTCCCACCCACCCTCACCGACCACACCCCCAGCAATCCCAGACAAGAAAGAGAGGAGGCATTTGAAATGTCAGGGTGGCATCAGAACAGAGATATCCAATAGGCACGAGAGGCTGCACGGGGGGTCTTAGCTGAAAACAAAGGGCTTGGGAATCCTCCGTGGAAGGACGGTCAGCAGAGACAGGGAAGTGGGTGGGTCACCCAGGAGGAGCGTGTGGAGAAGAGAAGCACGTCTAGAACGAGCCCAGGGGAAAGTTGTCATTCATGGCTCGGTAGAGATTATGCCATGCCTTCTCTCTCTGATACGGCAGTGTTTTGTAGGATCTAGAAATGTTTATTAAACTGTAATAGATCAAATGAAATGTATTAATAGAGCTGAACTCTTTTTTGGTTTTTTTTTTGAGACGGAGTCTCGCTCTGTCGCCCAGGCTGGAGTGCAGTGGCGCGATCTCGGCTCACTGCAAGCTCCGCCTCCCGGGTTCACGCCATTCTCCTGCCTCAGCCTCCCGAGTAGCTGGGACTACAAGCACCCGTCACTACGCCCGGCTAATTTTTTTGTATTTTTAGTAGAGACGGGGTTTCACTGTGTTAGCCAGGATGGTCTCGATCCCCTGACCTCATGATCCACCCGCCTCGGCCTCCCAAAGTGCTGGGATTACAGGCATGAGCCACCGTGCCCAGCCAAGCCGAACTCTTAAAAACATTGTTTGTTTTTTTAACTTTTAAAAAAAGTCTTTGCTTTCCCTTTTCTGCCAACCTTTGGGTTTTCTTTCCATGATCAGTTAGGATTTTTGACTCTTCCAAAAAACATACCATTCATTGTGTTCACAAATCATAAACACTCCTTTTCATGATCAGACATCATGGGAACAAATGCTGTCAAAACAGTCTACTAAATGCTATCAAAACAATCTACTGGTACCTCTGGTTTGAAATATTTGGGGAAGGCTAAAAACACTTATTTACTACATTTTAGCCTTTTATAAATGAAATGATTTGCAAGAATATTCATTGCTATTATATATATATAACTATATTCCTTTCCAAATGATCATTATGGTACAAAGAACAATCTTTCTAGTGGGCTGGGCATGGTGGCTCATGCCTGTAATCCCAGCACTTTGGGAGGCTGAGGCTAGAGGATAGCCTGAGCTCAGGAGTTCAGGACCACCCTGGGAAACATAGCGAGACCCCCAACTCTACAAACAATACAAAAAACTAGCTGGGCATGGTGGTGCACGCTTGTGGCCCCAGCTACGTGGGAGGATTTCTTGAACTCAGGATGTCCATGCTGCAGTGAGCTGTGATCACACCACTGCATTCCAGCCTGAGTGACAGAACAAGACCGTGTCTCAGAAAAAAAAAAAAAAAAAAATCTGCATAGAGAATCTCTGGTGACATAGTTTAATTAGTAATCTCAATTCTCATTCTTCCCAGGTTTTCTTTCATATGAGTCATTATAACTGTTTTAATTTTCCATACTTTTAACTTGTTGATGACAAGTTTTGAAACTGTCATTTCAAATATTTAGCATTATAGGTGCAGACAAGTCCCATCTCCTAGATTGTAGCTTGACATGTAATTAGTGTGATTTGCATTAGCATAATCATGAAGATGGAACTGAAGGAAATAAGTTATATTCTAACAATGGAATCACTTTCATGGCAACAAGTCTCAGAACATGCATGTACAGATGTCTTGAGTTTTTTTTAGGAGCAGAACAGTGCTTTAAAAAAAAAATAACCATTGTCAAATTCTGACAGCTGCTGTGACTTGTTTTATTCTTTAATTCTTTCCTTTTTAATGGAAGGGCATCTCCCATTCATGGCTCCAGCAGTTTCGCCTCCTCTAAATGAGACAGAGAAATGCGAACCTCCCTGGTGGTCAATCTTTTCACAGCTGCGCTGCAATTCCAGTGTGACATCAAATTAGTAATTATAGCTGAGCGGGCTGCTTTTTACAAATGACAGTCTTAGCATGCTGCCTGCTAGCGAGCGACTCAGCAGGGGACCTGGGGAAGTAAAAGAAAACATAACTGGACTCACTTGATTTCTGGGGGATTTGACCTGACTCTTTAGAAAGCCCATGTTCTTGAGAGAGAGAGTCCTGGGGATTTACACAAATATGCATTTCGTTCATCATCCTGCACAGTTCTTCTCAAAACTCATGTCTGATTTTATTAGGTAAAGTAAAGCATGTGTAATGGAGCCGTAGGGTCATAATAAGAAGATTCCTTTTAACATACAGCCTTCCTGAAACCCGTTTGAAAGAAAACAGCTGCCCTGCAATTGGCGTTTGTGTAACTATATTGGCAATAATCATTGTTGACACTTTGATAATGGGCTACAAAAAGCCGCCTTGTCGATTCTCAGGCACTGTGAATTGCACTAGCAATTAAGTGACTGTCACCGTCTCCGACATTTTACCTATTACCAACTGAGGGTTTGAGAGGATTAATCATTAATACCCTTACGTCTAAAAATGCTTTTCGAAACCAGTTTTCAACACTTCTTTTGTGGTCTTTAAATTGTAACAAATTGTAATTAATTACTACCCCTATCTGGTCATCTGGGCTGCCGTTGAAGCGAGGTGGCCAGGGCGGCGGGCTCCCCAAACGTGACACAAAAGCACAGCAGTGTATCCTTCTGGAAATCTTTATTTGCCGCTCAGCTAAGAAGTGCCTCCTTTTCCACTGTGGGCGGATCATCGGTTAAAGGGGGGTTGTCAAGCTTTTTAGGCCCTCAATTCAGCTAATGCTTTAACCGCCTTCTGTAAAATTCCTTTTCTTCTGAGATAGAAGGGAATCATTCCCCTTTGCCAGCCAGTGTTAGGGACACCAATCCTACTACCCAAAGTGCAGGGGAAAGTTTCCCACTACGGCAGAAGCAGGGCTTCTTTCTCAGACCTTAAAGGCGGCACCAGTAACATCCACAAGAGACATTTTATAAAAGGGAGATTTGGGTGAAGGACTCCAAACAGAGGGTTAGGGGATCTGAGTCCCAGCCCTGGGGGCACAGGGCTGCATTAATGGGGTTTCAGTATAGGTCATCTGACTTTGTCCTCGTTTGTAAAATTAAAAGATTGGCTTGCATCATTGCTCCTCATGCTGTAGTGTTGGTGAGAATCTCTTGTTTCAAATGAAGCTTTCCTGGACCTTCCTTCAGAGATGTGGTTCAGCAGTCGGCCCCACTTGGAGAAGTCCTGGCCTGACCATCACAAAAATCTTCTCTGTTCCAGATATAGATTAAGGTGATTGCTATGATTGATGGGGAAAAAAAAAATGTTCTGTTCAGCAGATATAGATAAGAACCCCATAAACCATGAGGGGTATTCTGGAAATGAAGTTTTAAAGCTTCATTTAGAATTTCTCCTAACTGGTAAGCATGGCACGTGACAAAGAGAGGATCACATGCAGTGACTCTTGTGAGCACTTTCCAGATTTTCACTCAGATGACAGCATTAAAATCCTCAAGGCTTTATGACTTATGGCTTATGGTGCTGCATCAGCTCTCATTTGCCTCAGATTAATTTTTATCTCACTGGAATGAAATCAACTCAGAGTATCCCAAGCACACATGGAGCAGTGCTGTTAGGTATGGGAATGTCTTCAAGCTAACAACTTAGTCAGTTCTAGAAAAAGTTGGGGTGGAGAGAAGACTTCCAAAATTCAGTATGTGGTCTGAATTTAAACCAAGCTGCTACAGATGTATAATTCTTAATTAAATAATGATCTTTAACATGTTAGTATTAAACCAGAAATCTAGAGGAGTTAGCAAATTCCTTGAGTGTTCAGCCTTTGACATTTCTTAGATTATCACCATAGATATCTGCACCAGAATCTTCTGTTCCTACTGGAAGGAACCCATCCTGTAGGTCCTGTTTTGTAGGTCTTGTATGCAGTTCAGCTGTCATATCCCAGTTTGTGGAGGAAGACCAAACCGTCACCTTTGACATCACCACATAGAGCTGTGGTCATAAAATATGACAGTCTTAAAAAAGGAATAAATTTCACTTTTTACATATTAGCTTGAGGGAAAATTGCCAACAGCTAGGTCTTGCCGGCCCTAACAATTATAACTTACGCTTCTCCAGTTTTGCGCAGCTCACTTACAGCACTGTTTCACAAGTATGTTGAGGTGTATTCTCTTTCCACATTCATACATAAACAGATTCAAAATAAAAATTATAAGATGTTCACATCTGGATGCTAGTCACAGATGTTCACATTCTTACTGTTTTCACTGTGAAAATTAGAAGTTATTAATGGCCTCTTAGATAATTTCTCAAACCATGAACTTGTATAAACATTCTGCTTATGTAGTTAAAGGAGGTTGGCATATGTACTATTTGTGCAAAACCACCCTTTTTCTTTGCTACTTCTGTATGAACTTTATCCGTATCCACTAATTTGCCTTTTGATGTATCAAATTTGTGGCTTAGATGTTCCGAGAAGCAGAACTGATTTTATTATAAATCTCTAGCATCTCTTATTACCCCAGAATTGATACCACATATGATGTTATTCCATCAAATTATTTTTATCCTAGCTCCAACATAAGGATTACCTAAAATTCCTTCCCTTATAGAAATACTTGTGAATTATGTTTTCAGTTCCGTAGATTCTGATTTTTATGAAGATTTTTGCAAGCACAGCAAAAGGGGTTTTATTCTTTTTTGCAAGTTTATTTTCATTTGGGTGAGCTTGGAATTACAAGTAAATCAGGAACACAAGCAGTTCTAACATAAAACAATAATTACTACATATTTTTTATGTGGAGCATTCAGCTCTGAGTGTCACAGTAACAGCGTATCAAAAGGACACCCGGCAGCAGTCTTTGACATCGAGGCTTACAATTAGACTTAAAAAATAGTAAATAGGTTGCCAAATGAGCATATCGAACAAAAAATTCATTCCAAAATACAAGTCCTTTAATCACAGTGTACTATGATATGTATTATCCTTTGCATTAAAACCTAGTGCCAAAATCCTGTTTGCATTAGACACTCAAGTGTGACTGGGTGCATTTCTTCTTCTCAGTAAGGTTTCCATCCAGACTAAAATAAAAACTTGGCTCTATATTATAAAGATTTTGGCTGTGTGCATTTTAGGTTCATGTATTTTCTATTTCCAGTTATTAATGGCCATTTACCCATACAGTTGGCTCTTGTGTAATTAAAGTTAGAATGATCATTAAAAATCCAATGATATTTTAGTTTGAATTCTGTTTAATGTTTCAAACTATAGTTTGAAATTTGTGATTTTTAAAAATTTTGTGTCATCTAAAAGATAGTTTTACTAAATCTCACTAAAAGAAAATGTTCATATAACTTCTGGCTTTACTAAACCTTAAAATATCCAATATTGCTAAACTCCATATGAATGACAGCAGTTATGCATCAAATCACAGAACCTAATGAAATAAGCACATATGTACACACACACAAGTTAATTCCCACTTGAAACAAAGCATTTAACTCTTTTGGTACTTAGAGATTCTGCAGAAGTTCTTAGTCATTTGGAATTTTTTTTAATTATTATTATACTTTAGGTTTTAGCGTACACGTGCACAATGTGCAGGTTTGTTACATACGTATCCATGTGCCATGTTGTTTTGCTGCACCCATTAACTCGTCATTTAGCATTAGGTATATCTCCTAATGCTGTCCCTCCCCCCTCCTCCCACCCCACAACAGTCCCCGGAGTGTGATGTTCCCCTTCCTGTGTCCATGAGTTCTCATTGTTCAATTCCCACCTATGAGTGAGAACATGCAGTGTTTGGTTTTTTGTCCTTGTGATAGTTTACTGAGAATGATGTTCTCCAGTTTCATCCATGTCCCTACAAAGGACATGAACTCATCATTTTTTATGGCTGCATAGTATTCCATGGTGTATATGTGCCACATTTTCTTAATCCAGTCTATCGTTGTTGGACATTTGGGTTGGTTCCAAGTCTTTGCTATTATGAATAGTGCCGCAGTAAACATACGTGTGCATGTGTCTTTATAGCAGCATGATTTATAGTCCTTTGGGTATATACCCAGTAATGGGATGGCTGGGTCAAATGGTATTTCTAGTTCTAGATCCCTGAGGAATCGCCACACTGACTTCCACAATGGTTGAACTAGTTTACAGTCCCACCAACAGTGTAAAAGTGTTCCTATTTCTCCACATCCTCTCCAGCACCTGTTGTTTCCTGATTTTTTAATGATGGCCATTCTAACTGGTGTGAGATGGTATCTCATTGTGGTTTTGATTTGCATTTCTCTGATGGCCAGTGCTTTTTAAGCATAAAAGTACTAAATAAGTAATATTAAGCAGGAGTTTTTTAGATGTTGCTTTTTAGCTCCTTTTTACCAGTTCTGCTGGGAAGCAAACAGTGCTACATCTCCTTTGCTCTCATAGAATTCTGTAATTTTTATACCACAGGTCTCTGCTAAAAGGCAGCATGTGTTTAGAAATTCTAAAAATGAGGGCTCTAAACTTTGTAACTGTCCTGATACGTTTTCCCTTTTTTAATCCCAACCCCCTGGCCAAATCTGTCCTTAGAGATCATTGATATCTTGTATTGAACCCTAGGGCATAAGTAATTCTGTCGAGAGGCTGTTACACACTGAAAGCCGACGCGTGTGTTGGTTATCTTCAGGCTCTGACTCAGCTGAGTGTGCATCTCACTTCTCACATTCATGTTGTGTCTTAGTGACACACAAACTATTTTTGACCGTGACTTGTATTATCACACAGTGTGTTTCTTACTGTTGACTTACAATAGACTTGCTGAGGCCTGTGATGCTGTGCTTCAAAAGCCAAAAACTTTTCAAAATGAGGGAGAAATGTCTATAATAAATGTATTATATATATACAAATGTTTATAATAAATTTTCCTTTTATAACTCATAGCAAGTTAAATGTTCCCAGTGAGTTCACTGCTCCCTAGGAGTGAGTTCACCATTCCCTAGTATTTTGGTTATATTTTCTGGCTACTAAGATTTCAGCTTCTGTGGATTTTTGCTTTAGGTCAGCAAAACAGCATTCACTCAATTACCCACTATTATAGTGTGCTGAAAAAAACTAACCCATGGAAAATTAAGGTAAGACAAAATTCAGCAAATTTCTGTCTTTGGCCAGATACATAAAATCATTACATCTTATTCCATATATTGAATAAATATCATAAATTTCAAATTCTTTATTCAGGAATTTAACCAGTCCAATTTTTATTATAAGATAGGAACATTTTACTCTCATTTGGGTTTCAGTTTTAAAAAAAGTCTTTTCAGTGAGGTTTCCTACTGGGAATAGCTTTTGCAGGTGATCGCAGAGGTTTTTCTAGCCGGGAGAATTCACAATTGAGGTTTGCAAAGCAGAGTAGGGAACTAGAGCCACCAAGACAGGGAGGTCAGAGCCTCGGGCCGTGGCACCTTCGATGCATCCTGTCTCATGTACCCTCTGTGTTCCCGGTGGGTCCTGTGTAGTGAAATGAAATACTAACTTTGCCCTCATATATGGTAGGTTTGTGTGCAGTGTGCAGTAACAAAAGTGTCTTCCAAATTTGAAGGCAGTATGTAGAGAATTCATGTGACATGTTTGTAGCTAGCAGATAAAACCTAAAAACAAAGGAAATTTTAAATATCATTTAAATAAAGCTTGTCCAACCTGCGGCTCATGGGCTGCATGGGGCCCAGGACAGCTTTGAATGCGGCCCAATACAAATCTGTAAACTTTCTTAAAACATGATGAGATTTTCTTGTGTGTTTTTTTTTTTTTAAGCTCATCAGCTCTCATTAGTGTTCACTGATTTTATGTGTGGCCCAAGACAATTATTCTTCCAGTGTGGCCCAGGGAAGCTAAAAGATTGGACACCCAGGTTTAGATTACCGACATCATAAATTTTTTTTTTTAATCATCCGGGTATCAACTAGAAGATATCCTAAGTTTAAAGACCCTATTTTAGAAGAAACAAACATAGTAAGTTACTGTTGCCAGGCACTATGTGCTTTGTGTCATTTGATTTACACACTAACCCTATTACATAGGTACAGTATTAATTTCCCATTATAAAAGGAAACTGAGGTTTGGGCAGATTAAGCAACTGGCCCAGAACATCACAGCTAGTGTTAAAATGTTAAATATGTCAATATATTTTTTTAAAAGAAATATCTTGCTCTGGATTGACCAGTGATGAGCTTTTCCTAGATCCATAAGCCATACTTGAGAACATGACTAGCATATAATGACGTTTGTATATAACACACTATGTGGCAGGCACCATTTTAGGCCTTTTTACTTGTGTGAACTATGTAATCCTCACAACCCTGTGTTTGCAAATCCCCCTTTAAAGATGGAAAACCAAGTCACAGAGAGGTTAGGTAACTTGCCAGAGTCACATAGCTAATAATTGGAGTTGCAGAGCTACAACCCAGGCAGCCTGGATCCAGTGTGTTCACATAACCATGGGCTTCAGTCTGTCTCCTACGTGGAAACCTGAGCCATGCCCAGTCGACCTGGGGTCGGGCATCACTCCACATGACAGTGAAGGGCTCATTTTATGTGAACGGGAAGCAGGACAGCCAGGCTGCAGGGGGAACAGCGTCCCTCTGCTGATGCCTGTGGCTGTGTTTGTGCATTTACACATCACATTAGCGGAGATGAATGCCACTTGGAATCCAACCCACCACAGCAGATTACTTCATGCAAGAGAGAAAACAGCCCTGCCTGTGCTAGCCTGGCTCTGCGCTGGGCTGTATTTACTCACGGGGCCTCAGCTGGCCTGGGCCTTGGAGCAGCTCGGGGGCCCCCCACCCGGGCAGGAGTCCCAGCTCAGGACTAGACGCACGGAGGAGGATGGGGTGGGGAAGAGCAGTTCCCTCCCATACCTTCGTCCCCTCCCAGCAAGTACAGAGGGTCGTACAGCAATCGCCCCGCCTTACTTAGAGGCTCTGATCTGCACAAAACTGGCCAGAGCTGAATTCAGAGCAAATAAAGACTCGGCCGGCCGCCACTTCAGAAAGGTTGCTGACCGCTGGCTGGAAGCCGGCCTGGGAGAGTCCACAGCTGAGAAGCATTTCTGAGCTGTCTTTAGTTAGCCCTGGGGGTTTCCTCCACCCTCTGGCTGTTTCTGCACTGAACTAGAAAAGATATCAAAGACACTCATTACAGAACCAGACCCAATGACTACAAGCTTGGAAAACTCTACGCGCAAATAATCCAGTATTTAAAAGCAAAGTGTAGAATCTGTTGCTACATTAAGCTCTCGCTGCCCACAGTTAATTTTCTGCTGCTCTGCAGACGTCATCTTTGTAGGCAGTTTTACACCAAGAGTTTATTAAGTTCATTAAATCATAGTATAGTTTTCCACATTAAAGAAAAAAAGATGTTTCTAATATAAACACTTCATTATCAGAGAGACACTGAAATTTCTTTTAAAAAGCTAAGCTGTAAGATTTTCTTGAGAGTGAATCGTCGTCAGGTGACTTAACCTTTGTCATCTCGTTTTTTTGTTTCTTTCTGTTTTTGAGATAGGGTCTTACTATGTAGTGTCACCCAGGCTGGACTGCAGTGGCGCGATCGTGGCTCTCTGCAAATTTGACCTCCCGGGTTCAGGCGATCCTCCTACCTCAGCCTCCCAAATAGCTGGGATGACAGGCACACACCACCACGCCTATCTTATATGTTTTATTACTTTTTTGTAGAGATGGAGTCTCACTATGTTAGCCAGACTGGTCTCGAAATTCTGGGCTCCAGTGAACCTCCTGTCTCAGGCTCCCAAAGTGCTGAGATTGCAGGTGTGAGCCACCACGCCCAGCCTATCTTGTTCTTAATAAAAAATAGTTAAGTTTTTAAAAAAAAAAAAAAAAAAAAAAAAAAGTCTTTCAACCTGTAATGCCCGTTTTAAGTCTGTGCGCTTTATTAAATGCTCACAGTGATGATGATGATGGGGGTGGTGATGGTGATTACAAGCACCACTATTTTTGAATCTGTCACATGGTTTCTGGTTGAGTTCCCAGCACAACTCTACCTTAGCAGAATGATTAAGGTTCCCATCTCAGCTCATCACTCACCAAACTCTGCGACCTTAGTTAAATTGCATGATCTCAGTTTCCTTGAATGTAAAACGTGAATAAGAATAATAGTTAAGGTTGTTGCAAAGACTAAAGGTAGATGATAGATGTGAATAAAATGACGCACACAAAGCGCTAAGCAGGATACCTAAGGCTGCTGCATGTGGTAGCGGCGGTGTTTTCCCCCTTCTGCATCTATGGAAACAGGCTGGAGAGGTCCAGGAACCTGGCCCCTGGTCCCTGGCAAGCAAGGGGTGGAACCAGGATTGCAGCCTCGGGATTCATGACCCCAAAACCTTCGTGCCCCTGAGCCCTCTGTCTTGCAGCAAGCATTTGGGAGGTTGATATCTGTAGACCAGTGTTAGATTCCATGCTGGCAGCTGCCCTGCCAGGATCCGCCTTCTCCTCTTGATCCTTTCAATAAGCCCTTAAGTCTTTTAACCAATCTGGGTGCCCTTTTTTGAACTTGATCCAATCTAAATACGTCCCTAGTGCCTGTGAAATTCACAAGTCAGCTTAGTCATAGAGTACATGGTGTCCAGAGTTTTATGAGGTAGGATTATACTTTCCCTGTCACATGAGGTAATTCTGCTGGGGTGAACCTGAAGTGGCATTCATCTTCATTAATGTGACTTGTGTTACAAACACACATCCAGCGTGTAATTTACTGCCTTGTCTGGGGTCTGTCATCTCTGCCTTCAGGTTTCTCACATTTATACAAAACCAGAAAAAAACACCCTCTACCCTTCTTTTCTTACACATATAAAATGAGTTGTGGAATTGAGGCAGATATCTTAATCCTTGACACCCCCACCCACACACCTCCCATCGCCAACACATAATGACACAAATGCCCAAGGTGTCTGCTGAGAAAATTACGATTCTTCTCCATCTCTCCTGTTTGTGTGTAGGTCTGGCTTCAACCCTTTTTTCCAACGTGCTTCCAATTTTCTATTTTGGGCAGTGCTTATCTTTTCACTGCCCTCTGAGTTTTGTTAAACTTCAGAACCTTGCATTTCATTCTTGGTGAAACTTAATTATGTTTACAGTTCTAATAGGAGAGAAACCTTATAATCTAGTGTGATGAACTCAAACATTTTAATACTGTGCTGTCTTCACATTCAAGGTTTGTGGGAATGGAGGGGTGCATGTATTGCATTATTTTAAAATTATTAATGACAGATTTAGGGGGTAAGTCTAGCAGGCGCATCCTAAAATTTTGTGAAGAATGGCGTTGCATTTTCATTTCTTAAAGACTCAATAACTCAGCATAAAAGTGTTTGGAATTAGATCATTCTCTCCCAGAATCTTAGTATTTATCTTTACATCTTACATACACATCCTGCTTTATTTTCTACCTACCTGCTTTCACATCATTCTCCCGTACGAGATTACAAACTCCTTTACGCAGAAATTGTGACCTATTCATATTTGCATCTCTGTACTTGATTCACTCAGTAACTGCTTATTGAGTTGAATCTTGACATTTCTGGGCCTTGCTGTACCTGTTTTGTAAGGATTAATTCTGTTTGGCTTATAAAGATTGTGGTTATATCTAATTCAAAGTTGCAAAACTGTTTAAATTTTCTCAAAGTTAGTAGCCAAAGCGACTAATTTAGAAATGCATAATTTCTGTACATCTGTGTTGGTGTAAATAGATGTGACTATGTTTACATGCATGTCTATACTTTATAAATAAGAGGGGAAGTGAACAGTTCGAGCATGTGAAAGATGCAGGAGATGGACCCAGGGAGTGTTCTTTCATTGCCCTGAATAAGGAGGGAGGAGGAACAGTGCGGGAGGCAGGAAGGACAGCATCTTGTTTCCTTGGATTATTTTGTTTTCATTTGGTTCACACCTACGGAAAAGAGAACCCTTCCAGGTTCATCAACATACAGGCAAAGGCAGTGCATGACATTGGATTTCTTTCTGCTGAAATAAACAAGCTATGGTTAGCTGAAAGGGGTGGGAGATTATTTTGAGCTCGTACTGAATGCAGGTTGCACAAAGTTAAATAGAATAATCCACACTGTTTTAAAACTATATGCCTATATTATCCTGTTTGCTGCAGTACAAGCTACGGTGTTTACTGCTCATCATCCATGTTTTGATAGTCGCTCATTGCTTTGTGTTGGTTGCCATAAGTGCAGTTTACTTGTTAGCTCACCCTCTTGTTCATTTGTAAAAGGTAGAACTCTCATCTTAATACGTTTATGTTAAGACTTTTTTTCTTTGATATTGTCCAAATGAGAAGAGAATTTCCTTCTTGGAGTGGTGAACAGGAAGGCTTGGAAGGGCAGATGGCTAACCTTGGGCTGCATGTTCTCCCTGGTGCAGAAAGTAGATATGATTATGGATAGAGCTGTTCTGAGACAAGGTAACATGTTATTTGTAATGTGAGCCCAGCAACGGCTACCCAAAAGTGGGAGGAGGGACGGAGTTGTGTTGTACCAGTAAGGAAATTGAGGGTTCCTGGGAAAATATTCCAATAATACAAATTTTATACTTAGAAGACTTCTTGTAAGACAGTGAATCTAAGAAAGCAGTCAGGTTCATTCCTCTGAAAAACATGAAATGTGTTACAAAAAGCCTTATAATATGGAGTCTGTCTGACCCCCACCCCGCTGCTCCTGGGAATGCTTCCAGAGGTTGCAGCTCACTGGCACCCCCCGGTGGTATTCAAGCCTTCTCCTATTTTATTGTTTGGGTAAGACCCCTGTGGTGGTGAATGGGATGGGGGCGGTGAAAGGGGCAAACTTCAATGTCCAGGGTTGGAAGGTGTATGTGGTTTTTTTAGGTTTTATTCAAGCGTCTTTGTCAGTCTTTTTCTCGTTTGTTTTAGGCCAAAGAACTGCCAACTCTGAAAGATAATGATTTCATTAATGAGGGCCAAAAGATTTATATTGATGACAACAACAAGAAGGTCTTCCTGGAAAAACTAAAAAAGGATGTTGAGGTAAGAACAGTCAGTGTAGAGGCCAGACTCATTGTATAAATGTCAGCCCTGTTGGTTTTTAGGAGCTTTTTAAACCATCTATTTAAATCTTCAATCAAGGCAAAAACCTGCATACTCTACCTTATCAAAGTCAGACATGAAGGGGTCTCATGTTACATGATCTGGTTTAAAGCAAACGCATGCCAGTTTAGCAGCCCTCTCATTTAGGCACCAAACACAAGAAAGCACCTGCTGTCATCCGCTGGGAATCCCCGGCCCCAGGCCCCTGTATTCTGTATTGGGGCTGAGCTGGGGGACTGACCTGCCCACACCAGCCAGTTTGGGAGGGGCCAGGGGAGTACTGGACTCTCTGTCAACCAGCAGAGCATCTCAAAAACAAATGTTCAGTCACTATTAGAGTCTTGGCACTTTTCCCTCTAAAGCACATGTCAGTGCTGGTAAACATAGCCTGGGTCACTTAATGCTTTCCTATCTCCACCGGTCACCACAAACCATGTCATGAGACCCAGTGAGGCCCCCTTACACATCGTGGGACTAGCGCAGGGGCAGCTTGGGACACTAGGTCATAGGGGACAGTGAAGAGACATAGAACAATGTCCAAGGGCTTTGGTCCATAATGATGGAGTTTTGCTTTTAAACACTTCTAAACATTTAAAATGTACCTTTTCCTGTCATTTAGTTTATGATAAAGGCATTGCAGCTTTTCCATTGGATTTGCTCATTTAAGTCTTTTATAAATCTAGAAAAAAAAGGTTATTTTTTCTTTTTTTTGAGATGGAGTCTCACTGTCTTCCAGGCTGGAGTGCAGTGGTGCGATCTCGGCTCACAGTAAGCTCCACCTCCCGAGTTCACGCCATTCTCCTGCCTCAGCCTCCCAAGTAGCTGGGACTACAGGCGCCTGCCACCACGCCCGGCTAATTTTTTGTATTTTTAGTAGAGACGGGGTTTCACCGTGTTAGCCAGGATGGTCTCGATCTCCTGACCTTGTGATCCACCCGCCTCAGCCTCCCAAAGTGCTGGGATTACAGGCTTCAGCCACCGCGCCCGGCCGAAAAAAGGTTATTTTCTTGGACTTCGTTGAGTTAGAAAACAATGCAGTGGGAATTAGAATTTAGGCAGCTACTAAACTTAAGTTTTTCTTAGCTGTTGCTTTCATTCATTTGTGTACACTTCCCGGCACACCAGTACAGATCTGCTATTTAGAGAGCGGCTTTGTGTGAAGATTGTCTTTTTCATGTCATTAAACCAAAAAGAAAAAGAAAATGACTAAAGCTACAGAATGAGTGTCATACATTTGTATTTCCCATGAAGGCAGAAGCAGTATAATTTATTTTTAATCTTCTAACAGTTCTTTTTATTACAAGAAACTCACACTGACCAAGTTATTAATAGTTAATATTTTTAGATTATGAATTACTTTAATAAAATTTTTTACATATTTTAACCTTTATAGTATACATACTTGGATTAAAACCTATATATTGGTTATTTGTGAAGGGTGTAAGCATCTACTTTTTTGTTGCCATTGTTTTTAGAGACAATCTTGCTATGTTGGCCAGGCTAGAGTGCGGTGGCATGAGCATAGCTCACTGCAGCCTTGAACTGCCAGCTCGGGCAATCCTCCCGCCTCAGCCTCCATAGTAGCTGGGACTACAGGCATGCATCATGGTGCCTGGCTAATTCTTGAATTTTTGTTTTGTAGAGATGGGGTCTCGCTATGTTGCACAGGCTGGTCTTGAACTCCTGGCCTCAAGCAATCCTCCCACCTCAGCCTCCCAAAGTGCTGGGATTACAGGCATGAGTCACTGTGCTTAGCCTGTAAGCATCTACTTCAAACAAACAAAAAGATACAAGTGTTTGCTTTTCTCTTGTAACATTTTCCTCCAGTCTTTCGTTAAGGAATGTTTAGTTTTCCTCAGTTGTCAGTGGTTATTAGTAAAATGTATTAGTTAAGCATTTCCCCCTTGCTTTGGGATCTGTTTGATGCAACTGGTATGTATCCTTAGTAAACATACTCTTGGATTTTTATTGATTAATCAGCAAATCTTTGATACTGAGAAGAATATTGTTTTAGCAATTATGGTAAGTAGCCCTTAGCGTTATCTGTGACCTATTAAAAAAAGTTTTTTTTTTCTGTTGGCAGTATATCACTATGATATTTAGACTCCAGAAATAGTGTAATTCAAGCAGTTCAAATTTACAGTTGAATTACAGAAGGATCCTCTTAGCTTTTTTGTTGTCTCTAATAATACCATTGATTAGAGGACTCTATAGTCTAATCCCATACATGGCTCAAGCACTTAGCTGTTTCGTTGAAATGGAGGCAGGGTACAAAACATTTTTTCATTTAAAAATATTCTCAATAGCTGATAACAGTGTCTTTAGTTTTGAAATTTATGCAGAACCATCATTAAATTTTTAAGCAGGTAATTATGGTGAAATAGCTTGACATCTGATCTGGATAATGAGGCTAGAATTTAATTGAGTTTTCTTTTTTCATCAGTTCCGTGCTTTCTAATTTAGCTGACTGACCCGTTGGAGTTTCATTACGGTTTTTTGTTTTTGTTGCTGTTTTTCCTTAATGCCTCAAGTAGGAGATCTGAGTGTATTACAGCTCAAGAAATCTAGATTTAAGAAAACTAATTTTCATCTGAGATTCTAGTTGCTGTTTTTCTATAATTGAAGCCCTGTTCTATTCCTGTGCCATGCTGGGTATTTTCATCCACATAGCTTTGCACGTAACACAGGTGAGTCTTTTTCTCACACACACACACACACACAAATTGGTGTATGAGGAGTGACAAGCACTTTTGCCTTCTGCCCTGTGTTTTGTCAACTCTGATCACTGCCCTGAAGAATCAACCCTGGTCTCTCCTCTCATTGACTCACATGATACAAAACTGTTCTCCCTCTGTGGCATCCAGGAGTACCCCCTCAGAGGGCATTTCAGCTGTCTGAGGTTTATGGCCCCCCATCCATGGAGATGGGTGAGAGGGGATAGGGCGGTGGGAGTAGTGGGATGGGTGGCAGCATTTGTGGTGCACATCGAGCCCAGGTCCTTGCCATGCAGTGTCACTTGTCATTCTCAAAACAGCCCCTTGACAGTGGTCCTGCCCCTACCCTAGTTTGATGAATGAGGAAGCTGAGCCCAGAGACGCTATGTGATTTGCTCAAAGGCACAAAGCTTCTAAATTCAGACTGGGGTGTCAGGCCCTCAGAGGGCACAATCTTAACTATTCTGACATAAACACAAGTTAAAAATACTTGTGTGAGTACAGTGGAGGCTTTGTTTTCTGATAATTGCTCCAAAGGAGGATTATAATTTTTAACAAGTGGTAAGATATAAACGTTAAACAGGGTTGACTGGCATTTTAATTCTACTTCACAGATATGTTGGGAGATGGTGATGTGGTAGAACACAGTGTGTTAGTATAGTTAAATATCAATTGAAAACCATTGTGAAGGATAGTCTTAGACTCATAAAGATCTCAAGGAAGATTGTAGCTCAAAGATTTGTCACAGCAAGGAATCCATTAGTAAGGAATTAGATGAGAAAGGATATTCTGGGGGGAAAAGAGGCAGATCTGAGGTCTAGCAGGTGGTTTCTGAGAAGCTGGAAAGGAAGAAAAGCAGGGGACCTAAAGACTGAAAAATCTTCATACTTTGAAATCTTATGTTCTTAAAAAATAAAAAACAAATATATACTGTGTTCCTGCAGTGAGCCAGAAGCAGACCCCACAGTGAAGCCCACACCCCCTTTCTATCTTCTCTTTCCATCCGCCAGCTTCCAGCCCACAAGAGTTTTCTCTAACAAAAATCTCGGATTTATTGCCACACTTCATTCACTCTACCTCAGAACAGATTTAAAATTTGAGGCCGGTTGTGGTGGCTCATGCCTGTAATCCCAGCACTTTGGGAGGCTGAGGCAGGAGGACTGATTAAGCCCAGGAGTTTGAGACCAGCCTGGGCAACATGGTGAGACCCCATCTCTACAAAGATTTTTAAAAATTAGCCAGACATGGTGGTCCGTGCCTGTGGTCCTAGCTATTAGGGAAGCTGAAGCAGGAGGATCCCTTGAGTCCAAGAGTTTGAGGCTTCAGTGAGCCATGATCACACCACTGCACTCCAGCCTGGGTGACAGAGCTAGACCCTGTCTCAAAAAGAAATTTAAGGTTATGAAGATGAGAGCCTGTGAATTAACGGGCTTTTCCATATGGTTCTTTTTCCCCTTCATCCACAAACTGAAACCTGTTTAAATTTGAAATCTTGGTATTAAAAAAAGACTTCTACCATAATCAAAACAACATTGACAGTTACAAATAACAGCTTCCATTATTTTGTGCGAGGCACCATATTTTTTCTCTCAGCTTCATAATCTTAATTCTTCCACACCCCTGTGAGGTGAGTGGCATTGTCCCATTTTAAAGTCAGAATGACTGAAGATCCAGGAGGCGAACTCATCAAGCATGGAGCTAGCGAGTGCGACCAAATCAGATTCTTTGTTTCTTGAATGGGTCTCCCTTGTCAGCATGACCTGTCCCTTTAACCATTGTGCCATACTTGGTTTTTTCCCATTTCTACCTCTGTCTCAGAGATTTGAAAACATGAATAATCCAGCAGTTTGGGAGGCCAAGGCAGAGGCCAGGTGTTCGAGACCAGCCTGGACAACATAGCAAGATCCTGTCTCCACACAAAATAAAAAATAATTAGCTGGGCATGGTGGTACACCTTCGTAATCCAGCTCCTCAGAAGAGTGAGGCAGGAGGATTGCTTGAGCCCAGGAGTTCAAGGCTACCGTGATCTGTGATCGTACCACTGTATTCCAGCCTGGGCAACAGAGCAAGATCCCATCTCTTAAAAAGAAAACATGTGCAATACCCATTGCGACTGCAATTTCCTCAGTCTTCTTGGGTGCCTCAGAACAGCTTCTTACCTAGAGATGCATTTTTCATCACACTGATGGTTTTTGGATTGTGCTAGGGGTTGACTGCACCTTTATTTCTGCCTCACTGGAAGACGACAATAAGCAGTCTGACCACAGGCCTGAGGCCCAGGAAAATTACTCTGGGCTGTCCAGTGTGGTGAGGAACCCAGATGGGGTACCAGGGGAGGCTGGGCCCTGGAGGCTCACCGTAGTGAGTGCGGCTGGCTAGTCCCAGTTGCCCCTTCCCTCTCTGCCCTTGGGCAAATTAATCACAGACAGCCCTGACTTCTGTAACTAAAACACACTTGAAGGTCAACCAGTAGACCTTCTTGTTAAGGGAATTGTCTTAAATGGTTGCCTCGCGCTTCCTTCCCAGAGCTGTTGCCTCATGCAGTCTCAGACAAAGGTTTTCTGTTGTTGCTTTGTTGTTTGTATTTGGCTTTGGTAGTTATTTCCTGGTGGAAGCAGGTTGGGGAGAATGAGGGAGAGCTGGGACGGATAGGGAAGAAGTAGCAGGCATCCCATTCACTTGTCCAACAAGTACAGAATACTTTCCTGAGCCCTCTACCTGCTGGGAGTCGGGAATGCAGTGAAAGCCAAAACCTTAGAGCCCCATTTGGGGCTGCCTTGCTTGGGAACGAGAGAAGTCGTTCAAATACTCCAACAAAATGAATGTGCAGCGTGGCCCCGTGTCATTGGGGAGGAGTGTGCAGTGCCCTAAATACCCAGACTCTGGGGCTGTGCTGCCGTGTGCGGTGCCCTGCAGCTGAGACCTGAAGGCACAGGAGGAAGTACCTGCCCCCAGAGAAGCCCAGGAAGGGGGCAGAGCAGGGCTCACATGGGCCCCAGAAGTGGATGGGGCCAAGCTATCCAGGCCCCCTGGGCCATGTGAGTTTTGTTTGTGGCACTATGGAAATGTGTTAAGCAGAACAGGACGTGATCAGGTTCACATTTTGAAAACTTCTGTCCTTTGCAGAGGACTGGAGGGGAGGTTGAGGCACCACTCAGCCTTTACCACTTCACAGGGACCTTCCAAGCACCCAGAGGGAACAGGGATGGGCAGGAGGGGGGAGCTTTTCCCTGTCACCACTCAAGCTGAGCAGGGCCTGACCTAGCTCCAGAGAGGCTTCCAGGTGTAGAGAGGAAGGCTAGGGAAGCCGTAGATCCAGGGAGCAGAGCCAGGCACCATGCTAGGCTTGGGAGGGGCAGCGGAGGTGGCGAAGGAGACCCTGACCCAGTCCTCCAGGAGCGCAGAGACCGTGGAACAACAGGGCAGGGAGAAGTGGGCCCACCATAAGCACCCCTGCCCCCACCATACCCCTCAAGCGTTGGAGAAGACGACTAGTTACTTATAATGCAGTATTTTTCAAATAGGCTTCTGAAACCCCAGGCCCACAGGGCATTCTGACGGGGAAGCAGGTTCCATGATCACAGCAGTGCCAGGCATGCTGCTGCTGGGCCGCCTAACCCTCCGGAGACCCACCGCGCAGAGTCACGTGTGGAGGGCCTGTGCTGCCAGCTGATTTTAACTCATTACCTTCCTCCTAGGGTTGCGAAGAAAAGGAGAGGGGAAAGCTGCTTTAAGGCAGCCTCCAGAGGTAGCTGATACAGAGCAGAGAGTACGAGCTCAGAACAGGCCCTGAATTCACCCCTCCTTGGATTTGAATCCTTGCACTCTGGTCCAGCTGCTGAGCTTGGCTGCTGTCTCACACGGAGAGCCTGCCCCCTGCCTTGGATCTTGTCACCTGTCTCTATACCCCGGAGTGCCCAGTTCTCTTCCACATCCACAGGCCCATGTATAGCGGAGCTGGTACCCGAGACCCAGCTCCCTGGCTGGCTTCACCTTGCTGGTGGAGGACTCAAGTGAGCCTTCCACCACTGTAGATTTCTCCCCGCAGCTGCCCCCACAAACATGATCCCAGCCAGGTGATCCTGGCCAGGTATGCCTCACAGCCTGACAGCTGCCGAGATTCTAGGGGAGGATGTGCAGTCTCTGACCGCTGGCAAGGAATCTGACAGAGGGAGGTGCAAGTGGAAAGTCGGTTCTCATGTTTACTGTAATGGAGTTTGGGGAAAGGCCAGGGGGATGAGCGGTGGCTTCCCCTCCTCTCTGGGACCCAGAAAGGTGAACGCAGGAGCCCCATGCTGTTTCCACGAGGCGTTTGCCTCTATTTTTAAATAAACTGGTTTCTCCCACTTTGCTTAAATATTTGAGTGTAAGATTTGTGTGATTTCTCTTTTCTGATCTCGAAACAAATGGGGAAGATGTAGCTGGCCCCGGGGGATTCCTGTTGGGAAGGCAGCAAAGTGGGAGCTCTGGCCAGTTTGCTGGGCTGAGCGGGATGCTGGCTGATGGAGAATTGCAGGCACCGGGAACCAGCTGGAGAGTGGGACAGCCGTGTGCCCAGGGGTCCTCTCCTCATCTGTAAGGAATCAGGGCTTCTCATTCAGTTTCGAGACAGAACTGCTTCCCAGCAGGCTGAGGAGAAATGGCTCTGCGGGGCTTAGCAAATTGATTTCATTTTAAGCCAGAACTTCAAGACCTGTGATTTTATCTGCTTGCCCTTTGTGTGAGGACATTTGCTTCCTAAATTCTATCAGCGTAGCCCAGAGGCTGCTCAGCCACTCTGCATTCCCTAGCGAGGTGGCGCTGAGTCCTTCCAGAGCCAGGACCGTGAACCTTCCTGGACCCCGAGCCCAAGGTCAGAGTGGAACAGGATCCTGTGCGGAGCCAGCCAGCCACGGGGTCAGGGAGCCAGTTGGGTCCAGCCCACAGATGGGCTGCCACTGTTTGCACTCAGCACAACCGTCCACGTTTTATGGCAACATTGGAAAGTTGTGCTGAATGTCTCAAATAAGAAAAGGGAAACAAATTGTGATCTGAAAAGTCAAAGAACTGGGCAGACAGGAGTAGCCAAACACACAGAGCTAGGTCTTGCCCCCACATTATGTTCTAGCCACGGCTGGAGGAGAGGGAGGACAGGAATCCTGGATGTGCGGTGCTTCCTGGAAAGCACACATGGAAAGCACCTTGTTGCCCTGGACTGGACTGCATTACTCACCAGACGTGGACACAGTGCCTTTGCTTTTACTTGTTTGCAACAGCGTAACAATCGCGTGCTGAATTCCAAGGTGCTTTCCTGAACTACCACCAGAGACTCCGCTGGAAGCTACTTGGGAGGTGCCTGGGTTCCCCATTAGCCAGTCTTAATCATTGGGAGGAACTTGCTGTCCCTCCCAGTCTCTCTTTGCATCTCTTACTGGTCGTGCTTCTTGCTATCTGGTGAAATCCAGCCACCCTCTGATAGATACACGCTTCTCTGCATCCAGTGTGGCCTTCCAGGGTAAACAGCCTGAGCTCTGAGCCAGCCTGAAGTGTGAGAATACACTTTAGATAGAGAAACAGCCCAGGAGGGTAAGAGCATCGTGAAGGAGGCACCCGGCGCCTCTGCTGCCCCACCCCGCAGCCTTCCCTCTGGGTGTCACCCAACTTGTCTCCTTTAAATGTTGGCTTTTACATTTAAGGTGTGGCTGACTCACCCTGTTGCCTCTGTACCCAGTTTCTGGCCCAGCTGAAGCTCATGGACTACAGTCTGCTGGTGGGAATTCATGATGTGGAGAGAGCCGAACAGGAGGAAGTGGAGTGTGAGGAGAACGACGGGGAGGAGGAGGGCGAGAGCGATGGCACCCACCCAGTGGGAACCCCCCCAGATAGCCCCGGGAATACACTGAACAGCTCACCACCCCTGGCTCCCGGGGAGTTCGATCCAAACATCGACGTCTATGGAATTAAGTGCCATGAAAGTAAGTTTGATTACTGTGGACCCTTTTTGCATGTGAAGTGGTTTGACTTTGGCCTTGTTTTCTACCAGTAATCACTACCCCAGTTATGAGGGTGCTGCCCGGCAGCACTCATCCTCCAAACTCCAAAGAAATGGATTTGGGGACAAGAGTATGTTAAAGGTAACTGTGATCTCAGTGCTGAAACATAAGGCGATGGGACCTTTGAATTCTGTGATGTTGAGGGAATACAGCAAAACCACAAACTATACTATACATATACAACACACCTGTACATATGCACATACACACTGGCATACAACACACATGCACACACATACAACATGCATGTACATATGCATAAACACACATGTTCACATATACACATACAAATAACATCAGAAATGCTTTAAAATATTAATACATTTTTGCCTAGTTATCTTTTTTATCTAAGTCAAAAGCATCATGAATCTAAGCTAGGCACATGCATGTGATCCTCTGTGACCCTTAGGTTGTCCTCTTGTCATTACCAACAGCCCTCTCCTCTCAGGGGTGTGAAGGGTGTGTGAAGCTGGGTCCTGTGTGTGGGGTGAGAATCTGATTTGCTGCTGAGTCTGGCTCTGCTGTCCTCCCCAGTGGAAGGGCCTATGGGCCTCTTCCCTAGAGTCAGATCAATCTTAATCCACTGTATCCAGGTGATTGGGTGCACCAGTTATTTGAATATTACATCTTACCTTAGCAACTTATCCATGACAAAACCAAAATATTTTTGTGATAGGATAAAAACAGCTTCTTGTTTTTTGAATAATAAAAACTGTGGCTCATCAGTTGTTTTTTAATCTCAAATGGCATATCAGCTGAGGATCTGAGTTCTGTTTTGTTCTGTTTTGCTCACCAAACTGTTTTCTTCAACACAAAATTAGACAGTCAAATGTACTTTTCTTACTGTTCGTATTTTTGGAAATGGATAGAAAATAGACATTGGAGCCAGGCGCAGTGGTTCACGCCTGTAATCCCAGCCCTTTGGGAGGCTGCAGCAGGCAGATCACCTGAGGTCAGGAGTTGGAGACCAGCCTGACCTACATGGAGAAACCCCGTCTCTACTAAAAATACGAAATTAGCTGGGCATAGGGGTGCATGCTTGTAATCCCAGCTACTCAGTAGGCCGAGGCAGGAGAGTCACTTGAACTCGGGAGGCAGAGGTTGCTGTGAGCCGAGATCGCACCATTGCACTCCAGCCTGGGTAACAAGAACAAAACTCTGTCTCAAAAAAAAAAGAAAATAGACATTGGAGTGGATGTATGCCTTTATCCAGTTCTGATACTGTATCCAATGAGAATTATGAACAGTTCTACCATTTGATGTAAAGGATTAATGTGCATTAATTAGTTCTACTTGTTTTATAGGGTATTTTTATTTTTTTTATTTTTATTTTTTTTTTTTTGAGACGGAGTCTCGATCTGTCACCCAGGCTGGAGTGCAGTGGAGCGATCTCGGCTCACTGCAAGCTCCGCCTCCCGGGTTCACGCCATTCTCCTGCCTCAGCCTCTCCGAGTAGCTGGGACTACAGGCGCCCGCCACCACGCCCGGCTAATTTTTTTATATTTTTAGTAGAGACGGGGTTTCACCGTGGTCTCGATCTCCTGACCTCGTGATCCGCCCGCCTCAGCCTCCCAAAGTGCTGGGATTACAAGCGTGAGCCACCGCGCCCGGCCTATAGGGTATTTTTAAATAGCATATTTCTTCACACCAAAGCAATACACAGTCATTAAAGAAAATGCAAATTAATAAAAAAGACTCCATTCCACCGTTGGATCTCCACTGTTGATACCCTGGTGTGATGATGTTTTTAGTTGTTAGTGTTGTTTCTTTTTAAATTGCAAGGGGACTGGGTCAGAGAGGCAAGCTGTCTGTTTAGTCAGGATCCGCAGGGGTGGTATAGAGTTTGTCTCTGGACTCCTTCCATCCGCGTTCCGTTGAATCCCCTCCCTCCAGCCTCACTTCTCCCTCCCTCTCTCCCTCCCTCCCTCCCTCAGCAGCAATGCTGGCCCTGGTGTTGTCACATGTCCCAGTCATTGCTCTCCTGTCTCTGCAGACTCGCCTAGGAAGGAGGTGTACTTCATGGCAATTATTGACATCCTTACTCATTATGATGCGAAAAAGAAAGCTGCCCATGCTGCAAAAACTGTTAAACATGGCGTGAGTATCTCCATTTTGTTTCCTTCTCTCTCTCTCTCTCTCCTGGCTCCTCTGTGTGGCCTGTAACTCAGGGATCACTCCTTTCTGCCACTGAGCTGCTTTCTGCTGAGCCATTCAAAGCCCTTTAGTGACGCTTGTTCCCTGGGGGCAAGTCATGTTCTGAGCGTAAGATGCAGAACCCACAAACGCTTACTGCTCACCGCTGCTCTTACCAGAGCTCTCTGTGGCTTCCAGCGAAGTCACTTAAACATGAACATCTCTTCTTTTTACACATGGCAGACACTAACAGGCATGCGCATCACTAGGATGTTATACAAATTCTTTTTTGTTTGAAAAATGTTCCAGAGATAAAAATGCAAAAGATAATGAAGTGTTTTAATATGAAATATTCAGAACTGAAGCATGATTGTCTGCTTAAGACACTTTCAAAATATACAGGATTAATATTTCTTTTCTCCCAGTGAGTTGTATTTTTTCTACTACAGAAATCTTTTGAGTGCAAGATCAAAGTTGCATAATATTAATTACTCACCGTTAATGTGCTTGATGGGAATTTTCACTGCTCGAGCCATATGTTAAGCTGTTTTATCCCCCATGAGAAGCCTATGAAAGAGATACTAGTGTACCTGCTTTTGTCAGCTGGAGAAACTGAGGAAGACAGCTTCAGGAGTAACTTGCCAGGGCCTCATACTAGCAAGTGGCAAAGATGGGATTCCTCCCCAGGACCCAGCCCCCTCCGGGTTCTGTGTTCATGCTCATCCCCTTGCCTTGCCTGCAAGCCCCTCCTGCCTGGCCCAACTTTACAGCTCGCCGAGTTCCATGCTTGCATTGCAGGGTGCCATCTTTGTTTTGCAGAGGTCCTGAAAGCCATAGAGCCCACCCCACACAGATGAATGTCTTCCCTGGTTTGTTGGCCCTGGAAGAAGAGGTGCTTCCCACAGACTGTGTAGAACTAATCAAGATTCACCAGAACCAAAAACTCACTTGAAACCTCTTCTTTTCTGTTCTAAAATAGAAATCAGCCTAACAAACACCGTATTCTATTTGCCAAAGAAATAGTTGTCACATTGTCAATAGCTATGGTATTCCTGCTGTGTGCAGAGCACAGACTGGGACCTCACTGCCCCCGAGCACGTCAGTAAGCGAGGGTGCCCCAACAGAAATTTTTGAGTACTCTTTTTAAACAAACGTCCGTACCAGGTGCACCACCCCCATTCCGTCATTCTGAGGCCAGTTCAGGAGGGTGAGGGAAGGGTCTTCAGAAGCCTCCATGGTCATTCTGATGCTCATCTCTGGTTGAAAACCATGGTGTGTGGCAAGGAGAGAACTGGGGAGGAATCCTCGTTTGACCCTTCCCACTTGTATGACCTCAAGGGGACACTTTTGGAGCTCCTGTTTTTTCACCTCATACGGAGATCCTACTGCCTTGCTGATGGGGTTTTGCCAGAGATACAAGAGTTGTCTGGACAAATGCTTTGTAAATGTCTGTTCCCATATTATACATCCTATGAAACTGGAGTGTATCCTAGCCAATATGGCTCCACGTTCATCTCCCCATAAGCCACCAGTTCACCTCCATAGTGTGCCACACGGCATAAAATCACAGGTAGTTTGCTAGAAGAAAACATTACTGTCAGCACAGGAACGCTGTGTTAAGCTGCTGTTGGGGACCATTCTCTGCCTTCAAGCCTGGGCTCCTCCATGCAGCCCAGGCCTGGAAATATTACAAGTTCCCCCGTGAACATGGGTGTCTAAAAACAGCACCTGCTCACTTAGCAAAACTCCGTTCTTGCCCTTTGCAGCTCAGGAAACTGGCCAGTGACTCCCTTGAGTGTGCTGGCCTGCACCCTGCATCTCATCATGGAAAAATCCCCCACTGCGCTTCTGCAAGGGGCCAGGCTTGCTTGCTCTCTGTAGGGCTCTGAAAGGGGAACAGTGGCACCCCTGTGTGCTGCTGCAGAGGGAAGTCAGCTCCTTCCCCCGTGGGCAAGATGGAGCCAGCAGTGTTGTGCCTTACCTGGTTACGGTGCAGGGAATGGGCTGGGGGCAGCTGTCCCAGAACCTGTGGCTGCTGCTATTGCCCCTCATGTTTGAGCACTGAGCTGGGTGCCTCTGTCCAGAAACGAAGAGGGGGTCCTGAAGAAATAATGCGGTTTTAAGTCATTGTCATTAAGGTTTACCTTTCACCAAATGTTGATGTCATTCTCAAGGTGGCTCCAGTCTGCCTTCTTGAAAAGTGTAATATAAGTATTGTTTCCGTGACTTCTGAACAATTCCACTGTTTGATAGTAAGCATCCCAAACTTGGCCCATTTGATTTTTTTTGTGAGTTGCAACATCCCCAGTGTGTGTGGTAGCATCTGGTGCTCCTGTCGCGCTTTGTCTCATTTGCAGATTTCTAAGAACCTTGCTTATTCAACCACGAGCGCCAAGATATCTTGAGTGATGTTTTTCAGAGCAGAGACTGCGTGGATTTGAAAATTGCTTACTGTATATTCAGTTGCCATTGGAAATAGCTGTAGATATTGAGTAATAATTTGGGGAAATCATAAATACTTTGTCAATATTTCCTTTTTTAAAAACTGCCCAGGCTGGCGCGGAGATCTCCACCGTGAACCCAGAACAGTATTCAAAGCGCTTTTTGGACTTTATTGGCCACATCTTGACGTAACCTCCTGCGCAGCCTCGGACGGACATGAACATGGGATGGACAGAGGTGGCTTCGGTGTAAGAAAAATGAAAATCAAACTCAGTGAAGTACTCATCTTGCAGGAAGCAAACCTCCTTGTTTACATCTTCAGGCCAAGATGACTGATTTGGGAGCTACTCGCTTTACAGCTACCTGATTTTCCCAGCATCGTTCTAGCTATTTCTGACTTTGTGTATATGTGTTGGGGGGGGGCGGTGAGTGTATGTGCGTGTGTGCATTTTAAAAGTCATAAATTAATTAAAACAGATCCACTTCGGTCAGAATGTGTCCCAACAAAGACTCTTTGATTCCAGCTATGGCCGAATGAGTGAGTGAGTGAATGAACACACGTGTGGGGGAGGGGAGAAGGAAGTGCATGTCAGGCACCGTGTTGGCATCACACAACAAACTGTGGATCAGTTTTTTTTTGTTTTTTGTTTTTTTTTTTTTGGAGTTGAAAGATGTGAGACAGTATTCAGAATAATGAAGATAATAATAATGATTATTATAATAATGATGATGATTCCAAGGAAAAAACCTACAGTGAATGTTCCCCTTCTACGCCGCACACAGACACTCCCTAACACTGGTAACCTGAGCGCCCAGCACTGGACGGAAGAATGCTGGCGTCTCCGTGTGTACTGGTTCAGGGTTCTGGCCCCAGCCTTGTCAGGACCCCCTGGTGTCCAGAGCCCCCACCCCTACCCCAACAAGCAGCTGATGCGCCAGTGATTCTCTATACATTTTTCACCTCGGCCAATATGTCCAGGAAAACTGCTTACTTCTCTTTTCTTGCCTGGAGACTTCATTGTTACACCCTTACGTTGCAATATAGGAATTAATGCTACAACATAAAAGTAAAGCTTACCTGAAAAGTGCATAGTTTGGGGCAATGGTATCTACATCTCCCACTGTGGGAAAACCAGCAAAGCATCAAAACTCTCAATTCTCCTGTTACCGAATGCAGATCTGAATTATAAGATGTTTATGTTTGACCATTGTTTCAACAATGGGATTTTGTTATGAATTATCCCTTTAACTGAAACCCTCAGTTTTACTGTTTACATTATTAGGAAAACAGGGATATCTTTTGAATCTAAAAATTTGATGTACAGCATGTGAGTTTTGAAGTTTACATGTAAAGTCACAGTATAGGTGAAATAACGTTTGTCATATTTTGAGATGTATCCTGCAGTCATGTTTTTACGTGAGTGTTTTAGTCAAAGTACATGGTAGACAGTCTTTCACAATACAAGGAAAAGGATTTTTTTTTCCTCCAAATGTACATTTATCAACCTAATGATTTTTTTAAAAAGAGATTTCGCCCCAGTCTGGTTTATGAAAGTTCATTGCCCTAAACTGTGCTGATTGTTTTTAATCAAGTTATAAATTTCCAACCTAGATCATGCATCTAACAACTCTCCTGCATTTTCCAAAAGGTGTTGAGCTTAAATATTAGTCTTGCTTAGAGTAGGTTATCCACTTATACGCTGCGCTAAAGCCGTGCCTTTGAAACTCCTTGTTTAAAACGTGATATGATTTTTTGTGGGCAGTTTCAGAAAAGAAAACAAAAATCTACCCTTTAATTATTACTTGCAACTCAACAGATCTCCCTCCCGTACTGCCTTTTCCAGGAACTTTACTTCAGGGCTGTCCAGATTGCAGTTGTGCCCAGTGTATGTGGATCTAGTTCACAGAGTCTTTGGAAGCCAGCAGTCACGCCCTCCCTCTACTGTCCACTGATTTTACATAGATTTGGTATCCTCAGCAGACGATGTGAACACCACTGTAACATAGTGTACAAATTCATATTGTATGTATTTAAAGTAAAGTAATCCGTACTATGATTTGGTTTTTCCCTGCACCATTAATTCTGGCATCAGATCAGTTTCTGTGTTCTGAAGTTCTACTGTGGTTTGACCCAAGACTACAACCATGAGACCCTGAAGTAAAGATAAGGTACACATACATTATTTGAGTAACTATTTCCTTGGGGGCCAATCTGTGTATGCTTTTAGAAGTTTACAGAATGCTTTTATTTTTGTCTATAACAGTCTGTCATTTATTTCTGTTGATAAACTATTTGGACAGAGTGAGGACGTTTGCCCTGTTATCTCCTAGTGCTAACAGTACACTCCAGTCATGAGCCGGGCTTTACAAATAAAGCACTTTTGATGACTCACAAGTTGAATCCTTTTTTCCTCTGTCCCAACTGTGTCTCTCTGTTCCAAACACATTTTAAATACTCAGTCCTGACAGTGTCTTTAGCTAATCCTTGAGGAAATAAAAGTGGAATTGAATCTTTTTAGTTTCTAGAGCCTTGCCTTCAGTTTGGGAATTATTTTATCAGTAATAACAAACTTCCACAACACAACTGACTTTGCTGCAAGATGAACAAGTAGAGGAAAAGAATCTCTTCCATGAATATCCTATAAAGTCATATGTTTTGTTTTTAGCTTTGATACACCTTATTTCTATCTATCTGTGTCAGCATTTTTTGAAACTTCCTTGGGATACCATTGATGGATAGCAGACTTACGGCATTCCGCTTGGTGCCAGGTTAACACAGACAGCTTGTCTATAGCACTTGCTTTGATAACTCATTTTTCTTCTAATGCAACTGATGTATTATAGCAGGGGTCCCCAAACCCCAGGCCACAGACCGGTACTAGTCCATGGCCTGTTAGGAACCTGGCTGCACAGCAGGAGGTGAGCAGCTGGCCAGCATTACCGCCTATGCTCCGCCTCCTTAGATTAGCAGCAGCATTAGATTCTCATAGGAGCGCGAACCCTATTATGAACTGCACATGCGAGGAATCTAGGTTGAGCACTCCTTATGTGACTCTAACTAATGTCTGATGATCTGAGGTGGAACGGTTTCTTCCTAAAACCATCTCCCCAGCCCCCTGCCAGTCCGTGGAAAAACTGTCTTCCACAAAACCAGCCCCTGGCACCAAAAAGATTGGGGACTACCCCGTATTAGAGAATAATTTGAGCATAATGCACTTTTCACATTGCTCATGTGCCGTTTGGTCTGCAAGGAACATTAGGTGAATGCAGAGAACTGCACTCAACTGAACTGAGCTGCATAGGGAAACACAACACACCCACACTTCAAACATCTCCACCTCACTTCAGTGCCCGTGATTTGTTACACTCGTTCATATATGGAGTTACACGTTTCCACCTGATATCAGATCACCTTTCTCCTCTTTACAATACCCAAGAGCTGCCATCCTTCTAATGCCCACAACCACAGGTGTGCCTTACGTCTTCAAGGTAACTTGCCCTATTTTGATATTTTGAATATTTCCTAACCAGTTAGCATTTTTGTAATTGTGCTACTGCTTTTATTAGATTTCTTTTTCTTTTCAGTGTGTGACTCCTTACATTTTGGGCTGTTGTGGCCCTAGTCTCATTTTTCCCAGAAGTTCTGTGATTTCCATTGTGCAGCTTTGCCTAAAGCAGTGATTTCTAGGAACATACATGTTGCATTATTGTAGAATTGACTGTGGTCAGCAGGGAGCTTTAATTCAATGTTCTTTGTGGACTGTTTGAATGTGGACATTCATTTTCCCTTCATTTTGGTTAAGTTCCTGGATTAGAATCCACAATAGTTCCAGAAGGTTATTTCTAATTCATAGAAGGGCAAAAGTTGGTATGAAGCATTAATCCTGAGCGCAACACTTTTAAAAACAGTGGTTAAGTGCAAGAGATTACAAACTGCATGTTGTGAAATGGTGATATGTATAGTGTGCAAATGTACACAGGCCGAGAGGCTGAACATAGACTCAGGACCGCTGCACACAACCTTTCTTGGAATTTTTAAATAGCACAAAATCAGTGATTGGAGTGACTACTGTACATGTGCATCTTTCTTCGAGCTCTGAAAATAACTGGCCCCCATTCCTTCCTATAATATAGCTATATTAAAAGCATAAAAATTAATATAGATTGCTATATTAAAAACATAGAAGTCATTCTTCCTAAAGGGCAGCAACTCTGCCATGTCTTTTGAATTCCTATGCCAGGCTGGGCACACTGGCTCATACCTGCAGGGGGATCACTTGAGGCCAGGAGTTTGAGACCAGCCTGGGCAACCTAGAGAGACCCTGTTGCTAAAAAAAATAACAATTAAAATTTTAAAAAATTAGGTGAACGTGGTGGTGCATACCTGTAGTCCCAGCTACTCAGGAAGCTGAGGCAGGAGGATCTAATTGAGCCCAGGAGTTTGAGGCTGCAGTGAGCTATAATCACACCACTGTACTCCAGCCTGGGCGAACTTGTCTCTTAAAAAAAAAAGTAATAATTAAATAGATAGATAGTGAATTCCCCTCTCCCGTAGAGTCACCTGCACCGCCTTGTGGAGCCTCTGGCCAGCCTGCCTTCACCCCATGTTTTCCTTATTCTGAGCTGGTATCTTTATAAACAGTTGGCAAATTGAAGGGGCACTCATAGTAAAGTAGCCCAGAAGACCAATGAAGTGACCTGGGAAAATTATAGTTGCTAATTTAATCTAGAGTGGTCATTGAAAATTATTTCATAGGCTGGGCTTGGTGGCTCATGCCTGTAATCCCAGCACTTGGGGAGGCCAAGGCGGGTGGATCACCTGAGGTCAGGAGTTCGAGACCAGCCTGGCCAACATGGCAAAACCCTTTCTCTACTAAAAATATAAAAATTAGCTGGGCACGGTGGCAGGTACCTGTAATCCCAGCTACTCGGGAGGCTGAGGCAGGAGAATAGCTTGAACCCCGGAGATGGAGGTTGCAGTGAGCCGAGATTGCACCATTTTTCTACTCCAGCCTAGGAAACAGAGCAAGACTCTGTCTCAAAACAAAAAAAGAAAAAGAAAAAGTTATTTCATAAAAGAAACTCCTGAGGAGTAAAGTACCTCTTTTTCTCAACTGAATGCCCTTCAGAAGTTTGTCCTAGTTCTGCTTTTGGAGTTCTGTGAAAATCCTGCCAAAGAGCAATTAAATGCCCTAATCTGTGATTGTCTCTCACTCTTAAACACTCTGTTTAATTTCATAAGAGAGGGAACAAAAGATTAGAATTCTCCAGAGTCTACTGTGATAGATCTTTGTTTTTATAGAATGTTCTATAGAACTTGTTGCTGGAAGAGATGTTACAGATGAGAAAACCTTGGCCCAGAGAAGCTAAGTGACTTCTTCAAGGTCAGACAGTGGTCAGTGGCAAAGCTAAGCTTAGAACTCAGCTCTCTGCCCCAACTTCTAAGAGTGGAATTTGAATGCATGCGCTATGGACCTGGAACCTCACCATTTCCCTAATGAGAATTAATCTATATTATCCCATTTTCCTAATTCTTTCTCTGAGTCCAACAGTTTTGTGGGTTTTTAACTGTCTCTTGATTTTTTTAAATCAAGAAGTCTCACTGGGGAATATAAAAATATTGGTAGACCTACTGAATGGCACTGTGGACATGGAACTTGAAAATCTGTCATGAGTAGACTTCCTGGGTGCTTCCAAATGGCCAGATTTAGAAACCACTGTCTTAAGTAGTGAAGCCCTCCCAATGATGACTAAGGGTTTTTTTTGTTTTGTTTCGTTTGTTGTTTTTGTTTTTTGTTTTTTTTTCTGAGATAGGCATTTGCTCTGTCACCCAGGCTGGAGTGCAGTGGCCTGAACATAACTCACTGCAACCTTGAACTCCTGGGCTCAAGTGATCCTCCCTCCTCAGCCTTTGGAGTAGCTAGGACTACAGGAGCATGCCACGATGCCCAGCTAAGTTTTTAAATTTTTTTTGTAGATATGGAGTCTTGCTGCATCCCCATCCCTCTCCATCTCCCTTCCCCTCTTTCTCCCCCTTTTTTCTGTACTCTCTCCTAATATATGAACAAGTTAACTTCTCATTGATTAGAGCAGGAGTTAGAAAATTACAGCCTTAGGGCCAAATCCAACCCAGAAAATGATTTTTATTGTAAATAAAGTTTTACTGAAGCACAGCCACACCTATTGATTTAATGTTTTCTATGGCTGCTTTCAAGCCACAGTGGCAGACATCATGGCCCACAAAACATTTACCATCCAGCCCTTTACAGCAAAGGATTACTGACCCCTGAAACAGCCTCATTTTAGTATTACAGTCTAATTTCTGCAAAGCCATGGGCTTCAGCTACAGTTCCTTCCCGTTTTTCCTCAGCTGTGATATAAAACAAAGTTTGAGAAACATTTCAAGATGTGCCAACAACATTGAATATTAAAAACTTGGTGGGATCTGGCAAGATGGCCAAATAGGAAGAGCTCTGGCCTGTAGCTCCCAGCAAGACTAATGCAGAAGGCAGTGATTTCTGCATTTCAAACTGAGGTACCCAGTTCATCTCATTGGGACTGGTTAGACAGTGGGTGCAGCCCATGGAGGGCAAACAGAAGCCGGGTGGGGCATCGCCTCACCCAGGAAGTGCAAGGAGCTGGGGGACCTCCCTCCTCCAGCCAAAAAAAACCCATGACTGTGCTACCCAGCCTGCATACTACGCTTTTCCCACAGTTTTTGCAATCTGCAGATCAGGAGGTTCCCTCATGTGCCTACACCAACAGGGCCCTGAGCTTCAAGCACAAAACTGGGCGGCTCTTTGGGCAGACACCAAGCTAGCTGCAGGAGGTTTTTTTTCATACCCCAATGGCTCTTGGAACCCCTGTGAGACAGAACCATTCACTGCCCTGGAAAGGGGGCTGAAGACAGGGAGCCAAGTGGTTTCACTCAGCTGCTCCCACTCCCATGGAGCCCAGCAAGCTAAGAACCACTGGCTTGAAATTCTCCCTGCCAGCACAGCAGTCTGAAGTCAGCCTGAGATGATCGAGCTTGGTGCAGGGAGGGGTGTCCACCATTACTGAGGCTTGAGTAGGCAGTTTTCCCCTGACAGTGTTAAGGAAGCAGGGAAGTTTGGACTGGGCAGAATTCACCACAGCACAGCAAAGCAGCTATGGCAAGACTGCCTCTCTAGATTCCTCCTCACTGGGCAGGGCATCTCTGAAAGAAAGGCAGCAGCCCCAGTCAGGGGCTTACAGATGAAACTCCCATCTCCCTGGGACAGAGCACCTGAGGGAAGGGGCAGCTATGGGCACAGCTTCAGCAGACCTAAACGTTCCTGCCTGCTGGCTCTGAAGAGAGCAGCAGATCTCCCAGCACAGCGCTCGAGTTCGGCTAATGGACAGACTGCCTCCTCAAGTGGGTCCCTGACCCCTATGCCTGCTGATTGGGAAAGACCTCCCAACAGGGGTCAACAGACACCTCATACAGGAGAGCTCTGGCTGGCATCAGGCTGGTGCCCCTCTGGGACTAAGCTTCCAGAGGAAGGAGCAGGCCGCGATCTTGGCTGTTCTGTAGCCACCACTGGAGACACCCAGGTAAACAGGGTCTGGAGTGGACCTCCAGCAAAATGCAGCAACTTGCAGAAAAGGGGCCTGACTTTTAGAAGAAACACTAACAGAAAGCAACAACATCAACAAAAGGCCCACACACAAAAATCCCATCCAAAAGTCATCAGCCTCAAAGATCAAAGGAAGATAAATCCATGAAGGTGAGGAAAAACCAGCACATAAATGCTGAAAACTCCAAAAACCAGAATGCCTCTTCTCCTCCAAATGATCGCAACTCCTCTCCAGCAAGGGCACAAAACTGGATGGAGAATGAGATTGACGAATTGACAGAAGTAAGCTTCCGAAGGTGAATAATAAACTCCTCTGAGCTAAAGGAGCAAATTGGATAAAGAGTCAAGACCCATTGGTATGCTATATTCAGGAGACCCATCTCATGTGCAAAGATGCACATAGGCTCAAAATAAAGGGATGGAGGAATATTTACCAAGCAAACGGAAAGCAAAATAAAAGCAGGGATTGCAATCCTAGTCTCTTATAAAAGAGACTTGCAATCCTTGTTTCTTATGAAACAGACTTTAAAGCAACAAAGATCAAATAAGACAAAGAAGGACACTACATAATGGTAAAGGGATCAATGCAACAAAAGCTAACTATCCTAAATATATATGCACCCAATACAAGAGAACCAAATTCATAAAACAAGTTCACCTACTGGTTGTGTTTTTCTGGTGGAGTTTTGACTAAAACAGCCTCTCAGATGTTCCAGATTTTTTCTAATAACAAGGGAAAAAGCACCTCTGGAAGGATGCAGTAAAGGCCTCAAAGCTCTTCCTCAGGAGGCTTAAATGCTACTGCTGCTGCCACCATCCTGTCTCTAGTGCCGTCTGAAAAGTTCCAGCACATTTTTTAAGTACTAAACACCAACACTGATGGGTAATGGAAAATAGCTTTTGTCATCATTCCCATTAAGGATGAAGGGCAAAGACGTGCTCTTGTATTAAGGACAATGAGTAGAAATTGTCCTTGAGGAAGCCTAGATTTTGGACTTGTTACATAATAACTTTAAATCAGCCATTATAAATATATTCAAAGAACTGGGAAACTATGCCTAAAGAGTTAAAGGGGCCAGACACTGTGGCTCATGCCTGTAATCCCTGTACTTTGGGAGGCCGAGGCAGGCCGATCACTTGAGGTCAGGAATTCAAGGCCAACATGGTGAAACCTTGTCTCTACTAAAATTGAAAAAAAAAAAAATAGCTGGGCATGGTGGTGGGTGCCCATATTCTCAGCAAGTAGAGAGGCTGAGGGAGGAGAATCGCTTTAACCCAGGAGATGGGGGTTGCAGTGAGCCAAGACCATGCCACTGCATACCAGCCTGGGCAATAGAGTGAGACTCCATCTCAAAAAAAAAAAAAAAAAAAGAGTAAATGAAAGTAGGAAAATTATATCTTAAGAAATGGAGAATTTCAATACATAAATAAAAATTATTTAAAAGAACCCATAGAAATTCAGGAGGTGAAAAGTATAATAACTGGAGCGAAAAAATTACTACAAGGGTACAACAGCAAATATGAACTGGCAGAAGAAAGAAAGCAAACTTAAAGGTCCATCGAGATTATCCAGTCTAGGAAAAAAAGAAAAAAGTCAAGGAAAATGAGCAGCCTTAGAGACTGATGGGATATCAAACATGCCACTGTATAAATAATGAGAGTTCCAGAGGAAGAGAGGAGAGAGAAAGGAACAGAAGAAATATGCGAAGAAATAATGGCCAAGGGAATTTTAAGAAGTTTACAGATAGAAATATGTAGAAATTAAATAACATTTCCTGAAAACCCAGTGGGTTAAAGGAGAAATCACAAGGGAAATTCTAAGATACTTTGAAGTGAATGAAAACAAAAACACACACACCAAAACTTCTCGGATGCAACCAAAATCATGCTTAGAGGAAAATTTTTTCAACTCTAAGTAACTATATTGAAAACTAAAAAATCTCAAAGCCTTTATTCATAAACAGCCTGATGATCTTAATAGATGCAGGAAAAGCATTGGACAAAATCCTTTCATAAAATATTCAACAAATTACGAATAAAGGGCAACTCCCTTAACCTCCATGGACATCTACGAAAAACTCACAGCCAGCATTGCACTTAAACCTGAAAGACTGAATATTTTCCTCCTGAGATCAGGAACAAGACAAGGATAACCACTCTTGCCACCTCTACTCAGCATTTGTCTTAATTAGTTTGGACTGCTATAATAAATTACCATAGACTGGTGGCTTAAACAACAAACATTTATTTCTCACATTTCTGGAGACTGGAAGTCTGAGATTGGGTGCCAGCATGGTGAAGTTCTTGATGAGTGCCCTTTTCTGTAGAGAAAGTAAGACTTTTTCTAGTTGCAGATGACATGATCTTACATATAAAAAATCTTAAGGAATCCACCAGAAGAAACTAATAGGGCTAACAAGTTCAGTAAGATTGCAGGGTACAAGATCAATAAACAAAAAGCAATTTTATTTCTATGCTAGCAATGAACAATCTGAAAATTAAAAACAATTCTATTTATAATAACATGGATAAAGTTTTTAAATCTGGAAATAAACTCAGCCCAAAAATGCAAAACTCATAGACTGAAAACAATAAAACATCATTAAAAGAAATTAAAGAAGACCTAATAAGTTGAAAGATATCCCGTATTTATGGAAAGCGTAACATCATTAAGATAGCAATACTCCAGATTTAACCCAGTTTCTATCTAAATCCCTGCAGGCTGCTTTGCAGAAATTGACAAACTGATCCTAAAATTGTATGGAAATGCAAGGGGCCCAGAATAGCCAAAACAATCTTGAAAAGTACAAAGTTGAAGGATTCACACTTTTAGATTTCACAGTTACAGAAATATAGCAATCAAAAGTGTGGACAGATATACATATAGATCAAAGAAATATAATACAGATTTCAGAAATGAACCCTTACATTTATGGTCAATTGATTTTTTTTGAGGGTGCCAAGACAATTCAGTGGGTGAAAGAATAGTCTTTTTCCACAACTGATGCTGGGACAACTATATATCCACATGCAAAAGAATGAAATAGGACCCCTACCTCACATCATACATGAAAAATTAATTCATAGTGCGTCAAAGACTTAAATGAAAAAACTAAAACTAAAATTCAGAAGAAAACATAGGCAGAGGCTATGGCTTGCATGAGTATAATGAAAAGCAAGTGTTGGTGAAGATGTGGGGGAATTAGAACCTTCATATACTGCCTGTAAGTGTGTAAAATGGCACAGCTACTTTGGAAAATAGTCTGGGAGTTCCTTGAATGGTTAAATATATGTTACCATATCACTTGGGAATTTTAGTCCTGGCAACATACCCTAGAGGAGGGCTGCATTCTTTCTGGAAGCCCTGGTGGAGAATTTGTTCTCTTGCCCTTTCCAGGTACAGATTGTCTGCATTGTTTGGGTATTTGGTTTCATCCTTTATCTTCAAAGCTAGCAATATAGCATCTTTCTCTGGCTCTGCTTCTATCATATGTCCCTGATTAAATTAGCTACTGGACTATTTAGTTAGTAAGTTTTTTCTAGTTTGTATGTCTCTGAAAGAAAGGCAGCAGCCCCAGTCAGGGGCTTACAGATGAAACTCCCATCTCTCTGGGACAGAGCATGAGGGAAGGGGTGGCTGTGAGCCCAGCATCAGCAGTCTTACAAGTTCCTGCCTGCTGGCTCTGAAGAGAGCAGCAGATCTCCCAGCACAGCACTCGAGTTCAGCTAATGGACAGACTGCCTCCTCAAGTGGGTCCCTGACCCCTATGCCTGCTGACTAGGAGAGACCTCCCAACAGGGGTTGACAGATACCTCATACAGGAGAGCTCTGGGTGGCATCAGGCCGGTGCCCCTCTAGGACTAAGCTTCCAGAGGAAGGAGCAGGCAGCGATCTTTGCTGTTCTGCAGCCTCCAGTGGTGATACCCAGGTAAAGAGGGTCTGGAGTGAACCTCCAGCAAAATGCAGCAACTTTCAGAAGAGGGGGCTGACTTTTAGAAGAAACACTGACAGAAAGCAACAACATCAACAAAAGAGCCACACAAAAACCCCATCCAAAGGTGATCAGCCTCAAAGATCAAAGGTAGATAAATCCACGAAGGTGAGGAAAAACCAGCACATAAATGGTGAAAATTCCAAAAACAAGAATGCCTCTTCTCCTCCAAGTGATCACAACTCCTCTCCATCAAGGGCACAAATCTGGACAGAGAATGAGGTTGACAAACTGAGAGAAGTAGGCTTCAAAAGGTGAGTAATAACAAACTCCTCTGAGCTAAAGGAACATGTTCTAACCTAATGCAAAGAAGCTAAGAACCTTGATAAAACGTTACTGGAACTGCTAACTAGAATAATCAGTTTAGAGAAGAACACAAATGACCTGATGGAGCTGAAAAACACAGCACGAAAACTTCATGAAGCATACACAAGTATCAATAGCGAATAAAGTGGAAGAAAGTATATTGGAGATTGAAGATCAACTTACTGAAATAAGGCATGAAGACAAGATTAGAGAAAAAAGATTGAAAAGAAATGAACAAAGCCTCCAAGAAATATGGGACTATGTGAAAAGACCAAACCTAAAATTGACTGGTGTATCTCAAAGTGATGGGGAGAATGGAACCAAGTTGGAAAACACACTTGAGGATATTATCCAGGAGAACTTCCCCAACATAGCAAGACAGACCAACATTCAAATTCAGGAAATACAGAGAACACCACTAAGAATCACCAAGAAAAGCAAGCCCAAGACACATGTTCATCAGATTCTCCAAGGTTGAAACAAAGGACAAATATTAAGGGCAGCCAGAGAGAAAGGTCAGGTTACCTACAAAGGGAAGCCCATCACACTAACGGCAGATCTCTCTGCAGAAACCAGGCAAGCCAGAAGAGGGTGAGGGCCAATATTCAACATTCTTAAAGAAAAGAATTTTCAAACCAGAATTTCATATCCAGCCAAACTGAGCTTCATAAGCGAAGGAAAAATAAAATCCTTTCCAGACAAGACGAGCAAATGCTGAGGGATTTTGTCACCACCACGCCTACCTTACAAGAGCTCCTGAAGGAAGCACTAGGTATGGAAAGGAAAAACTGGTACCAGCAACTGCAAAAACATGCCAAATTGTAAAGACCATCAAAGCTATGAAGAAACTGAATCAACTAATGTACAAAAAACCAGCTAGCATCATGATGACAGGATCAAATTCAAACATAACAATATTAATTTTAAATGTAAATGAGCTAAATGCCCCAATTAAAAGACACAGACTGGCAAATTGAATAGAGTCAAGACCCATCGGTGTATTCAGGAGACCCATCTCACATGCAAACACACACATAGGCTCAAAATAAAGGGATGCAGGAATATTTACCAAGCAAATGGAAAGAAAAACAAAACAAAACACAACAAAACAAAGATTGCAATCCTTATTTCTTATAAAACAGACTTTAAACCAACAAAGATCAAAAAAGACAAAGAAAGGCATTACATAATGGTAAAGGCATCAATGCAACAAAAGCTAACTATCCTAAATATATATGCACCCAATACAGGAGCACCCAGATTCATAAAACAAGTTCGTAGAGACCTATGAAGAGACTTAGACACCCACACAATAATAGTGGGAGATATTTACACCCCACTGTCAATATTAGACAGATCAACAAGATAGAAAATTAACAAGGATATTCAGGACTTGAACTCAGATCTGGACCACGTGGACCTAACCTACATCTACAGAACTCTCCACCCCATATCAACAGAATATACATTCTTCTCAGAGCCACATAGCACTTATTCTAAAATTGACCACATAATTGGAAGTAAAACACTCCTCTGCAAATTTAAAAGAACAGAAATCATAACAAACTGCCTCTCAGACCACAGTGCAACCAAATTAGAACTCAGGATTAAGAAACTCACTCAAAACCACACAACTACCTAGAAATTGAACAACTTGCTCCTGAATGACTGCTGGGTAAATAACGAAATTAAGGCAGAAATAAAGAAGTTCTTTGAAACCAATGAGAACAAAGAGACAATGTACCAGAACCTCTGGAACACAGATAAAGCAGTGTTAAGAGGGAAATTCATAGCACTAAATGCCCACATCGGAAAGCTGGAAAGATCTAAAATTGACACCCTAACATCACAATTAAAAGAACTAGAGAAGCAAGAGTAAACAAATTCAAAAGCTAGCAGAAGACAAGAAATAACTAAGATCAGAGCAGAACTGAAGGAGATAAAAAACCCTTCAAAAAAAGCAATGAATCCAGGAGCTGGTTTTTTTGAAAAGATCAACAAAATAGACCACTAGGTAGACCATAAAGAAGAAGAGAGAGAAGAATGAAACAGACAATAAAAAATGATAAAGGGGACATCACCACCAATCCCACAGAAATACAAACCACCTTCAGGGAATACTATAAACACCTCTACACAAGTAAACTAGAAAATCTAGAAGAAATAGATGAATTCCTGGACACATACACCCTCCCAAAACTAAACCAGGATGAAGTCAAATCCCTGAATAGACCAATAACAGGTTCTAAAATTGAGGCAGTAATTAATAGCCTACCAACCAAAAAAAGCCCAGGACCAGATGGATTCACAGCCGAATTCTACCAGGGGTAGAAAGAGGAGGTGGTACCATTCCTTCTGAAACTATTCCAAACAATAGAAAAAGAGGAAATCCTCCCTAACTCATTTTATGAGTCCAGCATCATCCTGATTCCAAAATCTGGCAGAGACACAACAAAAAAGAAAATTTCAGGCCAATATCTCTGATGAACATCGATGCGAAAATCCTCAATAAGATACCGGCAAACCGAATCCAGCAGCACATCAAACAGCTTATCCACCATGATCAAGTCAGCTTCATTCCCAGAATGCAAGGCTGTTTCAACATATGCAAATCAATAAACATAATCCATCACATAAACAGAATCAATGACAAAAACCATATGACTATCTCAATAGATGCAGAAAAGGCCTCCAATAAAATTTAACATCCGTTTATAACATGTAAGGAAGGGGTCCAGTTTGTTTTCTGTGTCCCTTATACATCCCTTCATGCTAAAAACTCTCAAACTAGGTATTGATGGAACATATTTCAAAATAATAAATTGTTATTTATGACGAACTCATAGCCAATACCATACTGAATTAGCAAAAGCTGGTAGCATTCCCTTTGAAAACCGGCACAAGACAAGGACGTCCTATCTCACCACTCCTATTCAACATAGTATTGGAAGTTCTGGCCAGGGCAGTCAGGCAAGAGAAAGAAATAAAGGGTACTCGGATAGGAAGAGAAGAAGTCAAATTGTCTCTGTTTGCAGACAACGTGATTGTATATTTAGAAAACCCCATCATCTCAGCCCCAGAACTCCTTAAGCTGATAAGCAACTTCAGCAACATGTCAGAATACAAAATCAATGTGCAAAAATCACAAGCATTCCTATATGCCAATAACAGACAAACAGAGAGCCAAATCATGAGTGAACTCCCATTCGCAGTTGATGCAAAGAGAATAAAATACCTAGGAATATAACTTACGAGGGATGTGAAGGACCTCTTCAAGGAGAACCACAAACCACTGCTCAAGGAAATAAGAGAAGACACAAACAAATGGAAAAACATTCCATGCTCATGGATAGGAAGACCCAATATTGTGAAAATGGCCATTCTGCCCAAAGTAATTTATAGATTCACTGCTATTTCCATCAAGCTACCATTGTCTTTCTTTGCAGAATTAATTAGAAAAAACTACTTTAAACTTTATATGGAACCAAAAAGAAGCTATATAGCCAAGACAATCCTAAGCAAAAAGAACAAAACTGCAGGCATCACACTACCTGACTTCAAACTATTCTACAAGGCTACAGTAACCAAAACAGGATGGTACTGGTACCAAAACACCACACATCTACAACCATCTGATCTTCGACAAACCTGACAAAAACAAGCAATGGAGAAAGGATTCCCTATTTAATAAATGATGCTGGGAAAACTGGCTAGCCATATGCAGAAAACTGAAACTGGGCCCCTTTCTTACACCTTATACGAAAATTAACTCGATGGATTAAAGACTTAAATGTAAAACCCAAAACCATAGAAACTGTAGAAGAAAACCTAGGCAATACCATTCAGGACATAGGCATGGGCAAAGACTTCATGACTAAAGCACCCAAAGCAATTGCAACAAAGGTGCCAAAATTGACAAATGGGATCTAATTAAACTAAAGAGCTTCTGCACAGCAAAATAAACTATCATCAGAGTGAACAGGCAACCTACAGAATGGGAGAAAATTTATGCAAGTTACCCATCTGACAAAGGTCTAATATCCAGAATCTACAAAGAACTTAAACAAATTTACAAGAAAAAAACAAACAACTCCATCAAAAAGTGGACGAAGGATATGAACAGATACTTCTCAAAAGAAGACATTTATGCAGCCAACAAACATATGAAAAAAAATCTTATCATCACTGGTCATTAGAGAAATGCAAATAAAAACCACAATGAGATACCAACTCACACCAGTCAAAATGGTGATTATTAAAAAGTCAGGAAACAATAGACGCTGTTGAGGCTGTGGGGAAATAGAAAAGCTTTTACACTGTTGGTGGGAGTGTAAATTAGTTCAACCATTGTGGAAGACAGTGTGGTGATTCCTTAAGGATCTAGAACCAGAAATACCATTTGACGCAGCAATCCCATTACTGGGTATACACCCAAAGGCTTATAAATTATTCTATTGTAAAGACACATGCACATGTATGTTTACTGCAGCACTATTTACAATAGCAAAGAGTTGGAACCAACCCAAATGCCCATCAATGATAGACTATAGAAAATGTGTCTTATATACATTATGGAATACTATGCAGCCATAAAAAAGAATGAGTTCATATCCTTTGCAGGGACATGGATGAAGCTGGAAGGCATCATTTTCAGCAAAGTAACACAGGAAAAGAAAACCAAACACTACATGTTCTCACTCATAAATGGGAGTTGAACAATGAGAACACATGGACACAGGAGAGAGAGAGCAAGGGAGGGAGGAATGGCTAGTTGGAACAATTAGAACACACACAACATTTTAAGTTCGCCATTTTACATGGGTGCAGTTGGTGATGCCCTGAAGCAATTACAATAGTAGTATCTAAGATCACTGATCACAGATCACCATAACAAATCTATTAATAATTTAAAAGTTTGAAATATTGCAAGAACTCACAAAATATGACACGGAGACATGAGGTAAGCACATGCTATTGGGAAAATGGTGCTGATAGACTTGCTCAACTCAGGCTTACACAAACTTTCAATTTGTAAAAAATGCAGTATCTGCAAAGCTTAATCAAGTGAAGCACAATCAAATGAGATATGCCTGCATTTCCCTTTTAACCCAAGAGCTGTCTAATAGGAGGGGTTTTTTTAAATTTTAAATTTCCAGGTAGAAGTGCCTTTTTGGTTTTTAATATCTAGCTTTACTGTGTTGTCTTTAGAAACTGAGTAATGTTTTAACTTTTTGGAACTTATCAATATTCTCTTTGTGTCCTCACATATGAGCACTTTTCAGGAATGTTCATGTGTACTTTAAAAGGAAGGTATATTCTCTATCATCACAGAGGGATGTTTAATACATACACAAAAGGTCTATCTTATGGATTATGCTGTAGACCTTTTGTATCTTTACTTAATTTTGCCCGTCTGAACTGTCCCAAGAGGACCTATTTTGTACTGAGAATGGTTTCTTGTTCTCTCATTGATTCTATTTCTCCTTAATCTCCTGTAGTTTGTTTTATATAGGTAATTGGTGTGTGATTTGTTGCATACATTTTCCTAATTGCTATATCACCATCTTGAAATGTGACTTTTAGTGTTATAAAATTCCTTTGTCTCATGTAATGCTTTTTCACTTGAAATTCTACTTTATCCACTATCAGAATCTCCATCTTCTTTCTTATTTTTTCCCTTTGCCTGGTAAATCTTCCACCTTTATTTTCTGATTTTTGAATAACTACATCTTAGATGAGTCTCTTGAATACACCATAGAGTTGTGTTTTACTTTATATGCACACTTGAATAGACAAATTAAGTCCATTCATTTATTTTTGTGCCTGATAAGTATGGTCTTAATTCTCTTATATGTTTTGTTACACTTTCTATGTGCGATGTGTTATATTTATTGTGTTTCTTTCTATATTAGATGTGTTCTCTTTGCCTACATTTTCTTGGAGTATTTAGGAAGGTTTGCATTTTTATTCTTTTGGTTACCTTGATGTCAGTATTTTTGTAATGTCCTAATTCTCTCTTTTTATCACTTAGTCTGTTGCTATCTTTTAATAGGTATGCTTTGACATCCATTATGTCTATAGCAATCAGTAATCATATGCTACTTTCTTCTCTGTCTCCCTCCTCTTCCCATTGAGTGTTACTCTACTTTTCCAGAACATCAAAATAAGCCTACTAAACAAAGAACTGATTTCATTAACAAGTATGGATTTTTATATCCATAATCCCATCCTTATTTTAGCTTTGGCACTACAATTAAATATAGGGAATGCTCACCACAAGTCCTTTTGCCAAAGTTTTCTTGATCATCTTTTACTTGGATGCAGCTCATCCACTAGTACAGGAGTGGGCAAACTTTTTCAACAGCTGAACTGATAGTAAATATTTTAGGCTTTGTGGAAGTCTTTTGAAATTACTCAGTTCTGCTACTGTAGTGCAAAAAGAGACATAGACACTACATCAATGAATTGGTGTGGCTATGTGCCAGTAAAATTTTATTTAGATAAATAGGCATCAGGCCAGTTTGAGGACCACCACTTTACTAGGTTTCTTAGAAAGAGCACCTGTCTCATGTATTACCCAAGTTCTCGCACATTCAGAACTGTTTTTCTATAGCCTTGATACTTGAAGGATGCCTGGCTGAATTATTTTTCTAGTTTATATTTTCTTTCCTTAAATTTCTTGAGAATGCTATTCCACTGTTACCATTAAAAATCATCTAGTCTTTTTGTTTGAGTCCCTGAAGATTTCTTCTTTATCTTTAAAGTCTAATCATGTTATTAGGTCTGGTATGCAGGCTCCAGTGAGCCCATCCTCCTGATATTCATGCCTTTGTTTAATTGCCTTTCCTCAAGTGTGGGCTGGAGCAGTGACTCACTTCTAAAAAATAGATTGTGACAAAAATGAGATGTCACTTCCAAGATTAGGTTATGAAAACACAGGCTTCCATAGTCTTCACCCTCGCTTGCTCTCTTGCTTGAACACTTTGATGGCATCCATTTGTTATGGTGTGAGGTAACATACATTGAAGCCTACTAGAAAAGGAACTGATAACATTAACAAGTGGAGTTTTGAAGCAACAATATAAAGTCCTCCCTCAATTGAACCTTCAAGTGAGGCCACAGCCCTGACTGGTAAGTTAGCTGCATAAGCTGCTCCTGGATTCCTGACCCATAGAAACTGAGTTGACAAGTGTTTGCTATTTTAAGCTGCTAAATTTGGGGGTAATTTGTTGCACAGTTGTATCTACACAATTATAGATAACATAATCATTATCTACACAGTTTGTAGATAACACAATCATTATCTACACAGTTGTAGATAACAATTATACATGGATTCTCAAAGCTGATCATCCCAGGTTAATTTTGAGGGTACTCAGTTGGTCCTTTCTTTCTGGTGGTAAAATACACGTAACAGAAAATTTACCACCTCAACTCTCTTTAATTGCACAGCTCAGTCACGTTACAAACATTCACACTGTTGCACAGCCAATCTCCAGAACTCTTTTCTTCTTGCAAACATGAAACTCAGTACTCATTAAACAACTCCCACTTCTCCCCTTCCCCCCAGAACCTGGCAACCACCATTTTACTTTCTGTCTCTACGAAATTAGCTACTCTTAAGTATTTCATATCAGTGGAATCATACAGTAGTTGTCGTTTTGTGACTGGCTGATTTCACTTAACGTAATGTTCTCAGGCTTCATCCATGTTATAGTATGTGTCAGAATTTCATTTCTTTTAAAGGCTGAATAATATTTCATTATATGTAGATACCACATTTTGTTTAGACACTCATCTATTTTTAGCTATTATAAATAATGCTATTATGAACCAATTGGCCTTTCTTCCTTCTTTTCTTCTTTTCTCCTTTTCTTCTCTCCTCTCTCTATCCTCTCCTTTCTATTTTGAGCCTGTCTGGAGTGCAGTGATCCCATCATAGCTCCCTGCAGCCTCAAACTCCTGAAGTGATCCTCCCACCTCAGCCTCACAAGTAGTTAGGACTAGAGACATACACCACTGCGCTTGGTTAATTTTTTTTTTTAGTTTTTTTGTAGAGATGGGGTCTTGCTATGTTGCCCAGAATGTTCTCAAACCCCTGGCCTCAAGGGATCTTCCCACCTTAAACTCCCAAAGTGCTGGGATTGAAGGCATGAGTCACCTCACCCAGCCTGATTGGTCTTTTTCATGGGTACATGCCAGGAGGTGGGGGGGCGGCAGGGGGGGTATCTTTCTTTACCTTATTTTCTGTCTCCTGGGTTTTTTCCTGGTTTTTAATATCTTTTATTGAAATTTAATTTGAATTTATTCTTCCTTGGGCACCTTGCAATTGAATCTTTGTTTCTAATATGATTTTACAGTTTTATTCTGTTCCTGAGTTTAATATTCTCTTGAATATTAAGTGAAAGGAGTCATTGTCATTTTTTTTCTGCAGGATCCTTAATTTCCGCCTCTTATGTTTTTCCCTTTACTGCCACACCTCCAAGAAGTACTTTCCCTACCCTATATTGCTGAGACTTCCCCAGAAGTAGTATTTCCTTCCTGCACTTTCAAGCCACTTTCCTCTAGCCAGTGCTATGAATTAGTAAGCCTTGACTTGGGTTCAGTATTTTGCATTGGACTTTCTCTTTCTGGAGGTGACATTTTTCTGCTCTCTGCACCCCTCTACTCTCTTTTATTGAGTCTCTTAAGTTTCCTCTCTCCTGCTTTCCATACCCACAGGCTTGCAGTGGAGGATGGACAGCAGAAGCTTTTTTTTTTTTTTCTTTTTTTGAGATGGAGTCTCACTCAGTCACCCAAGCTGGAGTGCAGTGGCGGGATCTCAGCTCACTGCAAGCTCCACCTCTCAGGTTCATGCCATTCTCCTGCCTCAGCCTCCCGAGTAGCTGGGACTACAGGCGCCTGCCACTACACCCGGCTAGTTTTTTTGTATTTTTAGTAGAGACGGGGTTTCACCGTGTTAGCCAGGATGGTCTCGATCTCCTGACCTCGTGATCCGCCCGTCTTGGCCTCCCAAAGTGCTGGGATTACAGGCATGAGCCACCGCGCCCGGCCAAGTTTTTTTTTTTGAGACAGGGTCTCTCTGTGTCACCCCAGCTAGACTGCAGTGGCATCATATCATCATAGCTCACTGGAGCCTCGACTGCCTGGGCTCAAGCTATCCTCCTACCTCAGTCTCCTGAGTAGCTGGGACTATAGGAATACACTACCATGCCTGGCTATTTTTTTAATTATTTGTGGAGATGAGGTCTTGCTATGTTACCCAGGCTGGTCTTGAACTCCTGGGCTCAAGTGATCTTCCTGCCTCAGCCTCCCAAAGTGCTGGGATTACAGGTGTGAGCCACAGCGCCTAGCCAGGAGCTCTGTTGAAATTTGATTTTCTTTTTCTCTTTTTCTTTAAGAGACAAAGTCTCACTCTGTCCCCCAGGCTAGAGTACAGTGGTGCTGTCATAGCTCATTGCAGCCTTGAACTCCTCTCCAGTTTTCAACTAAGCATCAACTCTTATTTGTAGATGTCCTGCCCATCTCTCTCCTCAAAGGCCCCTATCTTTAGCCAACCGGCTATTCAACCTCTTGACTTGGATGTTTCAAAGGCTCTTATTCGCAACTCTGCAATCCCAAGCTAAATTCATGCTATTATCTCTCCCAAATCTTGGATTCCTCCAGTTTTTCCTATTTTATCCCATTCATTTAGGTATATAAATCAAAATCTTGGGAGCCATTCCTCTCCAACCTCAATTACATCATACTTCCCCAACATCCAAGATTCTCACACCCTCCTAATTCTCCTCCTAAAGAGCCCTCAAATCCATCACTTCCTTCTGTGTCCACCTTCTTGTTTAAGCAACTGTAAGTACACTCAGTTACTCAAGCCAGAAACCTGGGAACATTTGTTACCCATTTCTTTCCCTCACTACCACATTCAATCTATCATCAAGTCCTGCTGACTCGTCTTTCAAAATACCTCATTCTATCGACTTCTATTTCCACTGCTACCAGGCTAGCCCAGGCCACTGACATCTCCCCCTGAGTGTCCTCTTGCTTAAAGGTATATTCTGCTCTTCCGACAAGGTAAATCAAACATGCCACTCACATCTTTAAAGACCCTTCCATGGCTTCCCGTACTAGGATAAAATCCACACTCCCCACATGACTTGCCTGCCCTTGCTTAAATCATCTTGTCCCTGCCTGTTTTTTAGATTTTATCTCCCCCTCACCCAGCAGTGCCCTCGGTGCTCCAACTATACCTGATTTATTGCTATTTCTCAAACAAGCCTAGTTCTTTCCAAACTAGGATGTTTCTCTTTGCTGTTCTCAAATATTGAAATCTCCTTCCTGGAAGTCTTTATGTCACTCATTCCTTCTCATACTGAACATCCTGTGAAACGGAGGTTGTTCCATTATTCTTTATCATAATACTCTCTTTATTTCCATTAAGATCCATCTCACGGTCTGTAATGTTTTTCATGTGCGTTGGTTTTCTTACTTATTTTTTGTTTTCTGTAAATTCCCTGTTATCAGGTGGAAGCGTAGGTGCTAGGGGTGCATCTAGGCACGGCATTTATGCCATTTCTTGAGGAGACAGAAAGCTGCCAAGAGGAAGTGGTGCTATTTTGCCTGAGATCTAAAGGACCCTATTCCAGCAAAGGGTGTGGAGTGGCTCATAAGAAGGGAACTTTTGGGAAGACAGAACAGTAGACAGAGAGTTTTGAGAAAGCACAGCACTTTCACATGGTTTCCTGTGGCTGACATGTAAATGTGAAGGCTAGGCACAGTGGCTCACGCACGTAATCTCAGCACTTTGGGAGGCCAAGGTGGGAGAACTGCTTGAGCCCAGGAGTTTGAGACCAGCGTGGGCAACATAGCAAGACCTTGTCTCTATTAAAAAATTTAAAAATTAAAAAAGGGATTTCCAGCAAGATGTCTGAACAGGAACAGCTCCAGTCTGTAGCTCCCAGTGAGATCGACGCAGAAGATGGGCGATTTCTGCATTTCCAACTGAGGTACCTGGTTCATCTCATTGGGACTGGTTGGACAGTGGCTACAGCCCATGGAGGGCGAGCCAAAGCAGGGCAGGGCATCGCCTCACCCGGGAAGCACAAGGGGTCAGGGGATTTCCCTTTCCTAGCAAACGGAAGCTGTGAGAGGCTGTACCAGGAGGAACCGTACACTCCTGCCCAGATACTGCATTTTTCCCATGGTCTTCACAACCGGCAGACCAGGAGATTCCCTCCAGTGCCTGGCTCAGCGGGTCCCACGCCCATGGAGCCCAGCAAGCTAAGATCCATTGGCTTGAAATTCTTGCTGCTAGCGCAGCAGTCTGAGATTGACCTGGGACACTTGAGCTTGGCAGGGGGAGGGGCGTCCACCATTGCTGAGGCTTGAGTTGGCGGTTTTATGCTCACAGTGTAAACAAAGCTGCAGGGAGGTTCGAACTGGGCGGATCCCCCCGCAGCTCAGTAAGGCTGACTGCTTCTCTACATTCCACCTCTGTGAGCAGGGCATCCCTGAACAAAATGCAGCAGCCCCAGTTAGAGACTTATAGATAAATCCCCCATCTCCCTGGGACAGAGCACCTGGGGGAAGGGGCAGCTGTGGGCACAGCTTCAGCAGACTTAAACATCCCTGCCTGACAGCTCTGAAGAGAGTAGTGGTTCTCCCAGCACAGCGTTCGAGCTCTGATAACAGATAGACTGCCTCCTCAAGTGGGTCTCTGGCCCCCATGTAGCCTGACTGGGAGACACCTCCCAGTAGGGGCCGCCAGACGCCTCATACAGGAAAGCTGTGGCTGGCAGCCGGTGGGTGCCCCTCTGGGACAAAGCTTCCAGAGGAAGGATTAGGCAGCAATATTTGCTGTTCTGCTGCCTCCACTGGTGATACCCAGGCAAACCTGAATCTGGAGTGGACCTCCAGCAAACTCCAACAGACCTGCAGCTGAGGGGCCTGACGGTTAGAAGGAAAACTAACAAACAGAAAGGAATAGCATCAACAAAAAGGATGTCCACACCAAAACCCCATCCGTAGGTCACCAACGTCAAAGACCAGAGGTAGATAAAACCACAAAGATGGGGAGAAACAAGCGCAGAAAGGCTGAAAATTCCAAAAACAAGAAAGCCTCTTCTCCTCCAAAGGATCGCAATCCCTCACCAGCAAGGGAACAAAACTGGACAGAGAATGAGTTTGACGAATTGACAGAAGTAGGCTTCAGAAGGTGGGTAAGAACAAACTCCTCCGAGCTAAAGGAGCATGTTCTAACCTAATGCAAGGAAGCTAAGAACCTTGAAAAAACGTTAAACGAATTGCTAACTAAAATAATCAGTGTAGACAAGAACATAAATGACCCAATGGAGCTAAAAAATGCAGCATGAGAACTTCGTGAAGCATACACAAGCTTCAATAGCCAAATCAATCAAGCGGAAGAAAGGATATCAGTGACTGAAGATCAACTTAACGAAATAAAGCGAGAAGACAAGATTAAAGAAAAAAGAGTGAAAAGAAAAAAACAAAGCCTCCAAGAAATATGGGACTAAGTGAAAAGACCAAATCTACATTTGATTGGTATACCTGAAAGTGACAGGAGAATGGAACCAAGTTGGAAAACACTCCTCAGGATACTATCCAGGAAAACTCCCCAACCTAGCAAGGCAGGCCAACATTCAAATTCAGGAAATACAGAGAACACCAGCAAGATATTCCTCGAGAAGAACAACCCCAAGACACATAATCGTCAGATTCACCAAGGTTGAAATGAAGGAAAAATGTTAAGGGCAGCCAGAGAGAAAGGTCGGGTTACCCACAAAGGAAAACACATCAGACTAACAGTGGATCTCTCAGCAGAAACCCTACAAGCCAGAACAGAGTGGGAGCCAATATTCAACATTCTTAAAGAATTTTCAACCCAGAATTTCATATCCAGCCAAACTAAGCTTCATAAGTGAAGGAGAAATAAATTCCTTTACAGACAAGCAAATGCTGAGAGATTTTATCACCACCAGGCCTGCTTTACAAGAGCTCCTGAAAGAAGCACTAAACATGGAAAGGAACCACTGGGATAAGCCACTGCAAAAACATGACAAATTGTAAAGACCATCAACGCTATAAAGAAACTGCATCAACTAATGGGCAAAATAACCAGCTAACATCATAATGACAGGATCAAATTCACACATAACAATATTAACGTTAAATGTAAATGGGCTAAATACCCCAATTAAGAGACACAGACTAGCAAATTGGATAAAGAGTCAAGACCCATCAGTGTGCTGTATTCAGGAGAACCATCTCATGTGCAAAGACACACATAGGCTCACAATAAAGGGATGGAGGAAGATCTACCAAGTAAATGGAAAACAAAAAAAAGCAGGGGTTGCAATCCTGTCTCTGACAAAACAGACTTTAAACCAACAAAGATCAAAAGAGACAAAGAAGGGCATTACAAAATGGTAAAGGGATCAATTCAACAAGAAGAGCTAACCATCCTAAATATATATGCACCCAATACAGGAGCACCCAGATTCATAAAGCAAGTTCTTAGAGACCTACAAAGAGACTTAGACTCCCACACAATAATAGTGGAAGACTTCAACACCCCAATGTCAGTATTAGACAGATCAGTGAGACAGAAAATTACCAAATATATTCAAGACTTGAACTCAGCTCTGGACCAAGCAGACCTAATAGACATCTACAGAACTCTCCACGCCAAATCAACAGAATATACATTCTTCTCAGCACCGCATCACACTTATTCTAAAATCGGCCACATAATTGGAAGTAAAACACTTCTCAGCAAATGTAAAAGAACAGAAATCACAACAAGCTGTCTCTCAGACCACAGTGCAATCAAATTAGAACTCAGGATTAAGAAACTCACTCAAAACTGCACAGCTACATGGAAACTGAACAACCTTCTCCTGAATAACTACTGGGTAAATAACAAGATGAAGGAGAAATAAAGATGTTCTTTAAGACCAATGAGACATGGCACATGTATACATATGTAACAAACCTGCACGTTGTGCACATGTATTCTGGAACTTAAAGTATAATTAAAAATAAATAAATAAATAAAACAAAGATAAAACCAATGAGAACAAAGACACAACATACCAGAATCTCTGGGACACATTTAAATCAGTGTGTAGAGGAAATTTATAGCACTACATGCCCACAAGAGAAAGCAGGAAAGATCTAAAATCGACATCCTAACATCACAATTAAAAGAACTAGAGAAGCAAGAACAAACAAATTCATAAGCTAGCAGAAGACAAGAAATAACTAAGATCAGAGTAGACCTGTAACAGATAGAGACACAAAAAACCCAGCAAAAAATCAATGAATCCAAGAGCTGGTTTTTTTTTAAAAAGATTAACAAAACAGATAGACTGCTAGCAACACTAATAAAGAAAAGAGAGAAGAATCAAATAGATGCAATAAAAAATGATAAAGGGGATATCACCACCGATCCCACAGAAATACAAACTACCATCAGAAAATACTATAAACACCTCTACACAAATAAACTAGAAAATCTAGAAGAAACGGATAAATTCCTTGACACATACGCCCTCCCAAAACTAAACCAGGAAGAAGTCAAATCTCTGAATAGACCAATAACATGTTCTGAAATTGAGGCAATAATTAATAGCCTACCAACCAAAAAAAGCCCAGGACCAGATGGATTCACAGCTGAATTCTACCAGAGGTACAAAGAGGAGCTGGTACCATTCCTTCTGAAACTATTCCAGACAATAGAAAAAGAGGGAATCCTCCCTAACTCATTTTATGAGGTCAGCATCATCCTGATTCCAAAACCTGGCAGAGACACAACAAAAAAAGAAAATGTTAGGCCAACATCCCTGATGAACATTGATGTGAAAATCCTCAGTAAAATACTGGCAAACTGAATCCAGCAGCACATCAAAAAGCTTCTCCACCATGATCACGTCAGCTTCATCCCTGGGATGCAAGGCTGATTCAACATATGCAAATCAATAAGCATAATCCACCACATAAACTGAACCAGTGACAAAAGCTACATGATTATCTCAATAGATGCAGAAAAGGCCTTTGACAAAATTCAACAGCCCTTCATGCTAAAAACTCTCAATAAACTAGGTATTGATGGAACATATCTCAAAATAATAAGAGCTATTTATGATAAATACACAGCCAATATCATACTGAATGGGCAAAAACTGGAAGCATTCCCTTTGAAAACTGGCACAAGACAAGGATGCCCTCTCTCACCACTCCTATTCAACATAGTATTGGAAGTTCTGGCCAGGGCAGTCAGGCAAGAGAAAGAAATAAAGGGTATTCAGTTAGGAAAAGAGGAAGTCAAATTGTCTCTGTTTGCAGATGACATATGATTGTATATTTAGAAAACCCCAATGGCTCAGCCCAAAATCTCCTTAAGCTGATAAGCAACTTCAGCAAAGTCTCAGGATACAAAATCAACATGCAAAAATCACAAGCATTCCTATACACCAATAACAGACAAACAGAGAGCCAAATTATGAGTGAACTCCCATTCACAATTGCTGCAAAGAGAATAAAATACCTAGGAATACAACTTACAAGGGATGTGAAGGGCCTCTTCATAGAAAACTACAAACCACTGCTCAAGGAAATAAAAGAGGATACAAACAAATGGAAGAACATTCCATGCTCATGGATAGGAAGAATCAATATTGTGAAAATGGCCATACTGCCCAAAGTAATGTATAGATTCAATGCTATCCCTATAAGCTACCACAGACTTTCTTCACAGAATTGGAAAAAACTACTTTAAATTTCATATAGAACCAAAAAACAGCTTGCATAGTCCAGACAATCCTAAGCCAAAAGAACAAAGCTGGAGGTATCACGCTACCTGACTTCAAACTATACTACAAGGCTACAGTAACCAAAACAGCATGGTACTGGTACCAAAACAGATATATAGACCAACGGAACAGAACAGAGGCCTCAGAAATAACACCACACATTTACAAGTATCTGATCTTTGACAAACCTGACAAAAACAAGCAATGGGAAAAGGATTCCCTATTTAATAAATGGTGCTGGGAAAACTGGCTAGCCATATGCAGAAAGCTGAAACTGGATCCCTTCTGTACACCTCATACAAAAATTAACTCAAGATGGATTAAAGACTTAAATGTAAAACCCAAAACCATAAAAACCCTAGAGAAAACCTAGGCAATACCATTCAGGACATAGGCATGGGCAAGGTCTTCATGACTAAAACAGCAATAGCAATGGCAACAAAAGCCAAAATAGACAAATGGGATCTAATTAAACTAAAAAGCTTCTGCACAGCAAGAGAAACTATCAGAGTGAACAGGCAACCTACAGAGTGGGAGAAATTTTCTGCAATCTACCCATCTGACAAAGGGCTAATATCCAGAATCTACAAAGAACTTAAACAAATTTACAAGAAAAAAAAAACAAACAACCCTATCAAAAAGTGGGCAAAGGATATGAACAAACACTTCTCAAAAAGAAGACATTTATGCAGCCAACAAACTTATGAAAAAATGTTCATCATCACTGGTCATTAGAGAAATGCAAATCAAAACCACAACGAGATACTATCTCATGCCACTTAGAAAGGCGATCATTAAAAAGTCAGGAAACAACAGGTGCTGGAGAGGATGTGGAGAAATAGGAACACTTTTACACTGTTGGTGGGAGTGTAAATTAGTTCAACTATTGTGGATGACAGTGTGGCAACTCCTCAATGATCTAGAACTAGAAATACCATTTGACCCAGCAATCTCATTACTGGGTATATACCCAAGGATTATAAATCATTCTACTATATTGAAGCACTGTTCACAATAGCAAAGTCTTGGAACCAACCCAAATGCCCATCAATGATAGACTGGATAAATAAAATGTGGCACATATACACCATGGAATACTATGCAGCCATAAAAAAGGATGAGTTCATGTCCTTTGCAGGGACATGGATGAAACTGGAAACCATCATTCTCAGCAAAGTACGACAAGAAGAGAAAACCAAACACCACATGTTCTCACTCATAAGTGGGAGTTGAACAATGAGAACACATGGACACAGGGAGGGGACCATCACACACTGGGGCCTGTGAGTGGGTGGGGAGCTGGAGGAGGGATAGCATTAGGAGAAATACCTAATGTAAATGACGAGTTGATGGGTGTAACAAACCTGCACGTTGTGCACATGTACCCCAGAACTTAAAGTATAATAAAAAATAAAAATTAAAAAATTAGCCAGGATGCTGAGGCAGGATACTCACTGGAGCCCATAGGGTTGAGACTGCAGTGAGCCCTGTGCCACTGCACTCCAGCCTGGACAACTGAGCAAGATCCTGTATAATTAAAAAAAAATGTTGAAGGCCAAGAGTATTAGAAGGCTGAACATGATGAGGCAGCACACACTGGATCATGTCTGCAAATAACGGTACTCGATTTACTCCCTTGACGTAGCAATTCCTCTGATAGGAATATATCTGACATACACACTCAAATACATGTGAAATAATGTCTGCACATTCACTGAAGCACTGTTTGTAATAGCAAATGTGGAAAGCAAATTCCATGTCTGGTAGAAGAGGACTGTTAAATGAGATGTTATCCAAGAAAGGGGCAACCACACAGCCCTTAAAAAGAATGGGGATGGGCCGGATGCACTGGCTCACGCCTGTAATCCCAGCACTTTGGAAGGCTGAGGTGGGCGGATTGCTTGAGGTCAGGAGTTCACGACCAACCTAGCCAACATGGTGAAACCCCATCTCTACTAAAAATGCCAAAAATTAGCCAGATGTCGAGGCACACACCTGTAGACCCAGCTACTCAGGAAGCTAAGGCAGGAGAATCCCTTGAACCCGGGAGGCAGAGGTTGCAGTAAGCCACGATTGCGCCACTGCACTCAAGCCTGGGCCACAGAGCGAGACTCCATGTTGGACAATTAAAAAAAAAAGAAAAAAAAATGTGAGGATGCACACTTTAGTGTTAAACGTTAGAATGATCTGTCCAAAATTAACCAAAAAATGAGAAAAAAAAAAACATGGTGCCAAAGTGTATAGAGGACAAGTCCATGTGTGTTTCACATGTATACATAGACATACAGACTGTAGATACATAGAGTATCTTGGGGAGAAAACAGGAAACCAGTTTCAGTGATTGCCCCCAGGAGGGGAAGGAAACAGGTGGGAAGGAGACTTCCTCTCCATTATGTATCCTTCTGTACCTTTTGCATGTTATTTACCTAGTTCAGAATACAAATTACATCATAACTCTTTAAAAAAGTGATGATACTGAAGTCGAGGTAAATACCTATGACTTTTAAAATGTTATTTGTCATCACTTGGAGCACTCACTATCTCCCTTGTTCTGGGAATTTCTTTCCATCAAAATAAAGACAGTGAGGCTCGATGGTTGGGGGAGCCTGGAAGTTTCATGGACTGCCCATCTCTCCAAGGTGTGATTTCTCAGAGCCTGCTCCGGGATGGGGGAAATGGCCAACTGTTGATGCTTCAAAGGGCTCTCAAAAAGAAGAGAGGGCAGGAAGATGTCCGCAAAGCAGCCCAAGCCCGCAGTTAACTCTCCTTCCTCCTGGTGGTTTTGCTCCTGAAAATCTCTGCCCGTGTGTTAAGCAGAGAGAATAATGAGTTACATTCTCACTTCCACCTTCTCAGCACCCTGAAGCAGATCCCATAAATCTGGCAACGACCGGGTGATGATTGGTTGATTGGCTGAACATTCCCATGGCTGAATTGAATCATGAGCGTCAGTGATGGTACCAGATGTCGACTCACCTCCTCATCATTCTTTGAGCAAATGTCCACGCAGCACTTACCACTATACTTGTACAAAAGAGGACGTTGAATCTCCCCCGCTTGACTCTTCTCATTTTTATTTTCTCACTTATTTTCATTTATTTGTTATTCCCCAACCATAATTCTCACAGGGGTAAAAACAATCGAGACGTGTGAATCAGATGTCAACAGCAGCCCCGGTGTTAGTGCTGGGAGCAGCTCTAACAGTCAGCAGAGGAAGCGCGCGGGCTGTGTGGGCAGGCTGGGTTGGGCCGTCAGAGTAGGTGTCCCAGACGCCCATAAACCAGGGCTGCCACAGAGTCAGTGCTGCCAAGAAACAAGATCTCTAGATGAACAGACGGGGCAGACTTCCAAGACTTGATTATACAGAATTTACGTCATAATCTCATTGAGCAAACTTTTATTGGGTTCCTACTATGGGTTAAGCCTTGTGAGAGCCGCTGACATTGTAACAAGTCAATGAACTATGACAGTTTACAGGCTAGCTTGGAAGACAACTGCAACACCATGCCAGCACTGGAGGACTGGGGGCACCCTCTCACTAAGGGTCTGGGCCTCTGGTCTCTGCTTGCCGCCTGTAGATAGATATGTGTCTCCCCAGCATACTCCAGATTCTAAGTGCAAAGCCTCAATGTCTGTCCTTGCATATCCCATAGTAAGGAAAGCACAGACTTTAAAATCCTTTAAATCTGAAGTTGAATCCCAGCCCTTGCAGCATGACCCTGGGAAGGCTTCAGAGATTCAGTTTCCACATTACACGGTTGTTTTAGTGATTACCTGAGGTAACTTATGTTATGCACTAGTTTTAGGACGTAGCACATCCATTCAGGACTGTGGGTATTCATAAGGTTTTCCTATTAGACGGAATAATGGAAGCCATGTTCATACAACCATCTGCATTATAGACAGGTATGGTATCACAGATGCTATACAGTTATACATACGTCAATGCTCTGTCTTTATGCCTCATTTTCCTTCCTTCCTATTTATGGACCATATTATCAGAACATTGTCCTTCCCTCTCAATCATTCTTTTAAACTTCCTTTCTTCTATCTTCACATGATGTTTCAGAGCAAGGTCAGCCATTTCTACTGTAATGTCAGCCCAAGGTCAATGTTGGGATGTTATGATTTGATTTGTATGTAAGACAAAGTTAAGTTCCAATGTCCATCACCAAGTAGGATCCCATCATACCCTAGAGGGAGTAACGTCTTTTCCTCAGTAACAGAAAGCAACACGCTGATGAGAAGATTATAACTTTATGGAACCAATGGAATTCCTGCGGAAGCCTGGGCTCTGACAAAAGGGAAGAGAAAACAGGGCAGGTAAGGCATTCTAGCTGACTGTTCAGCCTGCCGCCAGCTTTCCAAAAGGAGTTTCTCCCGGGCAGATCATGTTACAGACTCTCACCTCCAGTGACAGAAAAACAGCTTCCCAGGACCTGATGTACACATTGCTGATGGGTTTTCTGTCAGGATGAGAGTTTTATCTGAAGCTGTCTTAACAACACCCAAGATACGGTTTTCTTCATTCGCATGTTGCCTCGTAATCTAACATCTAGCCACTTGCTCAATATCTTCCTAAAACCTTTTCTGGCTGTTGGCTTCCACTCTTATTTTTCTCTAAAGGTAAAATGTGTGCAGATCCTCTGTTGGAGTGTTCTTTAGATCTATTATACAACTCAGGAAAAATAAACTGTGTTCAAATAGGAATTCAAGGAAACCATGTTGATGGGTCTGCTCTGTCTTGGGGAGAGAGAGACATGAGTGGGTAGGAAGAATTCTTGTGTGAACGTCCAGCTTCTTGGATGTTGTGAATAAATTATCCTTAGATGTTTCACTAAACTATAAAAGTTAAATAATACAAATTTCCTGGTCATGATGTAGCACACCTGTAGTCCCAGCTACTTGGGAGGCTGAGGCAGGAGGATCCCTTGAGCTCAGGAGTTTTGAGGCCAGCCTGGGCAACATAGTGAGACCCCATCTTTAAAAAACAAACCAACCAAAAAAAAAAAACTTCCTAAAAATATTTTTGAGGAGCAATGAAGAAGTTTAAAAAGCATAAGAAAAAAGGATGTTTATCCCATTAAACTATAAACAGAGCCAAAGTCACAAAGAAAAAACTCAACACAAATTCCGAAACCTCCGTTTAATTGCTTGTGGCTTAAATCTTCTCACTTACAGAGGGTCCCTTTCCCCAGAGCCCCGGCAGACCCCCAAGAAGAATCCCACTTAGCAAAGGCCAAACCCATCCACAAAGGTCGACGCTGGTGTCCACTCCCCCAACATGCAAAATACTCTTGTCAAAATTTCAAGTATAGATTAGATAACAGCATGTTTCATCATCTAAAAATAAAAATTTAAATTTAAATAAAAGAAATTACTAGTCCTCCAAAATCAAATTTATCTGAAAACAACAGTTCGCAGAATGCTTTTGCTAAGCTGCGTGGTGATAAATGACACCGGGGTACTGCAGTGTCCTCAGGGCTTTATGACTCACCAAAGAGCCACATAAATCATGGTTGGCTTGGTCTGTGTGGTGTGAATGTTATTAAGGCCTTTGAACACTTTTTTTTGACATTAAGTAGTTCGTTTAGGGCATATTAATCAACTTAATCAGAAGTCCCCACTTCCCAATCATGGGGGGAGGGAAGAGAATCTACAAGAAAATGCAGTGACTGACCTTTCTTTGTGGCCACAAAACCTTCCACTCTGTCTGTCCAGTCATCCATCTATGCCACAAATCTTTATTAGTGCCTGCCCTAGGTACCAGGAGCTCCGAGATACTTGCAATTCCTCTATTCATCCAACACCTCCCCTGACCCATCCATCCTTTTCTTCTCCTCTGTTTAGAATCACCTTCTTGTCTGGTCATTTGTGACCAAAACTGTGAAATAAAGACAGACCCTGTTTCCCCAGACTTCTCATAGGTGTGCAAATTTACTGTTAAATGCTTAGGTGTGCAAATTTACTATTAAATGCTTAAGACGAGACATTTACTCAAATGCCCAACTTCCCATGAGAAATACTAGAGGTTTTAATGAAACAAAGAATTCCTTTATGCCCTGCTTCTAAAGAGTCAGGTTTTTATGGTGATTTTATGCTCTAAACCAAAGGCAGACATCACCTCATTTGACTGTCATGTGGGTTTCACATATTCACCCTTCAAGACAGAATTCTCAATCGGGTGCTAAGACCCTCTTCCTGACCAGAGCTGCTTAGAAGTTCCAACATCTATCAAGTGTTCTTTCAAAAATAAATGTACCAGAGAATCTCATTTTCCCTTCATAATTCCTCAAATTAGGAAAAAAGATTTATTATGCATGAAATCTGAAATAATAGGATTACTTCCTAAGCAATTACATACTTAATCATTTTAACCCAAAGGATGGGAAACCCAGCCAAAAATGCCTCTTTTACATAGAAGGATATTTTAGCAAAGAGATATCTTAACTTCTTTTGCTGGATACACTTCAGGTGAGCTTTAAAACAGCAATTTATCTGTAGACCATGAGGGCAAACTGCATAAATGTTCACACAGTTGCAAACCTTGTCTTTACTTTTGTTGTTTTGTTTTGTTTTTTAACTTAAAGATCCCAACCCTCCTCTAACAGTGGCCAGTGCTTTCTTCCTTTCAATGATATCACTACTTTTAATTGGCTTCTTTTGAAATCCCAGACTCCTAAAAAATGTACCCCATTCATCTGTGCTTACTTTGCCAGTGATTCCATGTTACTCGTCAGTACATGCTAGCTTGCCTTTTCATCTTTAAGGTTAGTCTTTTTCTCCCTGCTTCTTAATATATTTTGACTTGGAAAAACTGATCAGGTTATTTTAAGGCATTTTTAAAAGGTAAAGTGTTATCATGGGGCAAATAAATAACTACGATGAGGCTGGGCACGGTGGCTCATACCTGTAATCAGCACTTTGGGAGGCCAAGGCGGGTGGATCATCTAAGGTCAGGAGTTCAAGACCCAGCTTGGCCAACATGGTGAAACCTCGCCTCTACTAAAAAAAAAAAAAAAAAAAAATTAGCCAGGCATGGTTGTGGGTGCCTGTAATCCCAACTACTTGGGAGGCCAAGGCAGGAGAATCACTTGAACCCAGGAGTCAGAGGTTGCAGTGAGCCAAGATCTCACCACTGCACTCCAGCCTGGGCAATACAGTGAGGCTCCATCTCAAAATAATTAAATAACCAAGACTGGAGTCTGAAAAGAGCACTTAAATGGTACTTAGACTCATTGTTCAAGGCCTCATGATGCTGGCTTGCAGGACGGCTAGGGATAGTTTGCTTGGTAAGGCAACACCATCCCCTCAGGGAAATTACCTTCTTGTGTTTTCTGTATTTAGTTGCAACAGGACCATCTTGCCAATAAGCAGTAACTGTTGACTTCATTCACGATTTTTACTGACATGCTTTTCTCTGAATCTGGCCTCCTCCATGGCACTGGGGCTTAAAGTAATCCAAATATTGTTCTGTGTGGGAATCAATCTCTTCCAGCTTTTTTGGGAAACCTTTAATAAAGGCTCATAATGCTCCTGGGAGATGTGGTTTTCCCTAATCTCCAAACGGAGCAAACGAGATACACAAAGGTAACGTGTTTCTCCAACATCACACAAGGATCCTCTAGCTATGGTGAAGGCAAGAATTGTACCTTATTCTCAGTTTTTAAACCTTGCTAGGAGAACATGTTCCCTCCCTTTAGGCCAATAAGTCGTATTAACCCAAGAATTGATGTTGCTTTTCCAATCTAATAATAAAGGTCACTTCCAGTAATGGGAAAAGGACACATTTGCATATATCACTCACAGCCCATTGTCCTGAGAACAGAGCCTGGAGCCAAACAAAGCTTTCCTCATGCAGTAGAATCACGGGGGCCTTCAAAATTCTTATCTATCTCGATGGTCCTGAATATGTGGCCCATGTCACAATATAAAAATATGACTGTCAGCTCTAGACAGGTTGGTGTTAGTCTAAATGCCACAGGAAGGATGTGTGTGTATGTGTGTGTGCGTGTATGTTTCACCAAAGCTATTTACTAGAGACAATCATTTTTTTTCCTACAGCCCTCTCTGTAATTCCTAATTTTAAGAGGAAGAGAGGAAACAAGATGACTTGTGTTGGCATAAATATGTGTGAAAAGTGCCAAGGTACATACTGATTATTGTGAACTGCAGGGTTGCATGTGGTTTTGTTTTTTAGCAGCTTATCCCTGTTGACAGAAAGAAACTCCTGACAGATGAGCAGATAAATGTCACTGAAAAACACCATAAACTTCTGTCTCCCTTCAGCTCTCACAGTAATGAATTGAAGCATCTGCATCCTTTGCCCTGAAGCCTGGGAACACTGGACACTGAATTCATTCATCTTCCCTCCCCGCTTCCCTCACTCCGCATCTTTTGTAACATCTATTTCCTAACAGTCTCCAGGCCCGGTGTTAAACTTCAGATCTGGGAAAAAACTGGATTGGCTTCTGGCACTGGAAACTTTTCTCCACGCAGCCTTTTTAGATGGTTTTGGCAGGCACATATAATACCAGTGGAGAGAGAAATCCCACTGGCAAGAGAAAATAAAAACTTTAACATAACTGTAATGGCCCTGAGTGGTGTTTTACATGTTATGCTTGCTCAAGATTTATGTTAAAGTCAACCTTGCAAAAGAGGCTTTTTAAAAAGTCTATCAAGCTGCCAAAGTTTAAACAGCTCTTTCTTTACTAACCAATGACAGTAGATTTTAACAGCTTAAATGACCTGCGACAAACGCATTTCTCAGTATTCAATTTCACCCTGTAGTCTTTCAATTACTTCACCAATGTCTGAGAACTTTTGTCCCTCTCTCCCCTTTCTCTCTTCTTTTTCCATATTTCTGTCTCCAAAATGTGAGAGGGATATAAGTGAAATGAAACTAATTAATCCAAAGTCATTGAAGTTAATATTTTTTTAAAGAGATGGAGTCTCACTCTGTCACCCAGGTGACAGTGGTGTAATCAAAGGTCACTGCAGCCTCAAATTCCTGGGTTCAAGCAATCCTCCTGCCTCAGCATCCCAATGAAATTAACTTTTTAATTTATGTATCTTTTTAATTAGAGATAGGATCTTGCTCTGTCACCCAGACTGGAGTACAGTGGAGTGATCAAAGCTCACTGCAGCCTCAAACTCCTGGGCTCAGATGATCCTCCTGCCTCAGCCTCCAGAGTAGCTGGGACTATAGAGGCACACCACCATACCTGGCTAAAATTTTTTTATTTTTTGTAGAGATGGGATCTTGCTATGTTGCCCAGGCCAGTCTTGAACTCCTGGCCTCAAGTGATCCTCCCAGCTAGGCCTCCCAAAGAGCTGGGATTACAGGTGTGAGCCACTGCACCTGGCAGAAATTGATATTTAATTTGAGGATCACATTCAGAAGTATTCTTTCCTGGCCCCAAAGTTTTTACCAGACATCTCTGCCAGACCTGAACGTTGTCACTGTTCACTCTGGCACCACTAACTGCCAGGTAGTTTCTTCCTGAGCTTGCTGGTTGTCACTATTCCACACACATGCTTCCCTAGGTCAGCTCCCACAGCCAGGCCAGTGTGCCCCTAGGGGCAGGGTCTCTGCCCGAAAGCCTTTGGCACCCCCGGCTCACTCCATGGAACCTACTCCCCCACGCAGGACTTCTTCCATGTGGAAAGAGGAAACGCCTCTGCACATGTGTAACTAAGCAAAATGGAAACACCGTCTGCCTGTAACTAAGCAATATTGATATCTCCCTGAGCTGGCTGATCAATTCCCCTAGCAGCTTATAGTTTTTCAATCACTGCCTCTGACAATTCCTGACAAAAACATACTTCTACTCATGAGCTCCTTTGTGTGGCTCAAATATACATGGCTGAAATGAGGATTGTGTCTCTAATAAGAAGCCAGTCTAACAACACACCAGAGGTGTTTTCTTTCTTTTTTTTTTTTTCCTTTTTTCTTTTCCTTTTAAACATATTCATCCTGTGGAGGCCACCTGCTTCCAAGAAGGAGCTGAGGCAGTGGAACCAGGTGGGCAGGTAATGAGTTTTCATGCTGATGTGGTACCTCAGATGCCCAGTAAGTGACAAGGGGCAAAACCTATGGGTGAAAATGAGAAAGGACAGAATTCAAAAACCACCTTCAAGGAGGAAGGAGGTTGGCCAGCTGTTTTCCATTCCAAGTCAAGACAGGAGAGAAAAATAGGCTGAGGCAGTGAAGCGGAGAGAGAGAAGAAAGACTTTCTAGTCAACTCAAGTCCTGGTCTGAGGCTGCACCCCCGCCCTTGAGAACCTCACCAGGGCATTAACCGGTCCCCACCACAAGGACCAGACAGAGGGCCCTCTGGCCACAAGATTCTGTGTAGGGACTCTGGAGCCATGTATAGCCTATGAATCCTTTCAAGTTTATTTGAACTTACAGTGTTTTATATTGGCTCTAATAGTTTAAACGCAAAGGGCAATGCTGGGAATGACCATCAAAATTTTAAAAACTCGGCGCTGCCCAGGCCACAGCTGCAGGCTGTGTCCACTGTCTAAGCCTGCAGCAAAGCCCACCTGGCCTTTGTGGGGGTCTTTGCAGAATGTTCTGCACACAGGACCCTCAGGTAGGGTGTTTCTACTGTGAGATGTGAGGTGACTATTCCCTGGGAATATGACCAGTTCTGAAAGGAAGTATGTCTTTTGAAGACAGATAAAAATGCAAAAGTTGGCCAGCCACAGTGGCTCACACCTGTAATCCCAGCACTTTGGGAGGCCAAGGTGGGAGGATTGCTTGCTTGAGGACAGGGGTTTGAGAACAGCCTGGGCAACATAGCAAGATCCTGTTTCTAGGAAAATAAAAAAAATAGCCAGGTGTGGTAGCACATGCCTATAGTCCAGCTGCTTGGGAGGCTGAGGCAGGAGGACAGCTTGAGCTCAGGCATTCTAGACTAGAGTGAGCCATGATCATGCCACGACACTCCAGCTGTGATCATGCCACTGCACTCCAGCCTGGGCAACAGAGCAGACCCCGTCTCAAAGAAAAAAAAGAAAAAGAAAAAAAGGCAATGGTGTAGAAGGCACCACTTGTCTTTTCCATTGAAATGACCCACCTTCACCCCTCTCAATCCCCATGCCAGGGGATTGTACCACTTCTACGAAAAGAAGCTGTGAACCACTAAGTAGAACTTTGCACCAATTATCCCCTCAAGGGCCCGCTGACCTGCATACATAGAGTAGTGTTGGATGGTCATACTCAGAATTTTACAAGATGCCTAGTGACAGTCATGGTTCCCAGGTACCTAGGAACTGCCAGATATCTAGTAAATTCTAAATCACTATGCCAATGTTCATTTTTCTTATCTGATGGATATCGAGTATGGTCAAATAAAACTAGACTTGCCACACAAAAGCTTTGCTCCATCGGTGGCGGGGCCAGGGTAGAGAGAAAGCCATCCAACCTGAGAAGCCTCATGGCAGCTGTGAGCATCCTGAGGAAACATTCTTTTAGAGTGATGAACAGGACGGCTGCTAAAGGTGTGACCCATTTCTGGGGGGTCTAGGGGCACACATAGCTGACACTGGCTAGCCCAGATGTCTAAGACGGCTTCTGAGCTGGCTCAGCCTCCCTGCCCTTTCTCCCATTTAGTTATGGAAATCTTTTTCTAAAATATTGAGCTCATCATTAAAAATAAATAGGTGAATGGCTCTGCCCCCACCTGCCCCCCAGCCCCTGACCTGTAAGGCAGAATTCAGTGTCCTCCCTCAAACATTCTAGCGCCTCCCCCAGTTGGTCACAGGCCCCTCTAATAAATGTGCCGCAGTTCTCCAACAGGGACCCTCTGCTCTAACCATGCTCTCACCTAAACTAGTGATTAACATCACCTTTCAGTTCCGTGAGCATTAACTCTGCCACCGGGAACATCCCTCCCCCATCTCTCCATCCATGCAGCTGCTGCCATTCCTTCAGCGTCCTCTCCAATCACACCTCCTCCCTATAGCTTTTTCTGATCATTTCCCCCTCATTCCCCCTTCCCTGGAGTCTTCCATAGACCCTCAGAACCTCACCAAAGCACTCACACACAGTGAGTGTTTGATATCCACCTTTAAATGAGCAAATGGCTTTGGTGGATGCAAAGTACATAAAGCCAAAACTTCAGTCCCGCTAAGGCCTGCTCAGTGTTGCTGGTTCCTAGTCTGCGGCTGGATGGATCATTGGCTTTTCTGCAAATGAAGGCCAGAGCATCCATGGAGAGAGATGCACACATCCATTATTTGAAGCATGGTGGAGTGCACATTTTAATGGGGAATGAGTCCCCTCAATTAGAAGACATTTTAAAGTTGGGAGATTCGTTTTTTTTTTTTCTTTTTTTTTTTTGAGACAGGGTCTCACTCTGTCACCCAGGTTGGAGTGCAGTGGTGCAATCTCAGCTCACTGCAGCCTTGACCTCCTGGGCTCAAGCAATCCTCCTACCTCAGCCTCCCAAGTAGCTGGGACCATAGGCGTACACCACTACATTTGGCTAATTTTGTTTAGTTTTTGTAGAGATGTGGTACTGGGATTCAAATACATGGAAACTTCCTGCCTCTCCCCACTCCTGCTACTGAACTTGGAGTTGAGAGCAGAAGGCAGGCAAAGACAGCAACAGCCACACTATATGGATGGGTATGCACAGGTACTGTTGGTGCCCGCTCTAGGGTGCCAGTGCAGCTTGAGAAGGGCAGGGGCCTCATACAGGAAGGTTGGTGACTTGAAACTGAGCAATTCACCCATGAGACTGGAGAGGAGGTGCCACCTGAAGAAAAGGGCAATACGCTTACAGGTGGGCTTCAAGGCCTTGTGTAATTCACTAGAGTGGCTAAGATTAAAAGATGGACAATACCAGATGTTGATGAGGATATGAAACAACCAGAACTCTCAAGCACTAGTGGAGGGACTGTACAATGCTGCAGTCACCGTGGAAACTAGTTTGCAACAGTCTTCTAAAGTTAAACATATACTTCTGTACAATACAGGAATGGTACTTACCTGAGAGGAATTAAAACATGTGCTTACTGCTGGGCACAGTGGCTCACACCTGTAATCCCAGCACCTTGGGAGGCTAAGGCAGGAGGATTGCTGGAGGCCAACAGTTTGAAACCAGCCTGGAAAACATAGTAAGACCTCATCTCTACAAAATATTTAAACATTAGCTGGACGTGGTGGCACGTGCCTGTAGTCTCAGCCACTTGGGAGGCTGAGGTAAGGGGATCGCTTGAGCCTGGAGGTTCAAGGCTGCAATGAGCTATAATCATGCCACTGCATTCCAGTTTGGACAGCAGAATGAGGCCCTGCCTCTTTAAAAAAAAAAAAAAATGCTCACAGAGACATGTACATGAATGCTCCTGGCAGCTTTATTCAGAATATAAAAAACTGGAAAATAACACAAATGACCACCAACTGGTGAAAGGATAGACTAATTGTGATTACGTCCCCACAATGGAATACTCATCAGCTGAAAAAATAAAAAAAGAACAAACTTCTGATATACATATCGTGAATAAATATCAAAAGCTTTATAGACGAAAACAAGCCAGACTACACAGACTACTACATACTCTATGATTCATTTATGTGAAATTCTAAAACAAAAAAATTTTTTAAATGACAAAAGTACAGTGACACAAAGCAGACCAATACTTTCCAGGGGCTGGAGACAAGGGGAGGGGACAGAAATGAAAGGGTGTGAGCAAATTGTTCTAGATCCTGATCACGGTGGCAGAGGTTCCATGGATAAATCCATTTGTCAACATTCATTGAACTATACTTGGGACATCAGTGCATTTTATTGTGTGTAAATTGTACCTCAATAAAGTTGGTTATGAAAAGAAAAAGAAAAAGGCTAGTGTATCTGCTAAGGGGGTGGACTTTATCCAGAAGGTGCAGGGAGTCAACACAGTCAACCTCAGCAGGGGAGTGACAAGGGGAGATGTGTGCTTTAGAAAGATGCTCTGGCAGTAGCAGAGGATGGCTTAGAGACGGTCCCACAGAAGGCAGTTAGGATCACACTGCCCTTCCTCTAACTGAGACACTGTCTGACCTCCAAGGGCACAGTGGGAGAATTTGCATGCATGGCCTCCTCGAAACTGAATGATGCTGTCCAACAGCCCCTCTGCCTGCTCTCCTTCTGGGGAACACACCTGGAGACAATGACAAAGGTATACCCCAGCCTCCAAGCATCTGCAGTGCCAGCAACCAATGCATTGTGAGGACACATTCATTCATTTATTTTTATGCTCCTCACCTGTTACCAGGGAAAAGCATTCAGTGCCCATGCCCAAGCACAGAAGCCTGAGGGCATGGTCTGCTTAGAGATCAGTTCTGAAAGCCAGAGGGGGTTTGAGAGGGGACATGATGTGGCCGCTATCTCCTCTTTCATCACCTCCTTGGAATCTCCAAGAAGGGCAAATGGATTCAGCTACACATAAATCCTTGTTTCTAGCCACGGGGATACTATGTTTCAGAAACTCTCTACAAGCTTTGGAATAGGATACAACTGAAACACACATATACATGTGCCTTTACCTGGGGAAGGGAAAATACCAGCACATGCCCCACCACCCGCCATGTCTTACTGGGTAATTCCTACTAATTAAATACTCAGGATAAATGTCAGCTAGATTTACTTTTCATGACAATGATTGCATTGTTTGATGAAAATCTTGAGCTATTTGGAATGATTGTGATTTGCACTGGTCTGTCTGCTGGTGGGGGTTCAGGCAGAGAGTAGGCGGGCACATACCTCCCTCAGCTATGATGGCAGAGGTGGTGCCTGCCAGCCATAGTGCTTAGGAGATACGGCTTTGAGTGGAGCAGTTATACAATAAATCCTTGCTCTTTTGCACCTAGTTGAATAAATCTTTGGGCCACTGCTTTCCCATAATACAAATACACAGGCATCTGAGGGGCAATGCTAAACTGTGCTTTTAAAATTCAGTAAGAAGGCACTTAGATTTCTGCATTCATTGTTCATCACAGCTTTGGAAATAAATGGACTTCCAAGAATTTGCAACCAAGCCTAGTGGGTTTTTCAGAATTTTGTAGCCAAACCTATCACACTTCACAGAATACATAGCTGCAGCTTAGTTACCAGGCAGGGACTTTGCTCTGGGGGTATTGTACTAAATAAAAGTACTTAATGCCCTCATGTAATGAGTTCTTATGTTATGTGGCCTTGGCCTCCGTTTTGAATAGAAGTTTAACTTTATCAGACCAGAAGCAAGGCTCAGTCACCCTTGATGCAGTTTCCAGTTCTACTCCACACCCAAATGGTTTAAGCCAATGGCCAGAGATAAACACTGAGAAGCATCTCTCCCACCTAGCAGGCTGGGCTCCCTACTTTCCCAACGCTTCCTTTAAACTACCCATTGAGACATTTGCCAGTGAACTTAAAGTGACCCATGCCCTATTCCTTTATACAGATGCTTCTTGACTTACAATGGGGCTGTGTCCCAATAAACCCATCATAAGTTGAAAATACCCTAAGTAGAAATGCACTGATACACCTAACCTGTAGAACATCATAGCTCAGCCTAGCCTACCTTCATCATACTCAGAAAACTTACATTAGCCTAGAGTTGGGCAAAATCACCTAACACAAGGCCTATTTTATAATAAGCATTGAATGTCTCATGTAATTTATTGAACATGGTACTGAAAGTGAAAATTGGAATGGCTGTATGGGTCCCTGAAGTAGTTTCTACTGAATGCATATGACTTTTGCACCACCGTGAAGTCCAGAAATTGGAAATCAAAACTACCACAGGTCAGGCACTTTCTGCACCGCTGGTTGCAGCACGCTGTTCATGCCTCTGCCTGACCCTTCATTCCTGCCACTGGTAACCCAGGGACAGAAGACTGCCCTCCCAGCTCATTGCACTCTCGTTGCCTAGAATCTGTAGATAAAAACCCCTTAATTTGTTCCATACTGTGGCGGTGTATTGAATTTGTGCCTTCCATCTGAAGGACCAGGGACTGCCCCAGGCTGAGTTTTCCCCTTGGATGCCAGGGAGAACATAGGTCAGGCTCCCAGCACCAGAGCCATGGTCAGACAAGGGCATCTGCCAGTATAAACAAATTTCCCATATGAGGGACCCCTGGTCACAGGTAGACATTAAGCCATCCTCCAGGTAAAAGAAGGATGCCGTGAAAGGCTCATGTTAACCATCCCGATTCAGCTCCCCTTCATTTACCGTTGGGGCAGGGTTGCTAGCCGCCCTGGCACTGGAATCTCAGTTTAGCTGGGGGCTCTCAAAACACCTAATCTCTGGGACATTTCTTATTGGAGAAGAGGATTGAGCTATCTACACCATTACATATGCTTATGAATGGTCAGTCCCTGGTTGCATCAATTAGTTTTGCTTATCTGAATGGCTCTGGCATTCCTAATGGCAGTTGTGGTTTGCATATTTCTATTTCATATTTCTATAGAAATATTTCTATTTCTTTCTCCAGCAACTAATTTGTATAAGGTGTTAGCCTATGAAATATTGCTTCATGAACAGAGGATTAAAATGAGTTGGTTTTTTCAATAGCAAACTCAATGGACATTTTGAAAACAGCCAGGCACAGACCTCTATAATAGTTCCTCTCAGAAGATGTATTTAAGTTTGTCTTTCCTGCTCAACCTCTGTAAACTCCAATGTAGTGGCAGAATATCATCTGCTGTGATCTTAGTGTCTTCATTTATTAATGCATTCACTAGACATTTGGCAGGACTACATTAGTTAAGGTCACCGAGGTTCCAGTAACAAATAGACCCAAGACTTATTATGATGCCAACACTCTAGAATTTAGTTCTTGCTCAAGTTGTGGTCCCTGGTGGGTGTCCTTAGCTGCAAAGGTGGCCTTCCCCAGTGCTACAGCTAGGGACCCAGGCTCCTTTCATGTGTAGCTCCATTATCTTCTACTCCTAAGTATCTGCAGCAAGCTGGTGGAGGAGATGGAGGAGGCACACCTACTTCTTAAAGGCCTTGGCCCCAAGATGCCACACACCTGCTCACATTGTCTCTGTGAGGACCAGTCACATGAGGACTTTGTACCTGACTACAAAGAGGGCCAGGCAATGTAGCTTACGTTTGCACACTGCTTCCTAGCTATAGGTCTGTCCTACGGAGGGAGAAGATAGGCTTTGGCAGGCAGCTAACCATCTCTGTCACAAGGCCAGCTGCTTTCTTGATTGATACACAGCTTTCTTCCAAAGCAGGCTGCAGGGACCTAAAAGCTACTCTCAGCCTGGCACCATATTGGCTGCTGAAAAGCATTGCTGTAGTGAGATGATAATGCCCAGTTCTGGGGTTGCATGAAGGAGGGAAGGTGGAAGTCATCTTAAGTAGGAAGGAAGTGGTCCCTGTGGCTTATATGACACATACACCACAAGGCAGGTTTCCTACCTCACGGCATCTAAATAGGATCTAGGCATTAGCAGGGTTTGCTAAGTATGTCTAGATGGTAAGACAGGGATCAGGTGTTTACTTTATAACACCTCATGTTTTCCAAATTATCTATAATAAATATGTTTTACTTTCATAATCAGAGAAAACGTCTTTTTAAGCAAAACTATTATCAACAAATAAAACTAGAATCTAATTTACAAAAGAACTTGAAGAAATAAGATGAGCCCCTTAACTCTGCACCTAGATAGTGTGGCTCTAGAAAATCACTCTTTGGCCCTCTGTAATGGTGCCATGCAACAGCACCTGTGAAACTCTGGCTGCCTTGTAGTCAGCAAGCAACTAGCCCCATGCATGTTGTTTCAGCCTACTGGCTCTCTGCTGGCATGCTGCCCCTTGGAAGCTGGAGGTTTGACAATCATAGTCATGTGGGTAATGAGATCAGAGAGAGAGAATAAAGATCCAGAGACAAAAGGCTGCATCTCGGCAAACTGAGTGTCAGGGCAAATCAAAGAGACAAGGTGGATATGGGCACGCACAAAGGTCAGAGATAGTGATTGAGAGATGAGCTAATGCCGGACAACTGTCCCACTTAAGTACAGAGAACCAACTCAAAAGTCACTACAGAGCTGAAGGTCAAAGCCAGGTTTGCAACCAGAGCAATGGTAGACTGCAGACACAGAAAGATTTTGAGTTGGGAAAATGCTTCCTCAAGCATGAAACCTTGTATGATCTTCCTCTTATTAGAAAAAGATGAAATATTTGCTGCAGTGCAACTGGATGCAAGAGGCAGATTGTGACATCCAACCAATCACTTAGATAGATCCATTCATTTAACTAATATTTACGGAGCACCTATGGCAGGATGGAGACTGTCAGGTGCTACAGATACAGAATAAGACAGCTAAGGCCTTGTCTTCATGTAACTTGAATTATGTTGGAATTTCTACACTACCTTGGAAAAAGTAGCTCATTTGCAAAAATTTTGAGCATATTTGAATAGTCCATTTAGCAGCAAAAGTGCCATTATTTGTACAGCAATCTAAGTTGTACCAGGTTGTATAGCTGAAAAATAACTCAACCCATGGGATGTCCTACTGGGACACTAGATAAGCAATATGGAGGCTGCTGCTTGAACTTTCCATTCCAGTCCCCCTCCCCTGCAATTCAGCCTTTCTGTTGGTAGATGAATTGGAACTCCCTAAAGAGTTAACTTATCAGATAATGACACAATAAGAAGTCTCTCTAGATGTTGATATAATCGTCAGCTCTTCTTATTCTGCTCTGCCATGATGATTGTATGTCAGTGATGACTGTGCTCTCAGGCTGACCTTGGAAGTAGGCAAGAATCAGTATCACAGGCTGGGTGTGGTGGCTTACTCCTGTAATCTCAACACTTTGGGAGGCCAAGGCTAGAGGACTGCTTAAGGCCAGGAGTTCAAGGTCAGCCTGGGCATCATAGTGAGACCCTTCCTCTACCAAAAATACAATTAGCTAAGCATGGTGGCATACACCTGTGGTCCCAGCCACTTGGGCCCAAGAATTTGAGGCTATGGTAAGCTATGATTGCATCACTACACTCCAACCTGGGCAACAGAGTAAGATCCCATCTCTAAAATAAATAAATAAATAAATAATATATATATTATGTGTGTATACACAGACACATATGATCATCAGTGCTTCTAGCTAAATCTGGGAGGTTTTGTTTTTTGAGAGAGGTGATACTTTAATCCTCAAGTTTCAGGAGTTTTTACTGGATTAGGTAACACTTTCCTTTTGTGGGGGGTTTAAAGAACTATGTACTCTCCCCTTCCTGGAACCAATCATAGTTGCAATTTTACATTAATGTGTGTGGTTATTCTATTACTGTCGCTTTCACCTGATAGATTGTAAGAGTCATAAAGAGAAGCACCATGACTGCTTTGTCTCACATTTCATGTCCTGAACCTAATATAGGGCCCAGGACATGGTACAAAACTTTGTGAAAGGCCAAATATGGTGGCTCATGCCTGTAATCTCAGCACTTTGAAGGCCAAGGCGGGAAGGTCGCTTGAGCCCAGGAGTTTGACACCAGCCTGGGCAAGATGGCAAGACCCCATCTCTACAAGAAAATTTAAAAAAAAAAAAATTAGCCAACGGTGGTGGCATGTACCTGCAATCCCAATAAATGTTTGTCATCAGACAGATGGGTCATGAACAGGTTCCTTTATTCCATTTGGCATTTCTTTCCATCAGCATACTGTTTTCTTTACCTCATCGCTGTTCTTTAGGCCTCTCAGAATACTTTGGCATATTTTTAGTATGGCAATTCTTACTTCCCCATCACACTGAACAAATAGTGATATACTTAGCACATAGGGCCAGATCTGGGAAGTCTTGATGATAAAGAAACGAGTTGGGTCTGCCCTATCTGACTCATAGTGTGTCTCCCAAGAGAAAAACCCTATACTACATGGAATGATGCAACTGGAGTAGATTTTCAAATTTATTTTACTTCCCATAAAAGACTCCCATGACAAGTACTCCTTTTCATAGGTGGAATCCACACAGCTTCCAAAATACCCTCAAAGTTGAAAGGAAACTTCTGTACAGTCAAGTACTTTTTTTTTTTTTTTTTTTTTTTGAGATTTCATGGTGCACCCTCTTCTAGTCTTCTGAGACTGGCCCAGGAATGAATGCTGTATATCAGAGCAGTCTGTTTCCAAAGTGACTCCTGGTTTCTCTGACAGGCTCTGTCATCTGGCCATCAGTGACAAGTTTGTTGAGGACATTAAACTGCAACTTTCCATGCTTCCTTGCCATTTGGAATTTGACAGTGAATTTGCTAATTTATTTTCCATATAAAACACTTATTTGGTCTTTATGAGTCTTTACATGGACTTCATTTCTTTCAGGCTGGATTCTTGGAGGGATTAACAAACTGACAGTGATGTTTGATAGAACTTTTCCACCTGCCAAGGTGGAAAATTCTCTCTTGTAGAGAGAATTCAACATACCCTGAAACTACTCAGCCCTTTGCACCTCTGTGATTCCTCAAAAGTCATAAGTGGTGTTCCTACGTTTAGCAAGTATGTATTAAAAAAGTACCATGTGGGCGGGTGCAGTGGCTCACACCTGTAATCCCAACACTTTCAGAGGCTAAGGCAAGAGGATTGCCTGAGGCCAGGAGTTTGAGACCAGCCTGGGCAACACAGTGAGAAAATTTTTAAAATTTGCTGGGCACTGTGGTGCATGCCTGTAGTCCCAGCTACCTGGGAGGCTGAGGCAGGAGGATCACTTGAGCCCAGGAGTTGGAGGCTGCAGTGAGCTATGATGGTGTCATTGTACTCCCACCTGAGCAACAGAGAGAGACCCTGGCTCTAAAAAGAAAGAATGAATCATGTGAAAAGCACCAGGAAGGATACAAAAGAGTCCCTGCCCTCTTTCTCAAGAGGAAAACGTTAAGAAGCAATGTGCAGTGAAAGGTGTCAGTGGCTGTGCTTAGAAGTTCATGGAGGGAGACAGCAGCATCGCCTGCGTGACCAGGGAGGACTTCTTAGAGGAGGGATTAGCTTTACCTGAGCCATGGGAAGATGCAAGGTATTACAGACCAGAAGGGCTGCTGATCGGACAGCTGGAACAATACATTTACGACAATTTAAAATGAAGGAGTGAAGGCTTTATAAATAAACAGGCAACAACAGGGCTATCGATAGTACAATCTAGCTGGGCACAGTGGCTCGTGCCGGTAATCCCAGCACTTTGGGAGTCTGAGGTGGGACTACTGCTTGAGTTCAGGAGTTTGAGACCAGCCTGGGCAACATGGAAAAATCCTGTCTCTATGAAAAAAAAAAAAATTTTTTTTTAATTAGCTGGGTAGGGTGGCTCACACCTGTAACCCCAGCTACTTAAGAGGCTGAGGTGGTAGAATCACTTGAGGCTGCCGTGAGCTGTGTTCATGTTACTGCACTCCAGCCTAAGTGACAGAGAAAGACCCTGTCTCAAAACAAAAAATAATACAATCTATGAAACAAACAGCCACAATCTAACAATAAAGGCTATAAAGTGACTTTACTTCACACCTTTCATGATTTCTCCAGATTCAACCCTCTTATCTTCATTCCATTCTTAGTATTATCTCAAAGGAGAACTTGGCAGGGACCTAAGGTGATTCCAGGCCATACGTGGATTTAGGCCAAGTGGGGGCCAATCCCAGCTGTACTGTTACGGTTTCAGAGAGATAAACCCTGTAAGGCTCAGCTTCCTGATGTTTGAAATAAAGATCATAATACCTACCTGAACAGATGGTTCGGAAGATTAAATAAAATTATGTGTGAAGAATCCTTAGCACAGAGCTCAACATGTGTTATGAACCCAAATAAATGCCAACTATTATTGCATGGTTTGATTCCTCTGGTTTAGTAAGCACAGAATGACAGGCAGATGTTCCTTCCAGTGGGGGCATGTGACATGCACACAATAAATACGTACTGAATTAATTAAGCAAAGGTCCTTTCACTTCATTTAAGAGCTACTATCTATTAAATCAATATGGCATTCGTTTGATAGTCCAGTGACACTTGAGCTGTATTATTTTGAAGAAAATCTGTGACAGAAAATCTCTTCCCTGCTTCACCTCAGAAATGATGAGTAAATAAGGCCGGGCGCGGTGGCTCACGCTTGTAATCCCAGCACTTTGGGAGGCCGAGGTGGGCGGATCACGAGGTCAGGAGATCGAGACCACGGTGAAACCCCGTCTCTACTAAAAATACAAAAAAATTAGCCGGGCGTGGTGGCGGGCGCCTGTAGTCCCAGCTACTCGGAGAGGCTGAGGCAGGAGAATGGCGTGAACCCGGGAGGCGGAGCTTGCAGTGAGCCGAGATCGCGCCACTGCACTCCAGCCTGGGTGACAGAGTGAGACTCCGTCTCAAAAAAAAAAAAAAAAAAAAAAAGAAATGATGAGTAAATAGTTCTGGTCCTTTACAAAAATTGCAAAGAACTGTGGATGGGGTCTTCCATAAATGAGAGGAGCTAAAATGTAATCAAGAGACTGCAAGAACTATTTTGTACAACAAATAATGGGCACTGAATTCAAACTTGACGAATTGTAAGTGATCTCCCTTTTTCTTCCAATAAGGGTTTTTCTGGGCCAGTAGGAGCCCAGGAGTTCGAGACCAGCCTCGGCAACATGAGAAGACCCCAACTCTACAAAGAATCAAAACATTAGCTGGGCATGGTGGCATGCACCTATAGTCCCAGCTACTTGGGAGGCTGAGGTAGGAAGATTGCTTGAGCCGGAGTTTGAGGCTGCAGGGAGCTATGTTTGCAGCCACTGGAACAATAATTTGTAGGAAATGGTAAAGGGGAGTTCAAGTAGGAAGAAGGCCAGGTGAATCTTTAAACATGTGAACAATGTTTGTTTCAAATAAATCTTAGAAAAAAGATTCACCACCCATCAGAGAACACAGTTTTCTAACTCCTCTTTCTCAAAAAAGTACCTATAAACTGGTTTCATACAAATGTTGAGATTTTAAGGAGATATTTCATGCCCTGGGCATACAGCCAGCTTGTTGGCATATTTCAGGAAGAAAGTATCTGGAAATATGTCATAATTGGAGAAGGAAGGCCAAATGATAAATAGTTCATCTAGTACAGCAGATCAGAATATGTCAGAGAGAGAACATTGGCAGGAAAGCTGCCTCAGGACGGGTTTCTTGGAATTCCGGACACCACATGGATCAAATTAACTTCATGGTTCAAGGATATCCTGTTTTCTGAAGCTACTGTGCTTTGAACAACTTTGTAGCATCTGTTGGAAGCAAAATATAATCTGTGGCAACTCATTTATATTTTCAGAACTTTGCCTTCAAAGTCCTGGAGAAGCTCCTCTGATGTTCTAAGAATATCTAACCCATTTTTGGTAGCAGAGCTTTGGTAAAAGTTAATGGTCTCCTAGAGAAACAAGGGGCTCCTTCCCGGCACTGAGAAGGAAAAGTGGCAACACTAACCATGGCCATTAAGACAACAGGGCCGTGGCCAGCTGCAGTGGTTCATGCATGTCATGCCAGAACTTTGGGAGGTTGAGGCAGTAGGATCACTTGAGTCCAAGGAGTTCACAACTAGCCTGGGCAATATGGCAGCACCCTGTCTCTACAAAGTATTCTACCTCTACAAAAATAAAAATGAAAATGTTGGAGAAAAAAAAAAAAAAAAAACAGGAAACAAGAAGACAACAGACCCATAATTGCCAGGTCCCTCACAAAGAGTTGGCACTGTTCTGTAAACATTTTATTTTCTTGACTTCTTTTTATCCTTTGATTTTTCCTCTGCATATTTGCAGCAAAGAGATTTCCAAGATAGTCAAAGTCATGTATTCTCCTATTATTAAAAAGGAAAAATTGAGGGATTGCCTAACTCAATGCAAAGCTCTAATTCACCAGAACCAATTCAGGGCTGGACACTTTACAAAACAGGAGTGTATGAGTGTGTGTGTGTGTAATAAGGAGGAGGGGAAGCTTAGCAGGACAGAGCAACACTTTTTAATCATGACATTCTCTCAACTAATGGATGTGTTCCTGGTCCTTAAGGGTAGATAGATTAAAACAAAAACAAAACAAAACAAAAAAAAGATGGGGTGAGGTAGCTCACCCTCTAATCCCAGCACTTTGGGAGGCCGAGGTGAGCATATTGCTTGAGTCCAGGAGTTTGAGACCAGCCTGGGTGACATGGCAAAACCCTGTCTCTAAAAAATACAAAAATTAGCCAGGCATGGTGGAACATGCCTGTAGTCCCAGCTACTAGGCAGGCTGAAGGCTGAGGCAGGAGGATCACTTGGGCCCAGGAGACAGAGGTGGCAGTGAGCTGTGATCATGCCACTGCAATCCAGCCTGGGTGACAGAGTGAGACCCCATGGCCACCCCCGCCCCCATAAAAACCTCCATGGGTGGATTGTAAAAGATCAGTATGTGTGTGCCTGTGTGTGTGTGTGTGTGCGCGCACACACACGTGCATGCACATGAGAAAAATGCACAACTTTAGGGCATGTGGTCAGATACTGCACCTTAAATTAGGAAAAAAAAAAAAACTGATATAAATGGTGTTTCCACCTCAGAAAACCTTTATAACTAGGGCAGAACAATTATGTGTATTCCCCCAGAGGCTGTCTGCAAGACTACCTAGAAAGATCCAGAAAACTTTTTCTTTTCCATTTTGGGAAAGTACCAGGAAAAAAAAAAGTGAAAACTAAATCTGAGTTAACAACAAAATCTATCATTTCAGGTCACTCATGCAGACTTGAATGAAATATTATTTCTATTATTTGCTTGGAAATGTTTTTTACAGGACTTGAATATTATTTCTATTCTTTGCTTGGAAATGTTTTTACAGCTAAAAAGCAAAATCAGAGATGCCCATGTCAATTTCTGTTAAAATAAATATAAGTTACAATTTTTAATGAAAAACATAAAGGCTGCATAAGTCTACTTTAGTTACTTGCATTTATTTAAGTATCTCTTACTTCAATGATAGAAAATGGCAGAAATTTATTCTCGAGCGTGACTTGTTAGAGTTAAGGTAGTTTACTCCCTACTTCATACTCATCAACTTCAATTAGCTTTCATAAATAAACTATATAATCAAATACCACTGAGTTATCTGGCAAGGCTGCAAAATTGGTCACTTAAATTATTAAATTATTTTTTAAATGTAGTCTACCAAAACTTACAAGGCCAAACAGAGAGGAGGACAGTATTTTAACCAGATATGAAAGACAAGATTATGTATAAGGTATAAAGAGATCATCCAAATTCATGAGAAAAACATTGTCACCAGTAGATAAATGGGCAAAGTGTATTAACTACAATTCACAGGTAAGAGGAAGGACAAATTAGCAAACATCTAATAAATATATGTCTTCATTTGTAATCAAAGAAATATGCTTTTAAAACAACCCCAAGAAGCAATTTTATACCTGCCCATATAGCATCTTTTTAAAGAAATCACACATCCAATGTTATCAAGGTTAAGGTAAAACTGGTTTTCTTGTTCAGTGCTAACAGAATGATACACCATCACAATCCCTACAGAAGGCAAAACAGCAGTACATAAACCATATGCATTTGTAAAGAAGAAATAAATACTCAACCACTTTGCTGTCTAATCATTTACATCTACTTAATTCAAAGTAATTCCATCTTAAGATACCCTCCACTTCTATCAAACGAGCACTTTAGAAGTTGACTCATTCTGGCATAGGTATATATTAGACCATTCAGAAGAAGCAAAGAGAAAATGTTCGAGTTACTTTAACCAGACGTGGAAGTATAAAACATTTTTTGGAGTTAGAATATAACTTCTTAATGTAATTGGCTTTTTAAAAAATTTTACTAACAACCAAATGCACTAAAACAAGGACACAAATATACATTGTAGGAAATAGATATTCTGAGAACATTTCTAGCTAATTAACCAATTGTCCTGGATTTCAGTTTCTTGATCTATAAAAGGGAGCTGATATCTCTGAGGGCTGTCTGGGAAATAAGTAAGGAAATGTAGGTAAAGCACCAAGCTCAGTGCCTAGCACAGAAAAAAACTAGTTTTTCTTCTGCAATTTCACCTGCCCATTTTCTGAGAAAGGATAATATGTTCCATCTCTCTCTTTTAATATAAGAAGAATAAATGAAATGATATGCATGGAAAAAGTGCTTTGAAAAGTAAAGAAGCCCTCTAAAAACAGACTACCATTACTAAAAGATAGGTTTAGAGGACTAAGGGAAACACAGATGTGCCTAAAAACCATTGTGAACTGTTGGGATATCTTTAACAATTGCTGAAAACCAGATGAGAGCTGGAGAGTCAAACAGTTCTTTATGAAAATCTTTGATTGCCATTGATTAAAAAAACTATTCTATATTAATCTAGTCGCTCTTATTCTCTTGCTCTCTCCCTTTCAGTGCATGTACTTTTGGTTTCATTTCATTCACACCTACTTTCTCAGGTTTATTTCAGTTAGTTTTTATTCCTGTTTCTTTCCTCTGATTTAAAAGATAAATTAAAAAGCAGTAATATGACAAGCCATAATGAAGGGTGGGACAAAAAGAAAAGCTCAGTAATGGTATTTTTAGTTAAAACATTGACTATTTGTTGATCATGAATTTTTGTGTTAATTTTGATTTTTTTAAAAATATTGCATTAAAATATTTATCTAGGCCAGATGTGGTGGCTCATGCCTGTTATCTCAGCACTTTGGGAGGCGAAGGCAGGAGGATCGCTTGAGCTCAGGAGTAAAAAAAAAAAAAAAAAAATTAGCCAGGGGTGATGGTGCGCCCCGTAGTCCCAGCTACTCGGGAAGCTGAGGTGGGAGGATCACCTGAGCCGGGGAGGCAGACTGTGCAGTTGCGATTGTGCCACTGCACTCAGCCTACACAACGCAGTGAGACCCTGTCTCAATTGAAATAAAATATTTTGATCACTGAGAAATTTTTGGCAGCCCCTTAAATCTTGTGCCCAAGGCCAATGTCTTATTCACCTCACCCTAGTACCAGCCCTGTGAAAAGGGGAAGAGGTCAGAAAGCTGGAAATGCTCCTAATAGAGCTGATGGAAACCGACACCACGGTGAAGGGTCTGTACACACAGGAACCTGACTCCAGTCTTCCACTCATCAAGTAAACTACATGTGACTGCTCCACTTTCTATGTTGCCGAAGACACACATCTCTTTTCTGGAGAAACTGCCCTGACAGTCTAGATTTGGTCTCCTGTCTGAACGTCACCCAAAAGGGAAAAAGAAGTGTTAGGTCAGAAGACTAAGGAAAGCAGCTCTGAGCCATGCTTCCAGTTGGCTCCTGGATAGCAGGGTTTCCAAACTCTGACTGGGGGTGGGGAGAGGGGGGGCAGACAGGAAAAGAACGATTTGGGAAAAATGAGTTGCAATGTGAGCCACCAGTACAAGTTGAAAGAAGGTGAAACCCCCTGTAGGAAAGCGTCTGGGCAGGACTGCCCTCCTCCTTTTGATCCTGAGGTTGAGTTTGCATTTTCCTCCTTCAAAAGGCACAGTGAATCACTAGCTTCTATCTGGGGGCAGGCTGGCCTAACCTGGGATCTTTTTAACAAGGGAAGCAGCCTTTCATTCTGCAATTAGAGAGAAAGCCCCGAGTGCAAAGAGGAAACACCTAAAATGAGAGGCCATGAGTGAATTTTCTTTGTAGACTGTAAATACATGTAATTCATGTAAAAGGCACTATTGTTACTGACCTAAGAAGACACATCTAGTGTCAAATGGCTGGCAGCAGGAGTTTTCTAGTGCATGGCAGCCTAGCCAGACTCTGTCCACGGCATTGCTGACTGACAGCTGTGTGGGACAGTAGGTTACTGGAGGAACTAAGGGCAACAAGTCATCCCATTTTTAACACTTGCCACCTTCCTCCAGGCATGGCCACAGGAATCTCAGCTTATTCAGAGGAGCAAGAGGAAGAAAAAATAACTTGAAATGTGTTCTCTTGAAGACAGTAAAGACTAGGCGAGGCATGGTGGCTCACACCTGTAATCCCAGCACTTTAGGAAGCAGAGGTGGGAGGATCACTGGAGCTCAGGAGTTCAACACCAACCTGGGAAACATGACAAAACCCCATCTCTACAAAAAAAAAAAAACCAAAAAAACAAAAACAAAAAACCAAATATTAGCCAAGCCTTGTGGCACACACCTGTAGTCCCAGTTACTTGGGGGCTGAGGTGGGAGGATCACTTGAGCCCAGGAGGCGGAGGTTGCAGTGAGCTGAGATCGAACCAAGATAATAAAGACTTACTTTCCAAATGAAGCCACTTAGCATTAGTGACTAACTTTGGTGAAGCCAGCTTCACCGATTTGGTTGATGGCTTGTGCTAACTCACAGGTGAACAGAATTTAGTCAAACCCCGACTCTGCTACTTACCAGCATTGTTACAGAACATCTCTGTGCCTCAGTTTCCTCGCCTGTAAAATGGGTACACTCAGAGTACTTACCCCATATAGGGTTGCGGTGAAGATGAAATGAGGCAATAGGTGCTCAGAGTGCCCTATACGCAGTGGGCGCTCATAAATGTCCACTATCATTATCAACCAGACTCACTGCTTTGGTGAATGGCAATTGAGCATTAATTTTCACACATCTATAAGTAGTCAACAGAAATCTTTACTCCCCCAAAGGCTCATTAGGCCCAGATCTACCCATCAAAGGATGCCATCTTTTCTATAATACCTACCTAGTTCTTTCCAGTATTTTCTATGACACCAAGCTTAGGACATGAGCAGCTCTAAGTAGCAAATATGAAAATCCAAGCAAAACAGAGAAAGACTGTATTCAATTATTGTAGATCCCAGTCTCATTTTCACAAGCTCTAACCAGGTGTGAAGTGTAGATGAGTGTTAGTTTTTATGAGCATGAGTGGTGGGTGTGTCTGGGTGTCTATGTTGTATAAAATCCAGTAGGTTGTACAGGTGTGAGATTGCTGAATGTCCAGCGCTGATAAATAACACATCCCGCAGCTTCTGCGGGCAAACAAAACTGTCCCAGTCCAGGCCTGCATTGCTAATTAAGGGCAATTGCCTGGGCCTGTGTCCAATCAGGGGCAGTGGAGGGAAGAGGAGAAACAGGATCTATGGCCACCATGGGGGTGGGTGTCAGGGACTCCTCCTGCTGCGGCTGCTATCTATCTTTGTGAAGGGGGGCTTCTAGCTTATGCATGTCACATCCCCAGCTGCACACCTTTGTCCTGTGGAAAGGCCTAGCTCCCACGTGTGCCTTTGGTTCTGTGGCCTGGACTGCACCCGGTTTCTTGTCAGGCACTGTATTAGTCCATTCTCACACTGCTATAAAGAAATGCCTGCAATGGGGTAATGTATAAAGGAAAGAGACTTAATCGACTCACCATTCTGGATGGCTGGAGAGGCCTCAGGAAACACAATCATGGTGGAAGGTGAAAGGGAAGCAGACACCTTCTTCACAAGGTAGCAGGAAAGGGAAATGAAAGAGGGAAAACTGCCCCTTTTAAAACCATCAGATCTCGTGAGAACTCCCTCACTATAACGAGAACAGCATGGAGGAAACCACCCTCATGATCCATTCACTTTCCTCCCTTGACATATGGGGATTACAGGTCCCTCCCTGGACACAGGGGAATTACAGTTCGAGATGAGATTTGGGTAGGGACACAGACCCAAACCATATCAGGCACCCACTGGTCCTTCTGCTGCTGACAGCTGTGTTTTGTGCACCTCCTGCCAAACACAGCAAAACACAGTGAATATGCAATGTGAATTCCAGGACAAAACCATCTCTCCAAAAACCGATTATAGCTCAGTGTCTCCTGTTGACTCCATGGTGATGGTGATGGTGATGGGTGTGGTAGCAAAAGCCCCAAGACAGACACAGAAGACCCCCATCCTCTCTATGTGGCCTAAGCCTAATTGCTTAACCTCTCTCGGCCTTAGTTTCTTCATCTTTAAAGGCAGATAATAAGAACTTGTCATAAGGAACCAGCAAATATTCTGTCAGATCTAAAGTCTCATAACAACAAAGGGTGTTTCGTTGTGATTTCTGCAGCAGCTCCAGCCATTGGGGGAAAAGCACTCAGCAAAGCTCTTGTTTGGTCCACTTCTCTGTGGCACCTCGAGGCAAGACTCAGCCAGCTGGTAACAGACACAGCAGCTTTCTGGGCCCTGTTCTAGTATTGCATCATCTGGGGAGGGGTAGGGTGAGGCTGAGCTAGCAGAATTCAAAAACAGCTTTCAGACTTTTACTGCCAGAGAAGACCAGGAGTTGTATGTAGGGTTTCCAAGAGACAAGCTGGTACGTGACTTTCATCTTTATCAAGCTAAAAAGGGTAATATAAAATGCAAAAATAGCAGATTTGTGTGTATATGTGGGTGAGTGTAAGAGAGAGAAGAGAGATACAGAAAGTTGGGTGGTCAGGGGGAGACAGAGAGAGAGAGAGCAACCCAGGATTGTCATTAGCAAAGAACAATTTTTAAATGCCTATGCCTGCCTTTTGCAACCGTTCTTGGTTGAGATGAAAGAGTTTCCAAGACATTCCAAGAAATACTCCCACTAGCTGATTTCCAGATGCCATCTTGTGCTCCAAAGGGACAGGAGGCCTTTGTGGCTGCCTGGCTCCCATCACTGCCTGTATCCCACACCACAGCAGAATGAAAAGTGGGACAGAACACATTTTACTCCATGCAGGCTCGAGGCCTGATTCTAAACGAAGTGGCTTAGCTCAACGGCCCTTTAGAGAAGGTCAACCCCACGTGGTCTTCATGTAGCTCTTCTGGGTCCTTTAATACTTACTGAATAGTTGCTGGGTGCAGGTTTAATAAGTGAAACCCACACCTGCCCAAATGCCCACTGCTGCCATCCTATTGTATTGCTGCTGCTCCTGCCCTCAATGACCCCCTCCTCCAAGGCGACCAACTTCTGCCCATCAGGCAGGCTCCTTCCCCACCCAGGTGACCTGAGTGCTAGACTTGGGGTTGGGCGGGGGAAGAAAAGGGAAGATGCAAACCACAGTGGTTTTATGAGAGCAGCCTATGCCACCTGCCCACCAAAATGGGTGTCCCCAGCTCTGGGCCTCAGTTAACTATTTGCTGCCAGAGCCTTGAGCCTATGTTAATTATACAGGAAACTTTGATTTAGCAAAAAAGCTGATCTTGCCTCGAGTGACCTGCAGTAACTGCCCACAAGAGCTACAGTCTTGAAGTAGCCCAGGTGGATTTCTTGTTTCTCATGTCAGTAGAAGGTTAGCAATCATGAAACTCTGTGACCATCACAGTCTGATCACTGACAATTTCAGGTTGTGGAACGCTTAGTTTCTTTTAATTGGGCCTGCATTTTAAATTGAAACATAATTAGAGCTAATTTAACTTCTTTGGGTGCTTTACCTGAATCCTTATTTTGCAATTTGAACTTTCCTCTTGTAATTTAAGTGGAAACATATCAAGTAAACAGACAGTTATGTATTTAAATGACCATCATAATCCCCAGGAAGTAGACAGCACCTCTCTGCCTTGGGCAGCGGTTTGCGGGCACAGAAGTCTCGAACTGAAATAAGCAGGCAAGACATAATTAGGCAGCGCCTCTCAGCCTACAGTGGTGCCTTACCAGTCTGAGCGACCAGGTCTGCGCACGGAGAGCCCGGCCTTCTCAGGCGGCGACAGGTGTGTCCTTCGGACGGGCTCCTGGCCGCCTCCACCAGCTTTCCCGGGCTGAACGCGGCTGGGCTCCCCCAAGACCTCCCCTTGCTGACGGCTCCACGCCTGGGAGACGAGAAGCGGCCTCCCCCGGGCGTCGCAAGCCCCTGGGACAAGAAGGGAGTCGACGTTGAGGGAGACCTGAGCAGTGGAAGCAGCCAGCGTCAGCCTGGACGTCCCCGGAGTTGCGGCGAGACCCTGGCTCCCCACCACCGCCCCGGCTCTCAGCTTTGGCATCGCGTCTCCAGAGAGGGCGGTGGATCACGAGAAACTGCAGCAGTGCACGACCCCTGGGCCTCCAGAAGACCCTGGGGAGAGCGCGCTGAGTTCCTGGCTAGCGGCCCCCTTGCAGCCGGGTACCTCTTCTCCGCTGCGCGCAGCCCCTTAGGGGCACAAGATAAGCCCCTGGGGAGGGAGCCGGCTGCAGGGGCGGTGGGGAAGAACGGCCCGGACGCAGCCGGGCACAGGGCAGGCCGGGCCTGCAGACTGGAGAGACGTGGGCTGCGGTGAAACCGTTAGGGCTGCTTTGCCGCGCACAGACACGGAGGCCTTTACAAGGCCGACAGGCCTCGCCCAGGGCCTGGGCCGCCGCAGGTGCCTTTGGGTCACACCCGGGGCGAATCCCACACCCTCCCGGGGCCGCTTCTGTTTACCAAACCCCTCAGGCTATTGCGTTAGTTGTGCGGGGGAAGGATAGAGGCAGGGTCCTCTGGCGGAGGGGAGGGAACTGGGGACCCGGGGCTGCTGGGGACGCAGGCGACAGAATGAAAGGCGAAGAGGCGGCAGCTCGAATCTGTCTGGGGGTGATTCTAACCGGCGCAGAGGTGCAGCATATGCTTTCCAGGTTGGACTGCGAATACAAAGAACGACTCTGAGCCCGGGGAGCCTCCTGACACCGAAACCAAACGATCCCGACCTAGGGGGGCTGAGTGGCAGGAGACTGGATTTTTTGAGTTGCAATTAAACGGAGATAATTAAGCCCGGAGCCGCGCAGCTTATTAATATTTATAGCCCGGAGCGACAGGGCCTGCCCTCGCTGGAGGCGGATTTGCAGGCCCAGGCGCGGAGCCGGTGTCTCCGGAGCCAGGGGCTTCGCAAAGACTCGGGAGGAGAAGGCTCAATGGGGAAATTGGGGAGCGTCCGCCTTCTGCGTTTCTCCTAATTACTCCAGCGGTCAAAGTCGGCCGGGCCGGAACGTCCCGAAGGCCGGGAACCGCGCGATGCCCGAATGCGGGGCGACCCGGCCGCAGTATCTAGCACTTCGGAAGCCCAGTTGGGTCTCGTCTCATTGTTAATTACCCAAACATTGCATCTCGCAGTATGTTTCTGGCCACGGGGACAGACCGCGCGTTAAGGAAATGGCCCGATAATTAGGACTCGGGATACAATGTGTCTTATTTTCTTGGAGCATGCGGGGCAAAGGAGACAGTGGGTACATGGCGGCCCTGGCTTTGGGGCAATTTTGCAAAAAAGAAAACGCCCTCCGGCCTTGAACTTCGTCCGCGGTCGGCCAGGCGCCGCGCTGCGGTTCCTTTTCCACTCCGCGGTCCCCGGGTGTGGGCCAAAGCCCGGACCGGCGGGAGGGGCTCCCGGTGCCCGCATCGCTGCCCTGGCCTGGGGGATGCGCCCGAGCGGGCTGGAAGGAGGGGGTGCACAGGCGGCGCCCACAGGGTCGTAGCGCCCGGGCTGGGAGCCTGAGAGTTGTGGGTTCCCGGCCTGCGGCCGCGCTCTAGCTCCCGGAAAATGCGCGCGAAGCTTTTGCCGTTTGTACCGCACGCGGTTCTCGGATCTCTGCTTTTCACGCACGGCGGGTGGGGGCGGGGAGGAAGCGCGGGTGGGAGTGGGCTGCCGCGGTTAGCTTCTCCTGTCACAAACGCAGGGTTTCGCTGGGGGCGCCGCTACGGTTCCTATGGCAACGCGGCTCCTCGACGCAGCCCAGGAGTCGCGGTCGCGGGAGGCTGCGCCGCGCACCGAGCTCTTCCCTGTGGCCGCCGCGGCCGCCAGCCTCTTCCTGCTCATGCTTTTCCTCATCTTCATCTCGGTCTGAGTGGGCTCTGGGCCTCTCCACCAGCCTCTGCCCCAGAGCTGTTAACTGCGGGCCGGGGGGGAAAAGGAATTTGTCGTCGCAACGCGCGTTCCGATGGAGCCGAACGCCACAAAGGAAGACTCATGCTGCACCCCGCGGGGCAGATGCGGCGACGCTGGACATCGCTGCACAGCTGGGTCTGCCCCTCCGAGCCGTTTCCAGAGCTGCTTAGCGCCGACGCCCATAAATGAGGAGGAAGACTCCCTGTGTATTAAAAGGGGGATCCGCAGGGTTTAATTTGATAAGGATTATAGCCTTCATAAAGGCATTTTTAACAAAAAGATGTAGATGGCATGGTAATCGAGTATTCTTTACGCATCTCTCTGCACATGCACTCATATCTGAAAACGTTTGGCAGGCACAAAATGATTGTGTGTATAAAGAATGTGTGTAACTCCTGGATGGTGGGGTTCAGCAGGACAGATTAGTGGCATTAGATCATTTACAATGAGGATTATGTTTGTGCTGCAAATAAAAGCTATATTGTTTATTTAGTTTATTGCCATTTGCATGTGTCCAAGCGTTTTATTAACATTAACCAGCTAGAAAATAATGGCATAATGACCACCTAACCTGTTTTATCATGGGAAAGTAAATGTGATGAAGAAGTATTCAGCACCAATACCCAACAGATAAACACATTTGCCCTTTGTGGCTAATTTACACATTGTTTGAAATAGATAATGTATACTGTTCTTTTAATGTTCTCTTTCTTGACCTTCCTGCAGTATTTTCAGTGACTGTCACACTATTGTCTCTCTTATCCTCCTTGTTTATATTTTTAAAAATAAGCCTTTTGAAATTATAGAATAGTTTTAGGCTTACAGAAAAGTTGCATAGTTCTATACCCCACCTCCCGTTTCTCCTACTGTTAACATCTTAGTGTGGGACACGTCACAACTAATGAACCAATATTCATGCATTGTTACTAACCGAACTCCATATTTCATTTGGATTTCTTTATTTTTCACCTTTTCTGGTCTTGGATCTCATCCAGGATATCACATTTAGTCCTCATGTCTCCTAGGCAGACTGTGACAGCTTCTCTGGCTTTCCCTGTTTTTTATGACCTTGAGCGTTTGGGGGATTGTTTTCATTTTTAATAGAAGTATAATTTACATATAATGAAATGCAAAGATCTGAACTTACAGTTGTAAGAGTTTCAATCATTGCATACTCTTGATATCTACTTTTGCCCAGAAAACATCAAGTCTGATATTTGACATATTGTCACACAAATATTGCAGAAGTATTTATTTGTTAGTTTCTCCCACATATGTACACGTTGTAGTAAAAATTTTCCCATGACTTTTCAATTCTCACTTAATATTTAACATTTTTCAATTTCAAAGGTCGTTAAAGAGCTATTAACATAATGGTAGCTTTATGAGTTGTTGATAGTTTACTCTCAACAGCCGTCTTTTGCACACAAGTTAAGCTACTGATTGTTTTTTATTCTAGAACATTTTCCTGTCTGTAGAGAGTACAGTCCAGGCATGCTCCTTAAGAAACTAGACAAACGGGGATAAGTTAATCTGGGAAGTTTATTGGAGTGGCTTTGAAATTTTAAAAACAGTTTCTTTGTTTTTTAGTTCTTAATATTAAAGCAATAATTAATGCATTTATTTGTGCACAGCTCTTGAAAGAAATGTTTGTCAGTATCACATTGGTAATTTTGCCATAAATAACTGAGTCTCCTAACTGTAAAAAAGCCTTCCACATGTCCTTAAATCTTTGAGAATTTGACACATGGTGTAACCCCTAAAGACGTATTTTTAAGTAATGTTTAAAAACTTAGAACTGGTGCTTAACAATGAGGAAAAAGGATAAAAAAAAAGGTCTTAATATTATTGTGAACCATACTATAACCGAAAGCTTGAGGCAGACACATTTTTTAAACAACTGAGTAAAACACTAAATTAATAGAACCTAATTTCCTCTTCGCTTCTGTGATGTTTTATATGAGTAGGCTCAGTGGATCACATTTTTATGGTTTGGTAATACAGAGTGGTGGACATCAGAGAGAAAAGGTAAAATTTAAGGTTGATGTTTTTCACCAACTATTTTAAAGAAATCCACAAACCTGCCCAGTGTGGTGGAGATCTTCTGGCCATGTTTAGGTAAAGCTGGTCATCTGAGAACCCATCTGTTGGTAATTCCCAGAGCTGCCTTTTAAAAGTTTTTGGCTAAAATAGTTTTTAGAGTCAGGCCATATTCATGTCAACACGATTCTGGCCCACGTTATACTTATCTTTCTCAATCCACAAGTAAAAACCAAGCCAACTAGGGTAAAAACTGTTCCAAAGGTGTGGGTGGCTGTAGGCAGATGGTTTTCATTCTTTTGCCATGACAAGAAAAGATTCAAAAATCTGTATGTTTTAGCACTAAATATATTTTGAATCCATTCTTTTTTTTTTTTTTTTTTTTTTTGAGACGCAGTCTAGCTCTGTCGCCCAGGCTGGAGTGCAGTGGCGCGATCTCGGCTCACTGCAAGCTCCGCCTCCTGGGTTCACGCCATTCTCCTGCCTCAGCCTCCTGAGTAGCTGGGACTACAGGCGCCCGCCACCACGCCCGGCTAATTTTTTTGTATTTTTAGTAGAGACGGGGTTTCACCGTGTTAGCCAGGATGGTCTTGATCTCCTGACCTCGTGATCTGCCCGTCTCGGCCTCCCAAAGTGCTGGGATTACAGGCGTGAGCCACAGTGCCTAGCCGCATCCATTCTTTAAAAAGCCTCAACTCCTATACAAATCAAGTAATTTGAGCAAATATCTTCCAGAATGATAATTTTAAGAAGGATGTTGAGGAGTAATGCCTTTGAGTGAAGTCTACCTTCAGTTATAGCTAAGAAAAGACATAATGTTAAACACACCTGACCATGTGTGATTATTTCAATTACTTGCCTGAATTTGAGTAAGCTAACTGTGACTATCAGAAAGGATGTCAGAAATAAAAATCCTGGTTTTTCTCTGCCTGCTACGAATCAGAGTTCAGCAGCTGTCTCTCACCGGCTGAGAGTTAGCTGAGTAGAGGATAACATAGATTTAGTCACGTGTGCACCAATTTCAGCGTAGTGAATAATGCATGTGGGCTCTGAAATTAGACAAACAGGTTCATATATGGTGCCATTACTGACTTGCGGATGTTCTTAACCATGTCACTGAAGTCCTCGGGTCCTAGTGCTCTCAAATATTAAATAGAGATAATAATAATAATAATACTAACTTCATAAAACTGTTGTGAGGACTAAATGAGATATTCACATCATATTCAGAATAGGAAATACATAGCACATGGGAAGCACTCAAATGATAGCTCTTATTATCATTGTTTTTGTTATTTACTGTTTTTAAATGCCTGCTATAACCAGGTATTATACTATACAATATGCTGAGGTTTTGGTAATATCGAAAAAACAGATGTTTTTCTACATCATAGAGCCTAAAAACTAAATCCTTAGGTTTGAGCCTCATTCAACCTGCCTGTTTCAATTTAAAAAGTGTATTTCTACAGTGCTTTGTGAGGCTGAGGCAGGAGGATTGCTTGGGCCTATGAGTTCGAGACCAGACTGGGCAACATGGAGAAACCCCATTTCTACAAAAAAAAATACAAAGACTAGCCAGGGGTGGTGGCACACATCTGTAGTCCCAGCTACTCAGGAGGCTGAGGTGGGATGATTGCTTGAACCCAGAAGTTCAAGGCTACAGTGAGCCGTGATCACACCATTCCAGCCTGGGCAACAGAAAGAGACTCTGTTTCAGAAAAAAAAAAAAAAAAAGTTTATTTCTCACCTGTAATATTCATAACATTGTGCTAAATGCCGTTGATTTTTCTGTGTTCTCATTCATTTTTGCAAAAGAGATGCAAACAAAAAAACAACTGGGACTTACCCAAAGCCCCAGATAGAGAAGCTGCATAATCACACTCCGATCCCTCAGGACAAGATTCCCCAAGGAACACAAAACACAGCACCAACTGCAAATCATCTTCCATTTACTCAACAGACAATGAGTATCAGCGATGTATCGGGCATTGTTCAGAGCTGGCCATTCAAGGATAAAACACAGTCTTCATCCTCAAGAAGCTTATGGTGAATTGGAGGAAGAGACAAAATTAAGTACGTAATCAGTGTACATGGGATAAGTTGCAGTGCAAAGATATAGGGCATCCTGCCGAGACTGAGGGGTGCAGATGGACAAGAAAAGCCTCTCACAAAAGAGGCCAAGCATAGATGTTGAGAAAAACCATAGCATTAATCCAGGTGAGAAATAAGGAGAACCTGAGCCGAGAATGGGCTGTGCATGGAGAGAAGGTTCCAGGATAAAGGCAAATCCTGGTCACCATTTGGATGTAGGGAAGAAGGGAGAAGAGAGTGTGAAGGAAGGCCCCCAGGTCTCTGTTTGGGGGACCAGAGGGGCATGTACCCAAAGAAGGGGTGGAGCAGACATGCTAATGAGTGTCCATGGTGGTCACATTGCAATTACTAGCTCTAGAAGGTACCATAGATACTCATCCCAAGGAGAGCACCAAGAATTGCACGTGAAGCCAGCCTATCTCTTGAGAGAAATCCCTGTAGCCGGGAAGAGAGAAGACAAAATATTAAGAAAATGGGGGGCAGGCACAGAGGCTAATGCCTGTAACCCTAGCACTTTGGGAGGCCAAGGTGGGAGGATTGCTTGATCCCAGAAGTTCAAGACCAGCCTGGGCAACATAGGGAGACCACATCTGTACAAACATTTTTTAAAAAAAGAATTAAAATAAAAATTAGCCAAGTGCGACGGTGCATACCTGTAGTCTCAGCCACTTGGGAGGCTGAGGTAGGAGCATTGTTTGAGCCCAGGAGGTTGAGGCTTAAGTGAGCCATGATCACACCACTGTACTCTAGCCTGGGCAACAGAGTGAGACATTATCTCAAAAAAAAAAAAAAAGAAAAAGAAAAGAAAGAAAGAAAAGAAAAAGAAAATGGGGTGAAGGGGAGATACTTGACCTAGAAACATGATTAAAGCCTGCTACAGGGTTTTCTAGGGTATGATCACTTTCCTCATCCTAACACCTTTAGGTCAGGATAATTTCCTGTGCAAAATAGACTTACGGCTTTAGCCAGCGGAAAAATCTCAAAACCAAAATAGCATTCACTCTGTAGAAAGTCACTTTAGAGCCAAATTTGATGCATATTTCAGTCTTAAAATAAAGTATGTACAGAATTATAGTTGGTTCCCTCATATAGGATTAAAGCATTTAATCGTTATAAAATTTCTCAAGGAGTTTTAAGATTTGTGAAAATTGATTATTATAAATGTATTTCACCTAACCAATTCATTTGCTTATTCTTCTGGGAATACTAATGCCCAAATATAAAGCTCTAATTCATATGAACAAAGAAATCACTCTTACCGTATCACAGAGCCTGATTGGCCTGAGTGTTGAAGGAGAAAGTACTCCTGTGGCTTAGAGAGGCAGTGTGGCATGGCAGACGAGAGCACAGGTGTAAGAGTAGCCAGGGTAACGTGAGCCCTGCCAGGCTCTATCACTTGCTTGCTCTGTGACCTTGGGCAAGCAAATACCTCCAAGCCTCAGTTTTCTCCTCTAGAAACTGGACAGAGTGATAGTACTTATCTTCCATGTAATGAAGATTAAATTAGGCAATTGCTGTGGTGGGAATGTCCATATCCCTCCAAAACTCATATGTTGAAACCTAATCCCCAATGCAACAGTATTAAGAGGTGGAGCAGAACCCTCATGAATGGGATTAATGCCCTTATGGTGAAAGCTTGTTTGTCTCTTCTGCCATGTGAAGATGCAGCAAGAAAGCACCAGCGAGGAAGCAGAAATTGAGCCCTCATCGGACACTGGATCTACGACTTGGTCTTGGACCTCCCAGACCCCAGAACCATGAGCAATACATTTCTGTTGTTTATAAGTTACCAGGTCTAAGATATTTTGTTATAGCAGCCTGAATAGACTAAGGCAGTCATCCATGTAATATGCTTAGCACAGTACCTGCAACACAGTGAGTTTCAGTATATTTATTTAGTACTGATAACCCACTTAACTATCTTGGTGCCAAGTTTTATTTACAGAGATTTGTTATCTTTTAAATTATTTATTTCTCAAAGTCTGGTTCTTCCAACAAGTCATTCCAGGATTTGCTATTGTACGTAGAATTATGCCTGCATTTAAAATGAATAATACCAGAAGGAATGGCCTTATTTATTTCAAGGGCTGTATTTTTAAATTGATAAAAACAAATGTAAAGTTTTGAGTATCATTTCTTAGGTAAATTTGACACCTCACTCTGTGCCTCTCCTGAGCTATAATGGCAGCAACAAGGAAAAGCTCTTTCCTCTCTGATGAATGTAACAGTTTCTGAATTTAGGTTTGGTTGACTCTTCTGTCAACTCTCCAAACATTCCTGAAAGAGGGTTGCAGGGTTACCTCCAGCACACTGGATGAGGGAGGCTGGCTTTTGTGTCAACAACTTATGCAAGCATCAGGTACTTCCATTAAACACAAGCGAAGATGCTTCTTTGCTCTGAACCTGGCACGCTAAAACTGAGCTTTGAAAGGAAGCACAATATTCTTTTTTTCTTTTCTTTGTGTTTTTGTTTATGTTTGTTTGTTTGTTTTTGAGACAGGGTCTTACTCTGTCACCCAGGCTGGGATGCAGTGGTGAGATAATGGCCCACTGCAGCCTCAGCCTTCTGAGCTCAACCAATCCTCCCACCTCAACCTCCTGGGTAGCTGGGACTATAGACGCGTGTTACCATGCCCAGCTAATTTTTTGTACAGACAAGTTTTCGCCATGTTGCCCAGGCTGAATTCCTGGGCTCAAGCAATTCTCCTGCCTCGGCCTCTCAAAGTGCTGGGATTATAGGCACGAGCCACTGTGCCTGGCCTGAAATCACAATTTTCAATTTAGGTTCTGACAAGGGTTCATATTTAACTTAGCAGAAAGTTTGCGCCTAGCAATAATGGCAATTGGCCAATATCCGGCCTTCCCCCAACCCAGGAGAAAAAAGATCTGGGGGCAAATGCCTGTGAGAGGTTGTGCACAGTGTAAGACCAACACTCTCGTGTGCAGTCTCCATGGAGAGCCAGAGCCTCCCAGCATGGGCCAAGCTCAGGAGAGCACCACAGGGGCATGGGGATCCCAGGAGGAATGGAGCATTTTGTTCTCAAGCTCTTGGGCACCAATATATCACCCAGGGACTGTGAGTGGGCAGCAGAGACACTTCCCCTCCTGCTCACTCCAGAATCCTTCATTGTGACTTCTGCAGTACCAGACCTTTCTTTTGCTCTTAGTACACTTCATGTTCTAGTTGCCTGGTTATTTTCCTTGAGTTAAAAAAGAACTCTAGGGTGAATGACCTCACCTAACCCTGGGGTTAGAAAGTGAAGGGTCCAAGAACCTGGAATAACACCCATGATTATTTTTTAGGCAGAAGAATAAATATTTATCAAATAAATATTTGTCGAATGCTCAGTCAATGCTGCCTAGACATGTGTTTGTATTTCCTAATCATTTAACATTGCAATGTCATATTTTCAACAATCTTCAACAACCTCATGGGGAAGACTCCTACATTGCCTCATTTTTGGTAGGTTAAAGTGAGCCATGCCAAAATAAGCAGTTTCTCAATGGTGGCAAAGAAGTCAGTTAGCTGAACTGGAATTTCAAATACCTTACTTTTGAGTTCTACCAACACACATACCTTTCAGTAACAAAAATACCATTTTTAGACTTTCTTGACAGAAGCGCAGAAAATAAGTGATGGGTGACATATATGTCAAATGCTAAATTGTTTCCTGTGGTTTTTAAAAATTTTTTCCTGTTTTTATAATAAGCAAAAAGAGCAGAGAAAATTACCAGAGTTCTGATTTTTTTTTACACAGTGCTTGCCTACCTAGAATTATTTCTATTTCCCAGGAAATATAGTTTCAACTATATAGAATACACAGTCACATTTTTAGAGAAATAATTTTCAATATAATCCCAACACACATAGTATGAGATACTTTCAGTATTTGCTGTCACATGGAATAAAATATGGTAAAAAGCACAAGCTGCAGGGCTGGCCAGGTGTGGTGGCTCATGCCTGTAATCCCAAAACTTTGGGAGGCCAATTCAGGAGGATCACTTGAGGCTAAGAGTTAAGACCAGCCTGGGCAACATAGCAAGTCCCCCATCTCTAAAAATAATTAAAAACTTAAAATTGAAGAAGTACAAGCTCAAATAAGGACAACTGTCAAATCAATGTATAAGTCTGATTTTGTTATTAGCCTATTACGTGCAGTAATGACATCTTCTGAGCCCAAACCTGGCATATGACCTGGTAAATGCAAGGGGGAGGGAAATGGGACAACTGTTTAAAATCAGAACAGTCTATGAAAATTAGATGACCTTTATCACGGTACTATTAAGTGTGAGGAAAATATTTTGGAATGACTTGGAAATACTTCAACACTCTTAATATTGACTTTAATTTTTCCTTGAAGTTCTTATTGTGTGCATTCGCCTGTTACAAAACTAAAAATACTATTAGTAATGAGAATTCAACTTAAGAGTCTTAACTATGAAAACATTAAATATTAAACTTCAGATAATATAGCACTAACTTGTTCCAAGTTAAACTCCAAAGACTATGTCTATAAACTCATTGGTTGGGCTGGGCTCGGTGACTCACATCTGTAATCCCAGCACTTTGAGAGGCTGAAGCAGGTGGATCACTTGAGACCAGGAGTTCGAGACCAGCCTGGCCAACATAGTGAAACCTCGTTTCTACTAAAAATATAAAAACTAGCCAGGCGTCGTGGCATGCACCTGTAATCTCAGCTACTTGTGTGGCTGAGGCACAAGAATTGCTTGAACCCGGGAAGTGGAGGTTGCAGTGACCTGAGGTCACATCACTGCACACCATCCTGGGTGACAGAGTAAGATTCTGTCTCAAAAAATAAAAATAAAAAAATAAAATAAAGTCATTGGGAAATTGCACATTGAACAATGTCAGTGTGGGCAGACATTGTGGAAAATCAATCAGAAAAGGATACCCTTTCCCTCAATTAAGAAATGTTAACTTTCCCTGAATTAAGTGGCTGCTTTGATCTATTCTGTATTTTAGTCATGGCCATATACGTCATTGTTTGTTCACTCTGAAAGAAAAATAAAAAGAACTCAGAGAACTGTATCTGGAAAAGCATATTTACTGAGTACTTACTGTGTACCAGTGTCAATGCTCAGATACAGAAAAAGAACAAACAGCCAAACCAACAAATGGCAAATTGGCTTCTGGCCTTAAGGAGCCTCTAAGGAAACAACAAACCAGTAAGTAGATGATTGCAAAACAATGTAGTGAGGTTCCGACAGGGACAGCTAGCTATTCTACCTTGTCACACAGCCAGAAAGTGGTTGAGTGACATCATCTAACATGGCATCTACCTCCCAGAACCACTTCTCGGGGATCAAACCTCCCAAAAGTTTCCACTGAAGGAGACTTCTCAGGATTTAATAGAATATATGCAATGGTTGAAAATAGACTTTGAGAGGATTAAGATGGGTGGTCATTTTGAGGATAATCCTTAAATCACACAGTGGCTTCTTACAGGGATCTGCTCAATAAGATGTTAATGTCACGTCTGAAGAGTGGGTACACAAATGCAAAGCACCGGAAAGCATGCACCACTGACGAGTTTCAAGTCGTAACCTAAATATGCAGCCATTTCAATGGTAAGATTAGGCCTGATTAGGAACTAAAAACAATGTGTTTGCTTATTTACATAACCGAAGAAGTGTTTCATATTGGTCAAGTTACTAATCTCCCCAGGACTTATTTTCCTCATCTGTAAAATGGGATAATATTAGGACTGTTGTGGGGATTAAATGAGATAATCCATGTAAACTTGGAACTTTGCCTGCTACATAATACTATATATTTTAAGCCAAAGCATAGTGTCTAAAGTAGAGATATTTTTGTTTTGTTTTTTGTTTTGAGACAGGGTCTCCCTCTGTCACCCAGGCTGGAGTGCGGTGGTGCAGTCACGGCTCACTGCAACCTCAATCTCCCAGACTCAAATGATTTTCCTACTTCAGCCTCCAGAGTAGCCGGGACCAGTGGTGCAGCCGCCATGTCTGGCTAATTTTTAAATTTTTTTTTGTATAGATGCGGGGTCTCACTATGTTGCCCGGGCTGGTCTTGAACTCCTGGCCTCAAGCGATCCTCCCACCTCCACCTCCCAAAGTGCTGGGATTATAGGCTCAAGCCACTGTACCCAGCAGGATATTTTTAAAAAGGGAATAGATGCAGTTTAAAAAATGTTTGGGGAGAAAGGCAGAAATTGTATTCTGAAATCTTCCTTCTTTCTCTTTTATTTATTACTTGTGTGAGAATCATTTGTTAAAAATAGAGTCCCTATCTCTTAGAGATTCATACTGAAGTATTTGTGGGTGGGTGAAATGATATGATATCCAGGATTTGTTTAAAACTAATACAGTGGGTGGGGGCTGGGGAATGAGCAAGTAGATCAATGAACCAAGCTTGGCCGTATGCTGATCACTGCGGGAGCCAGGTGATAAGTACAAGGAGCATTGTTATACTATTCTCTCTACTTTTGTATGTGCTCGAAATGCATACTAAAAAGTTAAAAAATAATAATAAAGGCAGAATGTGTAGCTACTATCTGCTCTTATATATAAATTCTCTGGTGCAGATTGAATGTCCAATTTCTCTTTTCAAACCAGGCAAGCATGAATTTCTGTCAAGCTGAGGCAGAAATCATGTTGCTACGGCAACTCCTCACCACATTAAGTGGTTGTAGAGTCAAAATGGCAGCAGGTTTTTTTGTTGTGTTTTGTTTTTCCAAGAAATGATCTTCGTGTCAGAAAGAGAAATCCATCCCAAAGACCCCTGCCAGCCCCCATTCCCTAAATGAGCCTCCCTCTCCTGCCTGCCATAGGGGATGAGGGGTGTAGGCTTCCACAGTTTTGAGCCAGGAAGAATAGAGGATGAGGAGTCCCTGGGGCAGACTCGTGGGGGAAGCCACCTAAGTTAGGGGTTCTGCCGACTCTGTTGGCTGGGACTTCACAGCTCAGGTAGGGCTGCTGGTGGAAAAGCAAGGAGATCCCCTTATCAGGAAGGCGCCCCATCAGGAAACATCTGTTTCTTGCCTTTCATGCCCTTTCCTGACATATGCAACTGATCAATGACAAGAAAGGGGGCCCAGTCCCCACTTCCTGCACATGGGACTCTGTTTCCATAGAGGCCCACTATGTGTCTTTAGAATTACAAGAAAACTATTCTTTGGCAGGGAATCTCGGGGTATCATTAAGTCCATCCCCTGCCTTCAGAGAGAAAGTCTCTAAATCATTCCATATGTTGACTCCAGTGGCAACATGAGGGCAGAGGGAGCCCAAGCGAGAGCCATTAGGGTTAATTTCACAGCACAGAACAAACAGGCCCTCTTGGCTTTGCTCGCTGGAGAGATTAGATGGGGTGCCCATCCCTTGACTGTTTGCTGTATTATCCTGGGCAAGTAATTTAACCTCTGTGTTCAGTTATATAAGGCCAGGCACAGTGGCTCACGCCTATAATCCCAGCACTTTGGGAGGCCGGGGTGGAAGGATATCTTGAGCCCAGAAGTTTCAGACCAGTCTGAGCAACATAGCAGGACCTCATTTTTACAAAACATTTTTAAAACATTAGCTGGGCATGGTGGTGTGCACCTGTAGTCCCAGCCGCTCAGGAGCCTGAGGTGAGAAGATCGCTTGAGCCCAGGAGTTTGAGGCTGCAGTGAGCTATGATCATGCTACTGCGCTCAGCGTGGGCAACAGAGTGAGACCCTGTCTCTAAAAAAACTAAAATAACATGAAAAATTTTAAAAAGGGTTCCCTTGAGGTTGTGGTAAGAATGAAACAAGATGAAATATGAGGAAATGGTTTGAGGAATGCAGGGATGATTTGCTACTCATGTGAACAGGGAGGAAAATTATAAAGCCACTCTGGCATTTATTTTTCCCCCTTTTCCTTTCTTCCTTCCTTCCTCTCTTTCTCTCTCCATCTCTTTCTGTCTCTTTCTATCTTCTTTCCTTCTCCCCCTCTCTCTTTATCTTTTGATTTTTAATTCCACAAACTAACCTGAGATTTATTTTTCTGGCATGTCCATAGAGACTGTCTCTTCATGTTTTCAACAATTGGTTCATTTGTAGGCTTCTGGGTGTTGACAATAAGCACCTAGGACATTGCAGGCTAGTCTGTGGGTCTGATAATTCATCCAATACCCCAATAGCACCTATCACGCGATCTCACAGTGCTGGCTTTCTCCTTCCATCACCCTCTAGCGAATCAAATTCAATACTTCATCACGCACACTATTATTGTTTCTGAAAATTCCCTGCACAGTACAATCCAGAAATTTGACTACCTGGAATTTCATGTACTCAGTCAAGAACTTGTCTTTATTATGAGCATAATGAAATGTTTATTTCAACTGAGCCAACATGTAGAGGGTTTTGTTTGTTTGTTTTTATGTTTTCCTGACACTTGGTGCCAGCTACAAGAAGCCCCTAGCATCCTGCTTGGCATCTGGGATTCAAAACATTTTTAAAGTGACAGGAAGTCTGTGCTGGCTTATATTTTCATATATCTCAGTGCTTTTGAACAGGCCATTTTTCACGAGGCTGCTTCTGTTCCCTGTGTTGTTTTTTTGTTTGTTTGTTTGGTTGTTTTTTGTTTGTTTGTTTTTACTTCAGGTAGAATTGCTGACAAAGGTAAACAATCAGAGGTGGGCCTGCTGTAAGGGTTGCCATGTCTCTCTCTCTCTCTCTCTGTCTCTCTACTCTTAAAAACTGTAATACAAAGTCCCAGTTTTGGTTTTCGGAATGCTTGATGCTGCTCAGGCTGTGAACAGTGTGTTAATTGTCAAGTGCTGGAGCATGTCTTCATTTAGTTTCCATAGGATGCCGTCTCTGGGAAGTGAAGCACATTTCTCCTCCTGAGCTCCCCCAGGGTGGAGACCCCAGAGCAGATGGGGCTGAGGCACAAAGAGCAGCACACAGCAAGGAGCCTGTGGGGCGGTGGTGGGAAGAGGAATGAGAGTGTGGAATGGAATCTCAGGTGGGTCCAGAGCCATGGGGAGCCACTGTAAGGTCTAGAACAGGGTGATGCAGTGAGAGCCTTTGAAGCCCCATCTGTCTTGTGGCCTCCTTCTGGTCACTTTGGTAGTCTATAACACTCAATTCAGGTCATAAAGCAATCTACCTGATGGCAGAACAGCCAAATGGCCTAGATGGGGCTCAAACCCACTAAAACTAAGATGTGTCAATATTAGACAAAGGAACTAATAGACTGTGAATATAATCAATGAACTTTAAAAATGACAGTGGAGGACAGGTGCAGTGGCTCATGCCTGTAATCCCAGCACTCTAGGAGGCAAAGGGGGAGGATCACTTGAGGCCAGGAGTTCAAGACCAGCCTAGGCAACATAGCAAGACCCCAATCTCTACAAAAAATAAAAAAATTAGCCTGGTATGGTGGCATGCACCTATAGTTCCAGCTACTCAGGAGGCTGAGGCAGGAAGATCGTTTGAGCCTAGGAGTTGAAGGCTGCAGTGAGCTATGATTGTGCCACTGCACTCCGACCTGGGGGATAAAGCAAGACCCTGTCTCGAAAAAAGAAAATGGCAGAGGAGCATCTTCCTCATTTTTAGGAAAAGTACAGATACCAAGGATTTGTTAAGGAGAGAGACCCCAGGAATTAAAAAGCTTTAAAAAGAAGATCCTATCCCTTAGTGATGTTTGCCATCATCATAAAAAAACAGATAAAAAGTTGACATTCATGCAACACTTTGCAAAATTCTTTACAAAGAAGCAAGTGAAGTCTTTGTGGAAAAGAACCTTGAACTCCAACTCAGAAAATACCTACATTGATGTGGAAAAGATACAAGACCCATCAGCCAAACAGACAGCTATTCATTCACTGTAAATGTAAGCAGTATTTCCCAGCCCACTCATTTGGGAGTAGAAATAGCATCTCATCAATAATCACGATTTTATATTTCTCATTACACAGTATGACTCACTGGCAGTAGCTCCCAATCCTTTCTTTCACAGATTCCCAGATTCCTCCCAAACATTCCCAGGACTTCAGGGGGAGTGTTTGGCTAATGTGAAGAGTGGAAGTTGTCTCTCTTGTTTCTCATGCCATTGTGTAATTTTCCTTCTCTTCTGCCCACCTCACAGCAGGGTGTCATGTGTGGCCACGGAGTTGGGGGCACAAGGAGCTGCAGGGCCTGCCTCAGTCACTCAGGGTTTACTAAGGCTCTGTATGTAGGATGTGTCAACTGGGAATGGTGGCTCACGCCTATAATCCCAACACTTTGGGAGGCCGAGATGGGCAGATCACTTGAGGTCAGGTGTTCGAGAGCAGCCTGGCCATCATGGCAAAACCCCGTCTCTACTAAAAACACAAAAATTAGTTGGGCGTAATGGCAGGCACCTGCAGTTCCAGCTACTCTGAGGCTGAAGTGGAGAACTGCTCAAACCCAGGAGGCAGAGATTGCAGTGAGCCGAGATCAAGCCACTGCACTCCAGCCTGGGCCACAGAGTGAGACTCCATCTCAAAAATAATAATAATAATAATAATTAGTTTGGAATGGTGATGTGTGCCTGTAGTCCCAACTACTGTGGAGGTTGAGGCAAGAGGACCACTTGAGCCCAGGAGTTGGAGGCTACAGTGAGATGTGATTGCACCACCACACTCCAGCCTGGGCGACAGAGTGAGACCCTGTCTCTAAAATAATAGTAACAATAATGCCTCTGTCTTCATGGCCACCAAGAGTGCTGTTTTTGACTCCCATGTTCCATGGAAATGTTAAGGAAGAAGCTCTTAGTTTTTATTCTCTCCTATTTAATGGAAGACAGTCTACTCTATTATAAGCAAGGGATCTGAAGTCAGACAGACTTGGGATTTAGATTTTAGATACTCTTTTCTTTAGCTATGTGACCTAGGGCCAGTCATTGAGCCTCAGTTTTTCCGGCTATAAAATGGGGATGATCATAATAGTACCTCAGGACTAGGGATATCTTCAGGACTTAACTAAATGATCCATGTAAAACGCTTGCCACAGCATCTGATCTTTGTTAAACACTCAGTAAACATTGTTATTGTTGTCTTTGTTGTAGTCAATGTTAGGTTACTGCTGTTCCTACTACTGTGCCCTTCATGTTGGGATTTAGCTATGAGTCCACTGGGACAAGGCAAGAGAATATGGTGAGTGAGAAGCACCAGGCTTTTATAAGAACCTTCAACCCTATAAAGCTCCTACACAATGCCTGGCACATAGCACCTTCTCAAAAGGGCTGACTTCCCCTGTTGACATGGTCTTTTCCCTCTTTAAATAAATATGTATCTGTCACCCATGGTCTAAAGGCAACACTTGATTATATTTTCTCCCCGTGTGTGTGTGTGTGTGTGTGTGTGTGTGTGTGTGTACTTTAAGCTTTTGGGATAGCTTTTAAGAGATATATCATTGTGATTTGGGGGAGGAGTTGTATTTTGTTTTGTTTCATTTTGATCTTTATGTCCCTGGAGCTCCTAGGTAGGTTAACTGGTTCCCATTCCATCTCTTCAACAACTCTTCCCCACTCCTGGAAACAGATCGGCTCAGCACTTCAGGAGTTCCCATTTTCCAGCTCTAGCGCTTCTTATAGGAAGTGTACAAAGTCCTGGGCCCAATGCTGCTGTCTGACCCACCACTTCAACATTGGCCAGCTCCAGCCGTTCTTCCTCCCAGATTCTGTTCTGCCCAAAAGCACACGTGCCCGGCTGGCCAAGACTCTTCATTAACAGTGAAAGGAACCCTCAGACGATTTTAAATATTTCAAAAATTCTAACAACAATCAGAGCTGGGCCTGCTGTAAGGGTTGCCATGTCTAATTAAAATGCCATTAGCCTTGGCATGTGGCTAGAAGTACCTCAGCTCTTTGGGGGCAGTACTTGTCAGTCCTGCTGGTTAGATGCTCTGAGTGTCTAACAAAAGTGGAAAACCAATTAGTCATAACTTCCTTTTTCCCTTGATGGGGATTAGGAACAATAAAGACTTCTTGGTGGCAAAAGGCTGGATGCCTCTGCTCTAGTCAATTCCATTTTACCAGTATACATTTTCATGAAAATCAAACCAAAGGTAGCAAAACGGGATACATGGGAATGTGAGGATATTATGAGCCCTTGTCACCTAATTGCACTGAGTCCATTTGCCCACGCACAAGGAAAAGCCAAACACCGAAGCACCAGATTTTTGTGGGCAGAAGGGTTTATAGCAAGGTGGCTGTGCAAGGAGACAGGAGATGGGCTCAAATCCATCTCCTTGTACTGGTCTCAAAGCAGTGTATGTAAAGGAGAAATTCTGGGGGAGGGATTTTTGGGTTGGTGAATGATTGGAGGAAGGGGAGGGGAAGTTTGGAAAATCCCTTAAGTGGTTGCGGTTGTCTCTTCGTGCTTCTTTGTGGTTGTATGTGCAAATTTTGGAGGGAATTGGTATGAACCATATGGTATGAATTCAGACTGTGACATCAAAAGGTCGCCCATCTGGCAAAGTAAGACCATTCTTCACAGACTGTAGCCAGCCATATTGGTTGCAATTAGTTTCAGCCAGTTTGGCTAGTTTTTTTTGGTTTTGTTTTTTGTTGTTGTGCTTGTTTGTTTGAGACAAGTTCTTGTTCTGTCACCCAAGCTAGAGTCTGGAGTGCAGTGGTGAGATCACGGCTCACTGCAGCCTTGAATTTCTGGGCTCAAGTAATCTTCCCATGTCAGCCTCCCAAATAGCTGGGACTAAAGCATGTGCCACCATGCCTGGCTTTTCATTTGTTTGTTTTTGTAGAGATGAGGTTTTGCTATGTTGCCCAGGCTGGTCTCAAACTTCTAGGCTCAAGCAATCCTCCTGCCTTGGCTTCCCAAAGTGCTGGGATTAAAGGCCTGAGCCACTGCAACTGCCCCAGTTGGCCAGTCTTGTTGCAAGTAGAGGGGATTGTTACAAGCTGCTTCCTTATATGCCATCCTGAAAGACAAGCGCAAGAACTCCTGTTACCAACTTCTTTAACCCTTTGGGCACAGTTTCACCTTTAGGGTCGAATGCCTGATATTTCTGCAGCCCCAAATCTGGTCTCTTTTAGGCTGCAGGCACCGGGGCGAGCACTTGTTTTCATGGGTGAAATATGCTGTTGTTTTCCAAGAGCAGCACCACCCAAAACTCTTTTGAGATTTTTGACCACCTAGTTTGTAGAGGACAGAGACACAAGGAGGAATATTCCCTGGCTCTTTCCCCAACCCTTCCTACACAGGACCACCCTGTGGTACTGTTGCCTATAAGTCCAGCTTTCCTATGCCCAGCTAGTTACAACAAATGCGTGGGAATCCTGTCCTTCCCCAGAGCCCTGCGGGTTGCAGATGGAGATCCTCACTCTTCATCCCTCTCTAAACCGTAGAGCACAGGGTTAGCTAGTCTGTTCATACTGAAACCTTAAAAAAATAAAATAAAATAAAATAAATTTTTAAAAAACCCTTTTTTTTTTCTTTTTTTCAGACAGGGTCTTGCTCTGTCACCCAGCTGAAGTATAGTGGTGCAATGACAGCTCACTGCAGCCTCCAATGCCTGGGCTCAAGCGATCCTCTCACCTCAGCCTCCTGAGTAGCTGGGACTATAGGCACGCACCACCATACCCAGCTAATTTTTAACTTTTTGTAGAGACAGGGTCTCACTATGTTGCCCAGTCTGGTCTCGAACTCCTGGCTCAAGTGATTCTCCCACCTCAGCCTCCCAAAGTGCTGGGATTATAGGCGTGAGCCACTGTGCCTGGCCTCCCCCATCCTTCTTTACACGTGTTTTCTGTGCCACGTAGTTGATCATTTAAGGTCTTGCATTCTCCTCTAACATCTTATGTGCTTTCATTTAAAAAATATATTTATCTGGGGCAGATTTCACATACTTAAGACAAAAACCCGTAGGAGGCATGTGATTACTTTATTATGCTCACTAAGGTACTTCATGAAAAAACCAGAGTTACAGCTACCCACGTCCCCCGCTGCAGGCCCTAAGGAACTCTGCAATGAGTGCGTCATGATCCAACCAAATATGGGATAAAGGTGTGTTTGACAAATCTTAACTTACATTGCGTGACACACTAATGTTATGTTTGTGGCTTAGATGAGAGTTTGCTGCCTTGGGATTAGCAGAGCCAGCAACCTTGTGAGAAAAACTTGGAAGCGATGCAGCTGCTTCCTAAACCTACATTTGGGATCTTCCCCCTCACCAAAGCTTTGCCCAAACTTGGTGCTCAGTGTTTGTCCCCAGACTGGATCCTGGCTCACATTAGACAAGTCCAAGATTGGTGGCAAGCAAAGTACAGCAAGTGTCTATCAGGCAGGCAGGAGAACACATAATGAAAATTTAAAAGCTGTATAAATCTTCCAGGATTAGAAACACATGGAGCAGGAATCAGGCAAGGGTCGTGACAGAGACGGCAGAATGTCTCTAAATATTATTTCTGACAATACAAAATCAATTTACATTTAATACATTTTAAAACAGCCAACCTACCCATATGATTTGATATTACAAAGGAGAGCTGAAATGGAATCCTAATGTGGTTTGTAAGCATATTCAGCAGAGGTTTATTATTTCTAAAAACGCTTTGTGTAATCACAGTACTTTATCGTTGAAATTGCCAGGTTTTGTGATACAAATATATTAGATTCATAATTAAAATGCTGTTGTCTATTAATGCCGCCACAGCATTTTCCCCAGCAGACACTTAAAAAAAAAAATCCTATATACTTTCAAGGATGAGTGATCTCCTCTTTTAGGAGAGATTTCTCCCTCCACATGCTTTATTTATTAATACGATCAATTCAGGAAAGAATAAAGCATCCTCAGAATGAGACTAATGAGGCCTAAGAGCACAAAATTGAAAATAGTCATCACCTTGGCCCAGTTGTGAAATAGTCTCTCCAGACTACCCACTCTTCCATAGTTTTAAAGTGGTATCAATATCTAAGGCTCATCAAACAGTGTTTTCAGAGTAATCATAGAAAAAAAAAATAAAGATACAAGGAAAGTTATTGTTGTTGTTTTCTGGGCATGGTGGCTCACACTTATAATCCCAGCACTTTGAGAGGCTGAGGCAGGAGGATAGCTTGAGCCAGGATTTTGAGATCAGCCTGGGCAACATAGCAAGGCCTTGTCTCTACAAAAACCAAAAAAATTGCTGGGCATGGTGGCATGCTCCTGTAGTCCCAGCTACTCAGGAGGCTGCGGTGGGGGGGTATCGCTTGATCCCAGGAGTTCAAGGCTGCAGTGAGCTGTGATTGTGCCACTGCACTCCAGCCTGGGTGACAGAGCCAGACCCTGTCTTCAAAAAATAGAAAAAAACCTGAGAAGAGGAGGATGAAGAGGAGAGAAGCATCATCAGGGCAGGAAACCAGCAGTTCAAAGGCCAGAGGCAGGATGCACTGGAGAACAGGCTGGCCTGATAGAAGCAGAGCAGTGCAGATGTGGAGGGGGCCCAGCTGGGAATTACCTCAGATGTCTTAAGGCACTGAGCAGCCACTGAAGGAGGAAGTGGGGCTGTCACCAGAAACACATTTTATGTGCACATTAAAAAAAATACTATAGTTGCTATTGTAGTCCGTACCCTGTGTCATAGCCTGCTCTTCTCCTAGCTGTACATCAGAAACCTTTTCAATGTGTTCATCAGAGCCACTGTTAGTTACAAAATGGTAAGTCATTCAACCATTCCCTTATAATCAGATATTTAGACTTTGTTGAATAATTTTGATTATTATAGAGTAATGCAAGTAATTTTGTACTTAATACCCTTCTTCCTATTTAAGAATAATTCTGTGTCAGGATATGTTCCTAGATGTCACACCAGCCAGAAGTGAAAATATCCATTTCCTTGACTATTTGATGGGTGGAAAAATCATTATCTTCTAGTTTCAGTTTATATTCCTTCAATGAATAGTAAAATTGAGTAGGTCTCCATATTTTGTGACAAGTATTATTAGGGCAAAAGATAAAGTTGTAAAGTAATTTAGTGAACACATAAAGAGAATTTGGTATTTTATACCCCAGTAAACCTGAGGCATGTGCAGACCAGTGAAACCATTTTAGATTAGGCTAAAGTTCTTTAATAAAGCTACATTTTTTTAAATCACTGTGTTCTCTAAAGGCTAAATAAATTGTTCTTTGAAAGAAAGGCATTAACAAGCTAATAAAGTATACCTATAGACATAGATAGAGAGTGAAATCCAGTATCTATATGGCTTAGATACCAGATTAATCTGTTTATATGGCTTAAGCACAACTCTATGCGCAAATCAGTGTTCAAGTATCCACAAACCTGCCTAGTCTACCAATAGAAACACAGGCTCAACTTCTTTTTTATTGAGCTCAGGATGTATCTGTAATGATCTCATGGAGGGTGGCTTTTCAAGGAGCTCCGGGTGATTTTAAAATAGTGGCTTCACTGAACCACCCAACACAAGAAAGCTATGTTTTTCAGCCCATTAGGACAAACTCCAAATCAATTTACAACTGTATTCAGGAAAAGCTCAGAGCAAGATTGCTGAAGGAATTCACTTCAAAGGCCAAGTTCTAAGAGGGATTTTTTCTCCCTCCAGCTCCCTCCAGGATAGGACCCTACTCTTAAAAGATTTGTTTGAAATTTACGTAAAATCTGGCTGGTTCTTTGGGCAATAATCACAGCCACTGAGGCGAGGTCAGGCCTCTGATGGAGCAGACGCCTGAGGTCTGACTGCCTCTATAAGATGCAAAGATGACAAAAAAGGTTCTGGTATGAGTGGAACCATCCTTCTTTCTGGGGTTGTTTCCGGAGGCCACCCGTGGAGGGCCAGCATCGGGAGGCCCCAGCAGAAGAGTGTAGAGCTGGCCCCTGGCCGGCACATCCAGTAAAACCCAGGGCTGAGGTTGGTGGTACATACCTGCAGTTCTAGCTACACAGGAGGCTGAAGCAGGTGGATTCCTTGAGCCCAGGAGTTCGAGGCTGCAGTGATCTATGATTGCATCACTGCACTCCAGCCTGAGTGACAGAACAACATCCTGTCTCTAAAAATTTTTAAAAAAATGATAAAAATAAGCAGTCTAGTGCCATCAGTTCAATAGCTATTGAATACCCCTGTAAAAGCCAATCATTTAAAAACTAGTTTTAGAAAAGACTCAGAATTCTACATGGCTATGAAATAAACTGTGAGTTAGAGGGAATGAATTCAGGAAGGAAGAATCATTCCCTCATCTTTTGTATTACAGTATGTATAAGACAAGATTATCTTATGGCTGAACTGAGAAAGCTCTATGCTTATCTATAAGTCGAGTACAGACTCTTGGTCAAGATAAGGATGGGAGTGCTAATTTGGAATTTGCAATGTGCTGTTTAAAGCTTGAAACTTCTGGGGCTAGCCCCTGGGGCCAGCTTGTCTACACTGCTTAAGGATGTACAGATAGATGGCTTATACCAAATTTAAACAGTTATGTATGGTTTTAGCTATGTAACCAGTGCATAGAATCTGTGCAAACTTTTTCCCAAATTCCCCTGAAATAAAGACACTTCTCACCTAGCATGCTGGTTCATGATTAAAAAAAAAAAAGAAGAAGAATTCTATATGACACTCCACAGTCAAAGGAAAATGCTGAGGATAATGACTAGTTTAAGCCCAGTCAGTATAAAGCCACTGGGAATCAGGTTTAGCCTCTTGGCCATAGTAGTCTGTCCTTCTCATGCTGGAATCTTGCACATTACAACCTCTATATGCATCCGATTGAAGAAGAGAGAGCATTTTGCCAAAACCTTCCATGTGGAAAGCCAGTGTGACCAGACAGACTGTCTTTGATTTCATTATGGTCTGAAGTTTAGTCGCCAAGCAGAGCAGCCAGCAGAGGACCCGACGGGGGATGGAAAGGTCTCCAATGTATTTTCTGCCTCAAGAAATAGGGACTGTTCACTTTTGGGGACTTACTGTTTTCTTCCGTGCTCCTGAAACTGGACACCACTCTGGTGAGGGAAGGGTATGAAGAGCCGGGATGGGCACAAAGAAAAGGATAATTAATCAGGTCATTCCTTGGCGCTCAGCCATAGGTTCCTTGGCAACATGGATCCTTCAGCTGTCGGCAATCAGCCTACAGGCATCTTTCAATTATCAACGCTATTGGAGGGGGCAGTGATGTGGGTAATCCCAAACAGCAGATAATCCCTCCAAATCATTTAATTTATCTTTTGAATGATTTTCACATGTACACACATGATTTCTTCCTATTTATGTTCTGCTTAGGCCAAAAATAAAACTGATGTGCATTCTTTGAGCACACACCAATGAATGAGAAAGGTGGCTGAAGGACACTGGTCCTCAGATTAGACATTTTCTGTGGATCATCCACTCCTGGATGATCCAGGATTTCATATATTGATTTCATAGACTCATAGCACTGGAAAGAACCAAGAGATCATTTCTTATTTCAAACCCTTTGTTTTGCAGATGAAGAAACTGAATCACTGGCCTAAGACCATGTGGCTAGCTAAATATCCATCCAGCTGTCATTATTTTATCCACAAAACTTCTCCTGCCATTGACTGTTCCTTTAACCAGTTGTTCCCAATGAGGGAAAAGTCATATGAACCCAGGTGTAGCTTCTGCTCAATTGCTTCTCATGGGCTGCATAGTAGGATGCTACAAAGCCAGGCCCCAGACCAGTGGCCCCCACTCTGGAAGCTCATTAGAATCACCCAAGGAGCATTTAAAAATCCCGAGATTGCGCCACTGCACTCCAGCCTGGGCGACAGAGCCAGACTCTGTCTCAAAAAAAAAAAAAAAAAAAAAAAATCCCTGGCCAATTAAATTAGAATCTGGAATGAGGGTTGGGTGATTAGTGGGTGAGACCCAGGCATTCAAAGTGCAATCAGCTGGGCACAGTGGCTCACGCCTGTAATCCCAACACTTTGGGAGGCGGGGTGGGAGGATTGCTTGAGCCCAGGAGTTTGAGACCAACCTGGGCAACATAACAAGACCCTGTCTTTACACAATTTCACGACCCCTTCCAGGTTCACCCTTCTCTGCCTCAGCCTCCAAGTGGGATACAGGACCTACCACCACGGCTGGTTATTTTTGTATCACCATGTTAGCCAGAATGGTCTCGATCTCCTGACCTCGTGATTCGCCCACCTCGGCCTCCCAAAGTGTTGGGATTACAGGCATGAGCCACCGCGCCCGGCCACAAAAAATTTTTTTTAAGTAGCCAGGCATGGTGGTGTGTGCCTGTGGTCCCAGCTACTTGGGAGGCTGAGATAGGATCACTTGAGCCCAGGAAGTTGAAGCTGCTGTGAGCCATGATTGCACCACTGCACTCCAGCCTGGGTGACAAAGGGAAACCCTGTCTCAAAAACAAACAAAAATACCAAAGTGCAATCAAAGTCAAGAATTATTACCCTGAAGGCTGACTCCTTCCCCTACCAGCTGTATAGCCTCAGACAAACCCCTTCACCTCTCTGGGCCTTGGTTTTCTCTATAAAATGGGATAATGAGGATGGTAGTTTAATATTTGCCTTGCTGGGTTGTTGGGAGGATTAAATGGTTTCATATATATAGAAAACACTAAAACAGTTCCTAATACATAGAAGGTGTTAGATAAATGTTAGCTGTTATAATCAGTACCATTACTACTGCCAGGACTATTACATGAGGGCCCTGTGGAAGAAGGAACATGCTGAGGGTTCTTGTTGAAACATTGGGCTAAATGGGGACTCATTTTGGGAAAACTGGCTTGGGCTCTTGAGTTTTAAGTTGATTTCTCCACTCAACAAAATATCCTAGGAGAGGTGGAAAGAAATAAATCAGCTCCTGAAAACAGATTTACCCTTCAACTTGGTGGGGAAGGAGGAGCATTTTAGTGGGTTATATTTGAGTGATATCTGTGTTTTTTAAACATACTTTATTATTTTTGTTTTCATTTTTTGTAAAGACGGGGTCTTGCCGTATTGCCCAGGCTGGTCTCAAACGCATAGGCTGAAGTGAGCCTCCCACCTTGGCCTCTCAAAGTGCTGGGATTATAAGCATGAGCCACTAGGCCCAACAGGATATCTGTGTCTTTTAAATTACCATAGTATTTGGCCATTGTTCACTTAATACTTACATCCATATTAATTATAAACATGCAACCACTACCAACAGAGTCTGAATTTAAAGCATTGTTGATCCCCCCTTTGCATTATAGCACGGCCCCCTTTGAGCCTCTGTGACACACCTTACATTGGGATGAATGTAGATTCCTAGGCCCACTGTGGTGGGGAACACTTTTGATATCAGTTTACTTGTGGTTTTAAGAACTTTTGTATTATAACTTCACTGTGATGCCAGAAATTTTTCGATTCCCTATTATTATGAACTAAATGCCTGTGTTCCCAACCCCACATTCATATGTTGAAATCCTAACCCCCAAGGTGATGATGTTAGGTGGTGGGACTCTTAGGAGAAATTAGGTCACGAGAGTGGAGCCCTTATGAATGGGACTAGCGCCCTCATAAAAGGGACAGGAGAGCGCTCTCTGCTCTCTACCATGTAAAAATACGGTAAGAAAATGGCCACCTGCAACCTAGAAGAGGCTTTCACCAGAACCCAACCATGCGGGCACCCTGATCGTGGACGTCAAGCCTCTAGAACCGTCAGAAGTCAATTTCTGCTGTTTGTAAGCCACCCAGTCTATGGTATTCTGTTATTGCAGCCCAACTGAGACACCCATTTTTATTTTATTAGCAATCTGATGAATTAGAAATGATCGTTACTGGCCTTCAGAAATTGACCTACTTACCATTGCTTAACGAAGTAGCAACCAATTTTGTTCTAAGGAAGCAGACACACTATACAATTAGTTTCAGGCTAAATGAAACAACCTCACATGCTTCTCACTAAATACTTATTATAAAGATGCTAGCAAATGGGCTTCCTTCTAAATAGGCAACTATCATTTTACAGAAAAATGTTGAGACTAGTTGTATTTAATAACACATAAGGCAAATGTTTGTATGCTACAAGATTTCAGAATTTACTTTATTTCTACTAGTAAAGAAATGATGTAGAAGTCAACTCATGATATTTATTTATTTATTTATTTTTTACTTTTTGACACAGGGTCTTACTCTGTTGCCCAGGCTGGAGAACAGTCGTGCAAACGTGACTCACTGCAGCCTCAACCTCCTGGGCTCAGATGGTTGTCGCACCTCAGCCTTCCAAGAATCTGGGACTACAGGTGTGTGCTACCATGCCTGGCCAATTTTTTGTGTTTTTTTGTAGAGATGGGGATTCACCATGTTGCCCAGGCTGGTCTTGAACTCCTGGGCTCAAGCGATCTGCCTGCCTTGGCCTCCCAAAGTACTGGGATTACAGGCATGAACCACTGTGTCTGGCCTGCAACTCATGATTTGAAAGACCTCTTTTAACAAACGGTTCCAAAGACTTCACTGTGTATTTTTTGTAAATTGTGTTGAAGTATAACATACATATAGAAAAGTGAACCAATCATAAATACACAGCTTGATGAATTTTCACAAAGTGACAAATCCATGTAACGAATAACTTTATCAAAAAGCAGAGCATTACCAGCATCCCAGAATCCCATAATGCCTAGTCACTGCTCCCACATAATTTTGATCCTGATTTCTAACACCATAGATTAATTTACCTTTAAAAATTGTTTTTTATATCTTAATACAAACATCTTGACTTTATGCAAGTAGAATCATACACTATGGACTCTCTTGTGTCTGGATTCTTCGCTCAGCATTGTAAGATCCATGTATATTATTGCATGTAGTTGTAGTTTTTTCATGTCATTACTGTGTAGTATCCCACATATAAATATGCCACAATTCATTCTACTATAGATGAACTTCTTATTGTTTCCAGTTTGAGGTTAATATGAATAGTGTTGCTATGAACATTCTATTACATGTGTACATTGGTCCGTTGGCTATACACCTGGAATTGCTGGGCCTTGGGGTATATACATGTTCAGTTTTAGCAGATTCTCCCAGTTTTCCAAAGTGGTTTTACTACTTTTCCCGCCTATCAGCTGAGTGTAGTCATTCCAGTTGCTCCACATCCTCACCAACCTTTGATATTATATACCTTTTTCATTGTAGACACTCTTTCACCGAACATTTTAAGAAAATAAAAAATAGACATTACAAATCATGATACTGGAAAATGCTAAGCCTGTCCTCAGGACAGGACAGGTCTTTCAGTCTGCAGTAGAAGTGAGAAAAGGACCTGACTGGCATGACTGCAGAGCTACTGTCTCCACAGCTTTTCCATGTTCCATGGCTGAGCTCCTTAGGCAGTGGGAAAAAGAATACCAGGAAGGAACATGGCCCTGGTTCTTGCCCACGGTGCTCTCTTGACAATAGGAACTTGGTGATCCCTGGAACAGTTAATATATATTTACTGAGCAGCTCCCACATTGGAATCTTGCCAGGAACCAAGACTTTGCCCTCAAAGAGCTTACAATAACCTCAGTGCTTTGGAGGGGTGACTCTGGCAGCCAGGCTGGGCATGTCAAACTAGAACAGGGAGGAACTGAGGCCAGGAGGTGCTACAAAGTCCAGACACACAGAAGCAGGTACCAGAAACAATGGGGCAAATTCCCAGTGATCTCATCTACTCAACATCTCCCTGGAAGTGTTTCCTTTATTGAAAATTCAGACATCTTAAAGTTAGTTTACCTTTGGCTTTTTACCCTGGCTTCTAAATACTGAGTTTCTGCTAAAGAGGTCCTTGGGGGTCTTGGGCCAGCAATCCTCCAACTTCTTGGCCTGTCACCTTCTTAGCTGTCTTTAGCTATTTCTAGAGCATGGCTCCTCAGAAACACTCTAAATGCTTACAAACTTTTGTCAAGGGGGCTTGTTAAACACAAATTCACCTTCCTAACACTACTAGTCACCCTCAGCTACTATTATCCCTGCCAGAACATGCCTGGGCTTTAGAGTTCAAGAGAAAGATCTTTTAGCTGCAAAATCCCATCTTCTCTAAGCTCAGTTTCTTCATTTGGTTCTGGGAAGATTAGATAACTTATGCTTATTAGTCCCCTGGCATATATTGGGCATGCAACAAATGGAAGGTAATATTACTAGCTATTATTTAACGTCTCACCTGTCAAGTCACATGGCAGCCTGAGTAGGGAGCCTCATCTCTGATGAGATTGCACTGACACCATGAATATGGTCACATCAGAAAAATGTTCCTTCATGACCATAGGAATCAGGCAGGCACCCATGGCCTGGGAAAGGGGTGCAGAGATTCATATGGTTGTGTTTTTCTCTCCAAAAATACTGTCCTCTAAAACTATCAGGTGTTTTGACTTGATCCCAGTATTCTAGGAATTTTCTTCCATGGGTTGTTAGTTTCTCCACTTGTTCTGCAGCAAGACCACATAGTAAAACCCCAAATGCATAAACTTTTCTGGTTAATTTATCATTTTCCAAATTTAAATCTCACTTTTTTCAACGTCGACCCCAGTCTTTGGCATCATTCCTTTTCTTCCGTTTCTTTAATGTAGTTTGAAGCCTGCAAATGTGTTCTCAAACATTTTTCTTAAATGGTTACTCAATAATCATAGATGGTCAGTCCCAAAGGTGAGTTTAAAATATGTTGGCAAAGAGCTTTCAACTCCTGTCCTGAGCTGACATTCGAATGATTTGCTGACATTTTCTAACAAATATTTATTAAATATCCACTTTAGTTAAGGAGTTGTGAAATCCCCAAAGATTAATAGAAGGCTGCTCTTAAGGGGCTCACATAGGCTTGAATCTATGATCCCAGCACTTGGGAAGGCTGAGGCAGAAAGATCTCTTGAGCCCAGGAGTTCAAGACCAGCCTGGACAAGATGGCAAAACCCAATCTCTACAAAAAATTTTTTAAAAATGAGCTGGGTGTGGTGGCACACACCTGTAGTACCAGCTATTTGGGAGGCTGAGGTGGGAGGATCGCTTGAGCCTAGGAATTTGAGGCAGCAGTGAGCTGTGCTAGTGCCACTGCACTCCAGCCTGAGTGACAAAGCAAGGCCCCACCTCTTAAAAAAAAAAGGGAGTGGGGTGTTCACAGTCTTGAGGAGAAAACGATTAATCAGAGTACAAGGAGGGAAAGAGTATAAACTAGGGTAATAGGCATCCAACTCCCTGCTCCCCCTGCTTACAAGCTGTGTGACCTTGGGCAAGTGTCCTATTTTCTCCGAGCCCTTCTTTACTCTTTCGTACAAAGTGGAAATAGTAAAATTCTTCGTGACTGTGTATCAGGTGGGTTAAATGAAGCAACACCTGAAAAGCACTTAGCACATTAGCTGAGAGAGTAGCCATTCAATAAAGGTTGGGCCTTAACCTTCTACCCCTGCTTCCCAGTTATACAGCAACACACACATAGTCGTACGCCTGAAAAACTCAGATATATTTAGAACTAAGAAATATTTTCAATTAATCTAAAAACTTAAAACTTCTACATATGACACTGCTATTTCAACTAAACATTCGTTTAATGACAAGGACCAATGGATTCAGAACATCTACACTCTTGGGGGTGGGTCAGGGGAGGCAGGGTACTGAGCCCGCATCCTCAGACTCTACCGGGCAAGTCCAAAAAAGAAAAACAAGTTTTGACACACAATCTTAAGGTTTTGGAAGATATTTATCATAAAATCAAAGGCAATGTTAAATTGAAGATACAAATGATAAAACATTTAATATTCTAAGTAACCCATGTTGTGTAAAGTGATTCAAAGAAGCTTTTTTTTTGTTTTTTGTTTTTTCCGAAAGCACTGCCCATGTCAGTATCACCATACCTTGTTTAACCACACTGATAAGCACCCTTGGAAACCCACTGTTTAACTTACAGAACTTTGGACTTTGTGGAAGTGAACAAACTTCAAAATCTACTTATTGCTGACATTGTTGGTGATGGTGCTTAGAAACCGTTTTTCCAAATTTGCTTTGCACCTAAGAACTGCCTGCAATCAGTAATAACATTAAAATAAAGTAGCTTGCTAATTGATAGATTATTATGTAAACATCACTTTGAAAAACAGATGTTCCTAACTGGATTTACTTGTTTTTTTCTAAATGATGTCCCTTTGGGGAATATTTTAGCATATATATAAATACATTTTAAAAATTGCATATAACCATACATTAAACTTAAAAGCTTTTTCACATTGAGGTGAGGAGTAATCATTTTTTAACTGTTATTAAAATACTATCAGAAAATGATTACTTTTTGTTTTTAAACAACACAATAAAAATTTCAAGCATACATAACAATATTTACATAATGACTCTTTGTATGCCGATCACTCAGCTGCAACAACTACCAATCCCAAGGCCAACCTTGCCTCATTCACACTCTTGTTCATTTCCTCCCTCCCTTATTATTTTGAAGCAAAATCCAGATATTACATCATTTCACCTGTAAACATTTCATTACTTAACACTAAAATATAATGGCTAATCTCTTGTCAAAGTAAGTATAACATCATCATCATCATGCTTAAAATAACTAACAGTCCTTCATGTTATCAAATATCCAGTCAACGTTTAAATTTCTCATTGTCTCATAATGTCATAATTTAATTTCTTAAAAATCGGATCCAAATAAAGTACATGCTTTGCAATTGATTGTTATGTCTTCTAAGTCTCTTTTTAATCATAGGCCATCTTCCATCTCTCTTTTTATCCCTCTTTGTAATTTATTTCTCAGAAAACTGGGTTGTTTGTCCTAAAGAGTTTCCCCTCTTCGGGTTTTGCTGATTGCATTTCGAGGTGATGTTTAACATTTTTCTCTGCAATCTATTTTCTGCAAATTGATAGTTGGAAGCTTTATACATATGTAAGATTTTTAAGGGTTTCTTCTTTGGCTTTTATCTCCTTTCATTCATTCAACTTTTACTGAATATCTACTGTGTGTCTGTCACTGTGGGTTGCTATGAAAACAAAAATGCCTCAGAAGCTTAGATATGAGTGAAGGAAATGCATGCAAACAGAATTATAATCAATGTGTTTGGAGTTGAAGTTTAAAATAGCTGCTAAAAGAGCCCTGAGAGGTAGAAACTAGCTTGCCTGAGGGAGTCAAGGGAGCCTTTACTGATGAAGTGATTTTGAATTAGGCTTTGAAAAATAATGGGTAGGACTTTTCCAGATGAGAACATAGGGAGAGAGCAAGAGAGGAAGTGCAGGCAATTTCCAGTCCAAGGGATCAGTATATGTGAAGGCAGAAAATCTTGTAAGAAAATAAATACAGCTCAACGATCTAAGTAGAAACATTGACGACAGTGCCCCTGAACTGGATAAAAAGATCTGAAACTCTTCAGTTCCTGCCTCCTCAGTCTCTACAGAAGTTTAAGGCTTTTAGAAAGAGTTGATCATCTCATCCAAGGGGAGGAGGAGCAGTGTATGGAGAGGATTCCAAGAGCAGCGGAGAGTGACAGCAGATGAGTGGTCAGGGAATCTGAGCACTCCATAACAGAGATTCGGACAGAGCCCACCTGGCCTGTTCCGGGACTGGGGTCTTTGGTATATCCAGTGACTGGCATGTTTTACACATGCACTCAAAGGCAGCCTTTGGTAAGATGGTCAGGTGAGCAAAGTTCATTCTTGTTATTTCCTCAGCCCCCTTCCTCCTCTCATTTTCCCTGCTCCTGCTCCCGTCACCTCCATCCCCAACAGCAATGACCCTGAACAATATGAGGAAAGAATCTGATTCTGCAAATATGAGAAGATGCCTGGGGGAAAAAGAAGGACCAAAGGAAAAGGCAGGGTGGTGGGGGCGGGGGCAATGAGAGAAGTAGAAAGCTCCTGGAACAGCCCTTCTGGAACAATGCTCCCAACTACTTGCTGCTCCCTGAGATGATGCTCCCATTTCTCTCCTTCTCCAGTTGGCAAACTCCAACTCACCCTTCAAGGCCAGCTCAGGGGCCACTGTCCCTTATCCCTGTGACCTTTCACTTTGCTGGATAAATGCTCCCATCACCGTGCTCTCACAGCACATGTGCAAATCTCAGTTCCCACATCCATCACTCTGTATTATAATCATCTACTTGTGTCCTCCCCATCTCCTCCATGTGACTCCTTCCAAATAAGATTGTGGTCCACTCCTCTCTAAGTCCCTGTGCCTACTGTAGTGATGGCACATCAAGATATTCTGTGTACATTTGCTTTTTGACAAATTGAAAGTATTTACTAGAAGCATTTGGCCTGCATCCTTTGCCACACTCCACCTCTTTTATTCCCTCCGAGTTATAAGAGGGCATAGTAGATGGTGGTCAAGAAATAATGTCCTAACTTTGGTATTGTGGTGTCAGGCCTAAAAGAAAGAAGCAGTATTACTTGTCATCTGGGGAAAACCAAGAGGGCCAGCCTCAAATGGCCTAACTGAAAGCCTTCTTCCCTCTCCGTTCCAGCATATAAGGTCCCCTAGCCAAGCTACCCTCCTCATCAAGTGGACCAGGTGCTGTTCCTGCTTATCCCTGAGCATTGGGTTTCAGTTCCCTGCCAGCCCATGGAGTTGAAACAAGCAAATCACATCATCCTATAGGAAGCAGGGGGCACCCCACCCTCTTGTTACCACAAAGCCTGCTTCCCAAGCCCCTGCTTATTCATTCAGTTCCCGAGGACAATCTTCATTCGCTCTTGTGTGCCGTATCCTTCTCCCCATGGCTATGAGTATGTGTGACTAATAAGCTGCTGTCAATCTCAAGTGTCCAGTGTCAGGTGCTGTGTATCTGGCCAACAGCATAACCTTAGGGTGAGAATCCCTCCGTCACCAATGTGGTAAATAGGAGGTGACTAAAACTGTTAGTCTCACAGAAATAGCAGTGATGGTGCAAAGTGGGAGCCAGCTAGGCAGGGATGTAGGTGACCTAGAAATTTTGGTTCGTCTCTGTCGTGAGTTTCATGCTGGGCTCCTGAGTTCCTTAGGTAGTACTGGTGACCTGTACATGATTGCCAATGTTGACTGAAAAAAAAAAAAACTGGCAAAATGTGCATTTACCCAGGTAAAAAGTCTGCATGGGTAATGAATAATACCACACATTGGGTAGTCCAGATATTTCAAAAAAGGGCAGCCCTGAGAGTGGAAATATCACTTTTTTTAAAGGTCTTTAATTGAAATATTTGGGCCCAGACTAAGCTAAATTGTATAGGATTGCTGAGGTTAAACTCTAAGAGAGCCCTAAGCTGATTTCTTTACATTCCATGTTGTTTTTCCCTTTTTAATCCAACTTAAAGCAAGGGGAATCCATTTGGTACCAAAGCACTAACCAGCTGGGGTTATCCAAAAAAGAGTAGGTATTTTTGGCTTGAATTATTTCCATAATTGCACCACTTTCCACTTGGCAGTAGAGTTATTATTCTGCAACTGTATTTCATGTTTGTAAAGGAGCAGACTCCTCCCAGCCTGCAACTATGAGACAAAAGCTACAACTCTAAGATGCAAATCAGCGTCCCAGCCCTCATTTAATAAAGTGCTTATTATATAATCGTTTTAAGATACAGGTATTAGAAAAATGAGGAAGTAACAACAACCAAAACGAAAATGAAGAAAAACCCAATCTTCAGAAATGTATCAGAGCAATGTTCTCTTGAAAAAAACTTTCCCTGCTGAATCATTCATTTTTCAAATATGACTTTGTGTTAGAAAAAAGTTCAGATTCCATCCAAAGTTCAAATCCATTGTTCTCTAGGTAATTGCCACAGATCAGCAGGGTATTACTCTCTGATGTCCCAGCAGCAAATCATTCAGCTGACAGCATTTTAACATCTGTTGTAGACATTTTTTAAAAAGTATCTTTGGCATCCAGAGGAATTAAATACATCTGATAAATGTCTGAGACTTTGGACAAGGCTCAAAGTCATTTTTTTCTGAGTGAAGAAAGTACACTAAAAAGAGAGTAAACTGTATTCACTTTTTCAAATTCCCTAAATACTAACACTTGCATTTTACTATGGGTTGCTATACTATTTATTATTTCAACTGTATCTTACTCTATAAAGCACATTACAAAAGCTAGGAATAATTCTCACCTTACAAGCCTGAAAGGTGGGTTTATTAATTTAGTAAAACCTAAGTAAATAATAACATCTCAATCGTTCCGTAACCCTCGTCTTCTCCCATCAGCACCCTCCTAGGACACCCAAGATGGCACTGCCGGCCACAGATGTGTGGCATAGGTGCTCTTTTTTTCCCATGGTTTTCTATTCTATTTCTAAACGTTGTTCCATTCACCTTTATTATAGACACTGACTCATGGAATAGTTACAGGAACATGTCCATAGTCTCTCAGAACTAGGAACAGACACAGAAATCTCTGTTCTTGACTGTTTGTACTGACCCCTGGAAATTCTATATGTTTCAGTGGGACACAGACCAGGGCATCCTTTTCCCTGATCCTGTTGAGGATGTGGAAGGAGGGACAGGAAGACTGTGGTCAGGAGTCTGGATTCCAATCCTGCTTTTATCACCAACTAGTAGAGTACCCTTTGGCAAGGTCTGCTTTCTGAGCCTCACTTTCCTTATCTGTATAATGAAGACATTGGATCACAGGATCATTTAAGGTCCCTTCAGATCTAACTTTTTATATGTGGTAGATCATTTCTGATGGTGGTCATGACAATCCTTCCTATCTCCTATTTCATACCTTTTTTTAAAGGTACACTTTACCTAATAGCTACAATAAAATGCATACATTTTGACAAGTGTATACACTTGTATGTATAGTGCCACAATCAAGGTACAAAACATTTCCATCATGCCAAAAAGCTCCCTCATGCCCTTTTGCTGGCAATCCCCATCCTCTAGCCTCAGGCCACCAGTGATCTGCTTTCTGTCACTATAGATTAGTTTGCCTTATCTAGAATTTCATATAAATAGCATAATATATGTGCTCTTTTGTGTCTGGCTTCTTTCACTCAGGCTAACCACATTCCTTTTGTAATGTGCCTGTACCATCCTCCCATCGAGAGTAGAATCTATATTCCAGCTCCTCGAATCCAGCATGGCCCTCTGACTTGCTTTGACCAACAGAATACAACGAAAGTAATGCTGTGTGATTCCTTCTACCCCTTGGTAAGCCACTGCCATGTAAAAATGCCTGAGCTAGACTACTGAATTACTCAAGACCATGGGGAGTGGGAGGCACATGGAGGAGGACCAAGGTCCAGACTTGTGGATTAGGCCAACTTGGATCCTCCAGCCCCTTGAGATACCCCTAATCAAGACCATGTGGAGCAGAAAACAGCCATGCTCCCTGACCCTCACCTGAATTCCTAACCCAAAGAATTGTGAGCAAATAAAATGCTCTTGGTTTAAGCCACTAAATTTTTGGGTGGCTTGTAACAACCAAAACTAAAATGATAAGTCTTCTGCCCTGTCTTCCTTAAGGTCCAACAGAATCTCTTTCTGGCCCTAGGACTATTAGCTAACTATACAGGTGTTTTCCCTGAAATTTTTTCTACTTCTCTTTCTTTCCTTTTCATATTGTTCCTCCCTCAGGTGTCATAAATTGCATCTAAAATCTTGTAACTCGGTTTCATGAACTTGAAAACTGCAGTGTGTTTTTCTTCCATTTCACTTTACAGGGTTAAAGAGTATCAAATATTTTCTCTCTTCCCTTCAGATCCAGAGTTCTGGCATTTGAATTACAGCATGTTCCAGAGAAAAATAAAGAGTTTGGGAGCCAAGAACTCTCATTTTATACCTAATGAGCTGTAAGGTTCTGGGCAAGTTTGAAAGCTTCCTACACCTGACTTTCTTCATGTAATCTCATGAGCTGGCGGAGAGAGCATAAACTGCAAAAACAGATGAGAATGTTAGTCAAAAGCAAAGTACTCTTTATTTCCATAACTCGGACAAGTTTTCTGCAATGATATTTGCATGCCCTCCATGTGTCAAGTTCTCTGTCACAGGCTTGAACATGCAAGATAACGTTTGCCTACCACCAGGAAAACAAGATAAACACTATTTCTGCCTTATGGGCTTTTGCTGGAAGTGAGATCTCTGTCTTCCACTCTCACTCTCTTGCTCTATCTCTCACTCTGTGTGTGTGTGTGTGTGTGTGTGTGTGTGTGTGTGTGTGTGTGTGTTGTGTGTGTGTGTGTGTGTGTGTGTGTGTGTGTGTGTGTGTGTGTGTTTTATGTTGCTATTCTCCACAAACGTTTTGTTGTGGGCTACTGTAAGACTCGTTATGGTCAGGCAAAATCTGGGTGAAACATTCTCATGGAAGGGTGAAAGGTGAGGTTTATATGAAAAAAAATGCACAGAGCCTAAGACTTCTAGAAACTACCCCTAACAATAAAAGAATTATGGTAGTCCTCTTTTCCCAAATACAATTTTAAATTTAAAAATTACATTAAACCATAAAATAAAGGTAAAGAAGCTCGTTTCTAATTTGCCCCTTGATAATTACTTCAAAACTTTGAAATATCAAATAAAATCTTTCCAATTTTTTTCTCTCATTTTTTTCTTGCATGTCTTTGTTTCTGTTGGTGTCTTAGAACAGACGATCTCAAAAAATGATCCCTGAACCAGCAGCATCAGCATCACCTGTGAACTTGTTTGAAATGCTAATTTGGGGGCTCTACCCCAAATCTACTGAGTCATTACCTCAGCAGGTAGGGTCTAGCAATCTGTGTTTTAACAAGCCTTTCAGGTGATTCTGAAACACTGAAGTTTGAGAATCACTGCTGAGGACAGATACTTGGGCTGCCTGTTGCAGTTTATCAAACTGGGCTGTTCATTAGAATCTCCTGGGAAGCTTTATAAAAATATCAGTGCTAGGACTCCAATGCCATAGATTCTAATTTATTTGGTCAGGGCTAGGCCAGGAAACCAGTATTTTTAAAGTCTCCTAAGTGATTCTAGTATGTCTACCAGCATTGAGAATCACTAGCATTTTAGGTAATCTGGCTTTGACTCCTAGGCTTGAGCAACATGGGGGAGAGAAGGGAGGAGCTCAGCATGCTTCCTCGGTTTAGGCTGAAGAGGATAGGCAGGGAAGTAGGGATAGTACAGAAGAATGTTTAAGCAAGTCTGAAATAAAATACATTTAAATATGAAATGTGGAAGGGGAAGAATTATAGTTAAGCCATAGTCTTCAGGGAACATTTGAGGCAGTGAGCATTTTAGACTGAATGACAGGAAATAAGTTTAGAGAAAACCGGTGGAAGAGAGTCAGAGATGATACAGCTGACATAAATTAGGCTTGAATATTCCTTATGGGGCTGTGCTGTGCACTACAATCCCGTCATACATTTACATTCTAAGCCTCTAAGCTAACATTATTTACTCTTAAAAAAAATCCTGGAAAAGAACACCTCTATTTTTTTTAAAAATGTGTTTAATTTTGCTATTCTCCACATTATTTTTTGTTGTACATTACTATAAAATTGGTTATGGTCAACCAAAGTCTTGTGAAGGAAACATTCTCATGGAAGAGTGAAAGCTGATTTGATTATAATAGCTAGTAGTAGGATTTGGGAAGTAATTTTCACTTACACAACAGTCAACTGAAGAAAACCAGCAAGATAATTTTTAGGTTTTTAAAATATTACAGGCATAAAAAAGAAAATTTTAGAAATGGATTCATTCTGGTTAAAAGTTTTTTTAAAAGGATCTGACTTTTCAATTGTATTTCATCATATATTTTTGATATGTTCATAGCTCAGAGGGACTGAAGAAATGAGTTTTTAAAAAATTGGTGAATAACGGGAACCAACTAGCAAAGAAGGTGGTTGTGGCAAATCTAAAAATAAGAAAAAAGATGTAGTGAAAGGATGAAAGGGCCCTGGGAGTGGAACAATATGAAAGAGGGGACTTTTGTGTTTTGTTCACTGCTATATCTACAACATCTAGAACAATGCCTGACACACGAAAAATACTCAACAAATACAGTGTACTTTTCGAATAAATAAATGATCTCCAAGGATACCTCCAGTTTTGTGTACCAGTATGCGATAATTACTGGGTGACTGAGGAATACACCAAATTTTTAACTATTTTATTTAGAGCTTTCCAGCCGTACTGAGACAGGTGTTATCAACTTTCCCAGCTAAGATGTGGCCTTTTCCTAACGAAAAGTTCCAAAGGAATGGAGATTGAGACTGGAGTAGTTTCTTAGAGGAGCTGGCTACTCTGACCCTCTTCACTCCAAAATAAAGTGTACTCCCGCTCACTTCCCTCAAAACAAATCCACCACTTATAAATGTGCAACCTGTGGGGCCATTTTTGAAACAGGTAATAAATAGGAGGATGTGGCCAATTTTCATCTGAAAAACTCCCCAGATATGTCTCCAAGCACTGTGTACACCACCATCTTGTAGGTGTTCTGAATGTCCCCAAGCCCCATGTTTTGCTCACGAGGCATGCCACCCTAACTCCCTGCTGCTGGAAATGAGAATATGTCTGAGGGTAACAGAGGAACGGTAATAAATGGCTTCCATTTTCTTCATACATTTTGGATGGGTTGACCTCAGAGAACCAATCCCTCTAATGAAGTCGAAAGCATCCTAGAAGTGAGAGCTCACTTGTTTCACTTTCTTATTTGGAAAATGGAATGCTGGCGTGACCCCTTCTTAGCTATTCCTAATGTATTACTGCTCCAAAACACAAAGAGCAGGTTCAAAGAGATAACTTCTCCTTGCATCATTCGCCTTTTGGTTTTATGTTTGTCTCACAGTAACTTTAGATAATGTGCCCTGTTTCTTTTTTATCCACTGATTCAGCAAATATTTACAAAGCCCCCACTACACTGCTAGGTACCGTGCTAGGCTCCAGGGAACAAAAAATTCCCTGCTGTCCAAAAGGAGATAAAAATCAAGTGGGCAGAGAAGCCAATAAACGTGTAAAATGCGTTATCATACCAGGAGGTTATAAATGCTACAAAGAGAAATAAAACAGGAGTACGGGAGATGGGCAGTAACAAAAAGCTCTAAATCCAAACTTTATTACGCTGCTGTCAAAAAAAATATATATATTCTATGCTCCCCTCAACCTGTTTTGTTTTTTGTTTGTTTGTTTGTTTGTTTTTTGCCCTTGCAGCTTGCCAGCTCTAACAATAGCTGCCTTTTAAATAGTAGTCACTCTGAGGGATGAGAAATTACTTAATGGGTCCAAAGGACAGCATTTGGGTGGCAGCAGCACTGAAAGCCCAGACTTCACCACTCTGCAATACCTGGAAGTAACAAAGCTGCACTTCTACCTCCTGAATCTATAAACACAAAACTAAAACAAACAATAGATGCTTCACTGCTGACTCCAAGCCCCTTTCTTAAGTTCGGTTTCCTCCTGCTTTTCTGACCAGGCGCTTCCATTGGCTCTGCATAAAAATTCTAAGATTATGGGATCCCCGAATCAGCTCGCAGCCCCACAGCCCTCCCGCCTTCCTCCCCTCTCTCCACGACTCCCTCAGGCCGGCGGTGCCGTCAGGGCCCGTGTCTGAGGCGTCCAGTGGATTCAGCAGAACAAACATCATAAAACGATTATTTGCGAGAGGAGAAGACGATGTTGTGAGAACTTGGTCCCAGACACCGTCTCAGAGCAGCAGAAAAACCGCAGGAAACCTAAGGAGCACGACCCTGACGGCGACGGAGGAGGTGCGCGCGGACAGCACTGTCCCCTCCCGCCGACACCAGGGCTCAAATCGGAACGAAGACGGGGCGGCCACAAATCCTGGCTTCTCCTTTCTTTCGCTGAGGCGGAGAAATCGCCCCGCGGTCCCCGGCGCGCCTCCCGCGGAAAGCGGGCGGTGACCATTCCGACAGGCCGTCCGCAGCGCTCCCTTTCCGCAGACAAAGCTGCCTCGAAAGGCGCTCCGCGGCGCCCGAGTCACCACGTTCCGTTCGGCAGAAGAAAGCGAAAGCGGCCGCTCCCTGTTAGGCAGCCAGACAATAGCGGCGGGCAAGCCGCTCCACGCCAGCATCTTTGTTTCCCTCGCGCCGGGAAACGAAGTCTCCAGATACCACAGAAAACAGAGGCCGCTCTTCCCGCTCGGGCCTTTACAGCGGGCGGGAGCGCGGCGGCCACCTCCGTCTTCGGGAAGCGGCAGGCTGAGCCCCGAACCTCGCTGTGGCCTCTAGAGCGAGCGGAGGAAGCAGGCGAAAAGCGGCTGCGGGCGGTTGCTGCCTCGCCGACGTCTCAGCAACTCCCGGCCCGGCGGCCTGGTAGGGCGGGAAGTAGCGCCGGCCCCGCGCGGAAGGAAACGTGCAGCGTGATACGGCATAGCGCCGGTTTATACGGCATAGCGCCGGTTTATACGGCATAGCGCCGGTTTATACAGCCGCGCCCCCGGAGGCATCGCGGTGACTCCAGTCGATCCGTGTTGTGAGTGCGCTGTGTTTCGGCCCCCGCTGCCCGCTGCTCGCTGCCCGCTGCGGCCTTGCCCCTGCGCCTGAGAGTAGCCGCCGCGAGCCTCTCTGGTGGAGCGAGGAGACCCGAAGGCCGTCCCGGGGGGCGAGGGGTTAGTGGCCCCGGCCTCTTGGGCCCTCAGCCTCGCGCCCACCGAGCCCTCTGCCCGGGTTTGGGCGTGGAGCTTGCGACGCGCCCACTTCCTGGGCTGTGCGTCTGCCCAAGCCGATGCCTCGCCGCGACGCCAGGCCCCATCTGTCCCGTGAGGCGTGACAGCCGGTGCCAGCAGGTCCAGGCCGACTGACGGGCGGAAGTCGGCCCGGTGCTCCCTCACACGTCCACACGCCGGGCGCGCCTCAGTTTCCTCTATTGTGACAGAATAGAAATGAGACGATGCAGGTTAAAATTACCTACCGGCGCATAATGAGTTCTCCAGCATCTAGCTAGTTCTACCATAGGATTAATACCCAAAACCATTTGGGTGGAGCTGAAAAACACAATGCTGTTGGGGGAAGAACCCAAAAAGCCATAGTCGATCTGATTCCATTTGTAGGACATTCTAGAAGAAGGAACGGTGGCGATGCAAAGCAGTTGCCTGGGAAAGGAGTGGAACAGGACAGAATGGAATGCACAGGAGCGGGGGAGCTTTGGGGCAGTGGTGGGACAATTTCATATCTTGATAGGAGCGGCGGCAACATGACGTATACAGTCGCCCCAAATCATCAAACTGTAGTTTCTAAATGGGTACGGTTTATTAACATTCAAATTATAAGAAAAGTCATTTCCTCAAAAGCTGGGGGGTGGGGGGAAGAGTTAAAGAAGGTCGTGGCTAGGTGGTCGTTGAGGAATAAGGGAGAAAATCACAGAAAAAATCTGAGAGCTAAATCCATGCTGTTTCTGAATTGAGAAGCAGTGGACACCAGCAGTAGGAATGGCTCAGGTCCAAGAAGGCTATGCCCTACCAGAGCCGGTTGATGTGCTTCCCCGGATTTACTCGCTCCCACCGTCCACCTCCACCCCGGCCTGCACCTCTCGCTTAGGGTAGAGGCCTGGCCTCCAGTGCCATCTCCCGACAGCCTCCCCCAGGTGAGGGTCATGCTTCAGCACTGCCTCCCTGACACAAAGGCTCTGATGATGGGATGCTCTGACTCAGACTCAGGTGAGAAATTTGAAGGAACAGAATGCTCTTGCCTAGCAGTTGCCTGGAAGGGTCAGGTGCTGCCCCCAGAGGAGTGGGAGAGTTAGAGCTCCGTGAGGCATACTTTCCCCAAAGGGCGCAGAAAGCATGAAGTAGTCAGCGTAGAAACTCCTCTCCCTGCCGTCCACACAGTCCCAAGGCATGTTGGTTCTACATGGCTTGTCTGGAAGCTGTCCTTGAATGTGAAGCTGTTTTCAGCTCATTCATGTATTTGCCTGCCTTCGCCTTTTCTTTCACCCTTACCACCTTGGAATTGTACCTCCTAATAAAATCTTTGCACTTAAACTTGGCCTCAGGCTCTGTTCATGTGAATCATTTAACAGCCTTTGGGCTTTAGATCTGTGCTTTTCTGAAAATTTGGCAACCACAATAACACAAAATTAGGATTTTTTTTTTTTTCTCTGGGCTCTGGTTTACTGTCCCATTAAAGTGCTTCTGTAAAAGGCAACCCAACTGAGACCAATGCTGAATATATAAATTTTTATAGGTATGCCCCTATTTGAAGTTGCTAGAGAGAGTAAAAATTTGGGCTTCTATTTATTGGTTCCTAGTGGTGTTTATTCTCAGGAGTAAATTCCTAGAGCATTAGGCACTTAAATGCTTTAAAAATTCAGAAACTTAAACCTGAGATGCATGCAAATGCAAAACAAAATGCTTTCAAATCATGATCATAAAGCTATTAGTCTGCGGGGTCTACTTATGTTTTTGGTCATGGTCTAGCTTTCCTAAAGACATCAGGGGAGGATATGTTAAAGCCTTTTTAAGTGATTTCTGGTTCATAGTGCTTTGCAAAACAATTTTTCTTTGCATTATTTTCTATATTAAATACTTCAGTAAGTGTTTTTAATGATAACGGCCACTGGCTTTGTGGCCTACTGTTTATTGCTATTTTGTCGGGCCTTATTCTAGCCTTCCCTTTCACCTGGGCTTCCCAACCATCTGTAACCTGATCAACAGTAATTTGAGATGGGAATGGCCAGGGTCATATGTTAAATAGGACAGTTCCACTTTTCTGACCACAAAATCCTCCCCTTCCTGACCACTTAAAAACTATTACATAATCTACAAACACATGGCTCTAATAAGTTCTACTACATACCTTGGCAAAGGTCACACCTAAAATCTACCTTTCTATTGGCACAATATATTTTATTAGAGATTATTTTTATTGCTTATAATTGTGGCCTATCAGAGCACTTAATTATTTTTAATAACACATTCTGCCTTCATCCACATCATCATAGTGAATTGGTTGTTGCAAGGAAAACTTGGTCATCCTAGCATGTGAACAATTTTTTTTTTTTTGGATGGAGTCTCGCTGTGTCCCCCAGGTTGGAGTGCAGTGGCATGATCTCAGCTCACTGCAAGCTCCGCCTCCTGGGTTCACGCCATTCTCCTGCCTCAACCTCCCGAGTAGCTGGGACTACAGGCGCCCGCCAACACGCCCGGCTAATTTTTTGTATTTTTAGTAGAAACGGGGTTTCACCGTGTTAGCCAAGATGGTCTCGATCTCCTGACCTCGTGATCCGCCGGTCTTGGCCTCCCAAAGTGCTGGGATTACAGGCGTGAGCCACCGCGCCCGGCTGCATGTGAACAATTTTTAATCTTTGTTTGAAAAATGTTTCATCTGAGGTTAATTTCTATTGGGAGCAAAAATGAAGCCAGGCTGTACACATGATGTGTTTAAATACATTTTCACAAAAAGAAAAATATTAAGAATACCTTGGGTTATGGACATGCAGTATCAGAAGGCATCCCAATAAACAAAAGCGAGAGCTCCTCTTTAAATCCTAGCACTTGATTATTTCTAAATATATAAGAGCAGATAATGTTCAGCAAACGTGCAGGTTTTACAAATTGGCTCCTTCAGAGTAGGTCATAAGCTTGCTGCCATTGTGTTTCCATTACTCAAACATTTTTAGAATTCTTTAGAAATTTGCCACAAGAGTCTGAGTCACATTGTTTTAAATGACGTCATCAGTGATAGCAAATCTTCCTCCTCTGAGAGCAGATTTTTAGTCATTTGAAACCACACTGAGTTTAGTAACATCATTTGGCAGGGAAAAATTGAACTAGAAAGAGTAAAAATAAGTGAACTGATTAATGCTTTTTTTAAAAATTAAACTCCAAGAAATGGAGGATTAGGGAAACTTTGGAGCAGAAATTAATGATTAGAAACAATGTTTTTGATCAACTCCAAAGGTAATTCTGTGGAAAGAAAATGGAGAAATCACTGATGAATCTATTTAAAAAAAAAAAAAAAAGAAAATATAAAGGAGAAAGGAGATATAACAGATATGGATACTTTTTTTTTTTTTTTTTTGAGACAGTCTTGCTCTGTTGACCAGGCTGGAGTGCAGTGGTGCGATCTCGGCTCACTACAAGCTCCACCTCCCAGGTTCACGCCATTCTCCTGCCTCCCAAGTAGCTGGGACTACAGGCACCCGCCACCACACCCAGCTAATTTTTTGTATTTTTTAGTACAGGCGGGGTTTCACCACGTTAGCCAGGATGGTCCCCATCTCCTGACCTCCTGATCCGCCATGGAGACTTTTTATAAATTATATGAGACTACTATGTGAAATTAGCTATGTGCTAAACATTTTTTTCTGGAAAACCATAAATCACCCAAATTGAATCTAGGAGTAGAAAAACTAAGTAGATCAAAGCTAGGGGAGAAATTAAAAAAGGCCTAAAGACCAAGAGAGTCTTTAGGCAAATTCTTGCAAATTTTGAAAGACATCAAATCCTCTTTCTAAATGAATAAAGACACTAAAATTTAATTTTTTGTGAGCGAAACCATTTTTATTATAAAACCTATCAAAAATGGTATACGCCAAGCATGATGGCTCACACCTGTAATCCCAGCCCTTTGGGAAACTAAGGGGGGAAGATCGCTTGAGCCCAGGAGTTCCAAGAGACCCCATCTATACAAAAAGTAAAAAATTATCTGGGCCTGGCTGGTGGTAGGCTCCTGCAGTCCTAACTACTCGGAAAGATGAAGTGGGAGGATCATTTGAGCTCGATAGGTCAAGGCTGCATTGAGCCGTGATCTTGTCACTGTACGCCAGCCTGAGTAACAGAGCAAGACCCCGTCTCAAAAAAAAAAGGTAAAGAAAGGACACTCAAAAAATAAAAGCTCACATAAGAAACTCAATGCCAGAATTCCCCGCAAAATACCAAAAATACCAGCAAATTAAATTCAATAAAGTCAGTCATTTTAAACAATCAGGTAGATTTTATCCTAGAAATGCCGGGATATTTCAATACTACGAAAATAGTTTATATAAAAATACATTTAGGTTATATAAGAATAAAAACCTTATTATCTCGATAAGTGATAAAAATCTAGCACCTATCCCCAATTAAAACAACTATATTTTAAAAAAACTTTTAGCAAATGTTAAACTGATAGCCAACATCATATCTTTTAATAAGATTTTATAAAAATAATAATGGTACTGGTAAGACAGCCAAATTAACTTTACACCTTCTCTCCGAAGGCCTCCTGAGTAGCTGGGATTACAGGTGCACGCCACCATGCCCAGCTAATTTTTGTATTTTTAGTAGAGAGGGGGTTTTGCCATGTTGGCCAGGCTGGTCTTGAACTCCTGACCTCAGGTGATCCACCCGCCTCGGCCTCCCAAAATGCCGGGATTACAGGTGTGAGCCACTGCACCTGGCCTGCTTTTTATTTTTTAATTTTATAAAGTACCTTGTACATCTTCCCACATCAGCACATACAGACCTACCAAAATTTTTTGTAGTGGTTGAGTACAGTTATATGAATGAACCATGATTTTTCACTCACCTATTAGGGACCATTTAGACTATTTTCTCCTTTTCTGCAATTACATACAGTTAGAGCATACTTGAATGTCTTTGCCTATTGATGCAGCTATACTTGTTGGATTAATGCCTAGCAATGGAATTGCAGATCAATATTTGGATAGCTATTTCCAAATTAATATTCAAAAGACTGGATTAATTTATAATTCCACTAAAAGTGTGTGCAAAAATATTGATAATTGTTGAGGCGAGGTGAGAGGCACATTAGACTTTCATTTACTTTTGTGTATATTTTTAAATTTCCATACTCAATGACAGACAGGCATTTTCATTAAAAGCAGGTATAAATATGCCTGCTTTCACCATTATTATTTAAAATTATGCTGAAGTCATTCTGTAATAAGACAAGAAACAGAAATACTAAGTAAAATATTGCAAAGCAGTAGAAAAATTGCCTTTATTTGCAGATACTTTTTGCCTAGAAAACTTAAGAAACTTGATTGAAAATCTATTATAAAATAATTATTAAAATCAATAACTTTCTACTGATCTAGCAATAACCTATTGGGAAATATAACTTTTTTGGCGTGTTGAAACCTGGGAACAAATATATTTCTTAAAAAGATTCTATTCACATATAAATAATATTGGCAAGCACTGAAAGGGATTTATACAAAGAAAAAGAGAAAAAATGGAAGCAAAAAATTTGAATAGATTGAGAAACATGTTATGCTCCTAGACAAAGATATCTATCCCTTAATTTGCAATTGTAACTAAAATTCCAGCGTGACTATTTTTGAAGTTGAAAAAATGTATTTCCATCTGGAGGAAAAAACAGAGTAGCCAGAATACTTCAAAAAGAAAGAATAATAACATGAGATTTACTCTACCAGATGTTAATACATATTATAAAGCCATAATAATTACAATAACATTGAACTACTGAGGAAAGATTGACAAATAAATATTTCAGAACAGATAGCCCTGAAAGAAAACTCAATATTCCAATAAGTGAAACATCACTAATGGAGACGACATGGATTATTCAATAACTGGCACCAGGAAAACTGGCCAACCATTTGGGAAAAAAAAATCAGATTAAATATTCACTTCATGCAGTCTACTGAAATACCTTCCAGATAAAAAGATAAATGTGAAAACTGAACTATAAAAGAACTAAAAAAAAAAAAAACCTAAACGGATAGCTAAGTGATTTTTGGATGCGAAAGAACTAACCACAAAACAATGGAAGAACTCATAGATTTATCTGCAATAATCATTTAAAGCATCTGTATACCAAAAATGATAACAATATCAAATTAGAAGTTGTGAAGTAGAAAGATATTTGTCATGACTATCCTAAAGCGGAAGAGTTAGTATTTACAGACAGGTCCTTAACAACCCTTTTGAAAGAAGAAATCCCAAAACCTTTTGGGCAACAACAGGATCACTGAGCTTAAATTCAGAGAACCACTTTGAGAGGCGAGCTCATTTGGAAGAATCACTAACTTACTGAATTTTTAGAATGTTAGGTTTTTATTGTATGTTTTGTTTTGTTTCTTCTCACCTCATTTCCTGTGTTCAAGGTAACATTTGGAAATGCTTTCTTCTCCAGTTTATTTTTCAAAAGCTTCCTAGAATATTATACTTCCTTATATCCTTTGGAAGAGGTTCATTTGATCTCATTACAACCCCAGGGGTAGATACTCTTACTATTCCCATTTTCCAGATTAGGAAGGAGGTATTTTTGTGGCTTTAAGCATAAGTAGGCGGCAAACTGAAAAAAACTGACATAAACAAGTCATTCGAAATAAAGTCATTAAAGGAGAATCCAAGCCAAGTGAACACTGTTTAGAGAAAGAGAGACAGCTGTTTAAAGTACCTGGCAATCCTCAAAAGACATGTGCTCAGCCAGGATCCCTACACCTGCCCTCATCCTTAGTTGTGACAGACCACGCCCAAGGGATATAGCCTAGCTTTCACCTCGAGCTAGAGAGAGATGAGCCTGTGAGGAAGTACACTGACTTCAAGGGGGAAACACCGTCTGATCCGTGCACTTGTGCTAGCACTTACTGGGGGCTTAAAACTGAAACTGTCCTAATCATGTTCTGACCTCATAATATGCATGAATCATCTCACGTAACCATCACCAAACAACCCCAGGATTTAAGTACATTTATGATCCCCATTTTCCACTTTATGGAACTGAAGTTCCACAGAAAAGTTATATAGCTTGCTGAAGTTCACACAGCTAGCAAATGGTACAAGCTGTATTTGAGCCAGGCAGGTAGCTGGGGCTGGAGTGGAAGGTCCTTGGCTACGTGAAGCCAGTAGCTATGTACAAAGCCCTTTCATACACAAGAGCTCATTTGACCTTCACAACTTCTTTGTGATGAGGTCACGAAATATTCTCCCCAATTTACACGAAGACAATGGGAAGCTAGAAATGTGTTATTGGAATTAATCACCTTTTAAAAAAAAATCTGAAAGAGACAGACAGCAGGGCATGGACAAACACGTGGTAAGGAATGACTGGAGGGAAAACAAGCTTGAATCACAGAAAAAAAAAAATGCTCTGAACTTTAAATAGATTAAACACAAGCTGCGTTGAAGGGAAGGGAGCTGGGGAACAGGCAGGGGAAGGTTATCCTGAGCACAGCAAGAATGAAAATCATACCAGTTCATGAGCCAGCAAGGGGTATAATAATACTAGATACTAAACATTGAGGAAAATCACACCCATAGCATTTCCATTATTTGGAAGCTATCTACCTTCCTGAAATACTAACTCCTAGTCCATATCACTGTTTAAGAATCATGTGTTAATTTATGTCTGTTTATTTACATGACCTTTGTTAGTTTAGATAACAAGACCAGAAGTTGTGTACAAACCACTAAGATGAAGTTCCCACTGAACAATAGGATTTTCACCTAGCTTTTAAATACCATCATGGTAATAAAGTTTGTACAAATACTTTTACAATTTGTTCACATAGAACTAAAACAACACCTGTTAACCTCTGAACTTGTTGCTTGTTTTTTCGATCACATTTTTTTTATTCTGAAATACTGTGAGTACAAAGGAACTTCACAAGAAACATGCATGTTCTGAGAAACTTACTTTTATAAAATGATTCATGCTAAATGCACTAGCACTCCATCTGTTTAAAAGTAGGAAAATAAAGAATCCTTTTGCTATGACTTCTTACCTCCTCATTTATCTGATTTTGTTTAAGTCCAGTTTGATGGGTATCAGAACAGATGCATATGTATTCTATACTTAGTTCACAATGTTTAGTTCTTTGGAATTTAAAATCAATATGCATCATCAACTGTAAGGGAAATTATTTTATCTACTGTAAATTATAGCATTCTCCTCGTTTTATGAAATGTTACTTAGTAACATAGGATTTATCATAAGAACATTGTCTCTGTAGTATTCATATTCAATTCAACATTTTCTAAATAAGTGTCCGTCTAAATCCTCTCTCAGAAGTGAACAAATTTCCTGTAATCAGCCCTTCTTGACCTTCCTTGCCTTCTTCAAATACGTATTCTTTCCTTCTGTAATTCTGTCCCATCAAAATCCTTCAGTGACCTGTAGCAACCAAACAGGTTTTCAATATTTGATCTCAAATAGTTTTTTAAAAAATTGGAGGATTGTCAGCCCAAAATCTCCTTAAGCTGATTAGCAACTTCAGCAGTCTCAGGATACAAAATCAATGTACAAAAATCACAAGCGTTCTTGTACACCAATCACAGACAAACAGAGCCAAATCATGAGTGAACTCCCATTCACAATTGCTTCAAAGAGAATAAAATACCTAGGAATCCAACTTACAGGGATGTGAAGGACCTCTTCAAGGAGAACTACAAACCACTGCTCAATGAAATAAAAGAGGATACAAACAAATGGAAGAACATTCCATGCTCATGGGTTGGAAGAATCAATATCGTGAAAATGGCCATACTGCCCAAGGTAATTTAGAGATTCAATGCCATCCCCATCAAGCTACCAATGACTTTCTTCACAGAATTGGAAAAAACTACTTTAAAGTTCATATGGAACCAAAAAAAGAGCCCGCATCGCCAAGTCAATCCTAAGCCAAAAGAACAAAGCTGGAGGCATCATGCTACCTCACTTCAAACTATACTACAAGGCTACAGTAACCAAAACAGCATGGTACTGGTACCACAACAGAGACATAGATCAATGGAACAGAACAGAGCCCTCAGAAATAATGCTGCATATCTACAACTATCTGATCTTTGACAAACCTGACAAAAACAAGCAATGGGAAAAGGATTCCCTATTTAATAAATGGTGCTGGGAAAACTGGCTAGCCATATGTAGAAAGCTGAAACTGGATCCCTTCCTTACACCTTATACAAAAATTAATTCAAGATGGATTAAAGACTTACATGTTAGACCTAAAACCATAAAAATCCTAGAAGAAAACCTAGGCAATACCATTCAGGACATAGGTGTGGGCAAGGACTTCATGCCATTGTGGAAGTCAGTGTGGCGATTCCTCAGGGATCTAGAACTAGAAATACCATTTGACTCAGCCATCCCATCACTGGGTATATACCCAAAGGAGTATAAATCATGCTGCTATAAAGACACATGCAGACGTATGTTTGTTGCGGCACTATTCACAATAGCAAAGACTTGGAACCAACCCAAATGTCCAACAACAATAGACTGGATTAAGAAAATGCGGCACATATACACCATGCAATATTATGGAGCCATAAAAAATGATGAGTTCATGTCCTTTGTAGGGACATGGATGAAACTGGAAAACATCATTCTCAGTAAACTATTGCAAGGACAAAAAACCAAACACCGCATGTTCTCACTCATAGGTGGGAATTGAACAATGAGAACTCATGGACACAGGAAGGGGAACATCACACTCTGGGGACTGTTGTGGGGTCGGGGGAGGGGGGAGGGACAGCATTGGGAGATATACCTAATACTAAATGACGAGTTGATGGGTGCAGCAAACCAACATAGACATGGATACATATGTAACAAACCTGCACATTGTGCACATGTACCCTAAAACCTAAAGTATAATAATAAAATAAATAAATAAATAAAGTCAGAGCCTAGGGAAATAATCAGTAAATTTAGAAGTATATAGTAATTTGCAACTTGGAAGCCCTTACACAATTTCTTACACAATAATCTTATTTTATAGATGGTGAACATGAGAAAATTCTAAACTAAAATAAAAATGGATATCATCAGGAAAAAAAAAAATTGGAGGATTGTTCAGACTGAAATATTTTGGCTATGTATGCCTCCAGGGAAAAAAAAAGGCACTCTTAATCCATGGTTATAACAACATTGTTCGGATTTTTTTTAATTGCCAGTGTTGGCATGAATGAAATATAGGACGACTCATCAGATGAGAATTTGAATGCTGGTGTAAAACCATAGAGAAAATCCAGGTGAGTTGAAGGAGAAAGAGATCAGGGACTTGTGAAGAAAATACAGTCAGAAAACGAAAAGAGAGTCTGTATGAATGCAGGAAAACAAACAGCAGGTTTGAACTCTAATAGTTAAATCCTGCTAAAGGCTACTGACATATGACACCAGGATGGGAGAAAAGCCGAAGGGTGAAAAGTTTCTAAGCTGACTATTAAATAGATGTAACTCACTGACGAGTGTGCCCATGTGGGATTTTAATTACTCAGACATCTGTTTGGCGAAGTGTACTACTAAATAGGGATCAAATACAGAGATCAAATTACGTGGGGCAGGGAGTGGAGATGACATTCATGAGTCAGAAAGGAGAGCTATCAGCCAGGGGAAAATCAATCCCGGCTTTACATCTCACCAACAGAGAAGCAATTATTTTAGATGTGGGGCTGGTTAGCATCCTAGGTCATGAATTTAATTAAATAACCCTCGAGTGGCAGAAAACAGAACAAACCACTGTATTTAACTGTCAGTAAGACATGCTGCAAATAAATGGTCCAAATTCATCCTTTTTTCCTTCCCTCCTCCCGCATAGATTTGTTGTAGTTTTTCTTAAATTCACAACTCTCTTCCATTTCCTAATGTAGCTTTCTCAGTGGCATCCAATAAATTCATTTACATACTTGGCTTGAATCAGAGGCAGGGTTTTTCTCCAAAATTCCCACAATGGGATACTTGGGAAGGGGCAGGAGGGGAGAAAGGCACGAATTAAATCACCATTTGAATTCCTTCCTTAGGTTCAATAAAAAGGCTGCTAATACACAGAAATATCCTGGGATCAAAGAGAAGACCCTGTGGACTCATTGGACATTAGTAGGTGCCTTGGAAGAAGCAGAGGCAGGAGACACAAACGAGTTGAAGTGATTGGAACAAGAACTGTAGAAGACACACCTAAGCACGGGAGAGGGGAAAGAGAGCATTCAATTGCTTTTGAAATGAATATTTAAAAACCAGCCTCACTCAGGGTGGCCCCTTGCAGTCCTCTGCTGAGTCAACTCTCTGCTTGGCAGCCTCTTGTCCACAGCTGACTCAGGGCAGAAAGGTGATTGATTGCCTTAAGAGCCTTCCCCTGACCTCTCCACTCGGCCGTCCTTCCTCCACCCCACCATTCTTCCAGAGCGCAGCTCAGATCCACAGGTTTCCTCCAAAATGCCTTTCTTCCATTTGCAGATAACAAAAACCAGTTGGAAAGAATATAGGTAAAAGAGTAAATTTACTGGAGGGAAGAGTCTTACAAGGAAGAGGTGAACAACTTAACCTCCCTCAGGGAGAAGTCGCCCAGGGCAGCTCCCAGGACCTCAGAGGCTGAAATCTACAAGTTCCTCCAAAGAGTTGGCTGCCGTTAATGATTTAGCTACCAACTCCCAACCACTGTCTCTCTGTGCAAATCTTTTTTTTTTTTTTTTTGAGACGGAGTCTCGCTCTGTCGCCCAGGCTGGAGTGCAGTGGCGCAATCTCGGCTCACTGCAAGCTCCGCCTCCCGGGTTCACGCCATTCTCCTGCCTCAGCCTCTCCGAGTAGCTGGGACTACAGGCGCCCGCCACCACGCCCGGCTAATTTTTTTGTATTTTTAGTAGAGACGGGGTTTCACCATGGTCTCGATCTCCTGACCTTGTGATCCGCCCCCCTCGGCCTCCCAAAGTGCTGGGATTACAAGCGTGAGCCACCGCGCCCTGCTCTCTCTGTGCAAATCTAAAATTCCTGGGAGAATCTGATTGACACATATACACATGCACTCACATACACACACACACACACACGCACAGTATGTATTCAAGCTCAATCTGTTAAACTCAGAAAATCATCCTACAATGTGGTTCATTCCTTCTAAACTGGTCTTTTTGCTACCATTTTAAAGTTCTAAGAAGAACTACTTCAGATACCATTAACCTGAGTTGAGCAGGTGTGGAGGATGGTAGAGCCAGATTCCGATGACCAGTGAAAACAAAGTGGCAGCGGTCCTGACAGCGTAGATCTTGAAAAGAGCCTTTTCTTACTTGGGCAAGCTACATTTTGAAAGTATCTTGGCCAAACTCCCCTCAAGGGTTGCCAGCAACTAGGATGGCTCGTGGAACTTTGCAGCCTCATTCATTTATTCAATAATAATTTCTTGATCTCCTGCTGCGCACTAGGCAACTATGCTAAGTGTTGTGCTGGATACAAAGATGAATCAAGCATGGTTCCCATCCTCACGGTGCATAAACATAGACCTGCATCTCTTGTGTAAGCAACAATCTTAAGGGCTTCTAAGAATAATTTTTCATATGAATACTGATTTTTAAACACCCCCCCGCCCCACCTTGGATGAGAAACCTAAAAATTGTGCCTGAACTGTGAGGCAAGGTCATTTGTTAAGGTTAAGATTTCACTCTTGGTATTCAGAGCCTTCATTACGCTACATCAGATGAGAACTGAGATGGCTTCACAATTAACCACAGACAGGCATCATTTATTTTTACCATGTGACTTGGAGGGTATGATGGTGCTGGGTGTGGAATTACCTTTTGAAAAAACACTGATGTTTTCTTTCTCCTCTGAACCAAATAGATAACTGAGCATAAGTTAATTTTTAAAAATTCTAGCCATTTACCTTACCTTCATTTGGGAGCACAATTGGGAAGATGCTTGGCAGCTAAGCTGCCAGAGGCAATACAGGAGCTTCTAATTAGCAAGGACTGCTAAGGCCACAGAGAGTCTACCCGGGCTATATATGCGAAGTGTCTGAACTTCTGGTTTGGATTCACATCTGAGAAAATTAGATGTTCTGGTTTGGTTGGATTCCAGTTTGAACTAGTTGCCTATGTGTTCTCAAATTTGGGGTGGGGGTGCTCAAATTAAGGTGTCAATTTTAAGATTTAGCAAATTATTAACACTCATTCTGGTTGTGGGTTGAGGATTTAATTCAGCTCATATTTGTGGGTAAGGATATAAAATGTGTGACCAAAAATCACAGCAGTTGGAGGATGGGTTTGTTGGCCCTTGGTCCTAAAGAGGAGATATGGGTGGAGCGCTAGAGTATTATGGGCCACCCATTGTGCTGCTCAGATCCACTTGCCGCTTGGGGTAAGTTCATCCACCCAGTACTCGGCAATTCCAGGATTCTCATTGGCCTTTATTACTGGGGAAACTTATAAGGTTAATCAGCAAACTATAGTCACTGCAGCTGCAATAGATCTCAAGCCTGAGGTAACTGACATTTCACCCTCTTCTCTACCCTGTCCTCATTCTCGAATTGCCTCAGCCACTGCCAGCAGCCATGCTGGTCTAGGCAGACTGTCTGATGGAGTGACCCAGACCCTTGTCTCCAAGATTGAGTCCCTGGTCCCCATGTCTATCCCAGCCATAGCTTCTGTTCTTGTCTGCTTACTGTTAAAACTAGGCATGAGAGCATCAGGACACATCCCATCAGATCACCTGTGTGCCAAACATTCTTCCCTGTGTTCTGTGACAAAGTTCTACCTCCTCCTGATGATCAGGGTCAATGGTCTTGCTAGTTTAGTGACTCTTTTCTCACTGGTCTCTTGGCACAAGGAGACTGAAGTGACTGAGTGGCAGCTGTAGTGTGAAGTACAATGGGACTTTGTGTCCACTGATGAAGTATTACCCCAGTGAAAGCCAAGACCACTTGACCCACAGAATCTAAAGTTTTGGGGACAGGAAGCACAAATTCCCCAAATGTACCACTGGGAATGACAGTAAGCAGAGCCATGCCTACTTCCACCTTCTCCCTATAGTTTCTGGACCTATGTATTCTACCTATTGGGGACATAGCACCATATAATGGCATTGATTTAGGGTGGTATCTCAACCTTGTGGGGGTATCTTCTCCAAGCTGGAGCCCCAGTTGCGTCTTTAAGAGGACAGTCCACCATTCTATCATACCAGTGGCTCAGGGATGGTGCAGTATGTGTGATAGGACCAGTAGACTCTGACTCAAGGCATATGGAATCTAATACCAGCGGATCAAGCATTCTTAAGTCCTTGGGTATTGGTACTGGCTGAGGTCCTATGGATAGGAAAGGCAAATTCATGCCAGAATATACAACAGTCCCAATCAAGATGAATTCCTGCCCTTTCCAGGGTGGAAGAAGTTGAAGTCAACTTACCTCCAAATGATTGGTTGGTCTCTTTGAGGGATACTACATTGGGGTTTCTGTTATTGACAGGTTAGACATTTGGCAGCAGCAGTGGCAGTAGCTGGATCAGATTTGGTGAATGGAAGTCCATGCTGTTGGATCTATTCATAGCCACCATCCTTGCCACCATGGCTACTCACTCCATTTATGTGCCCATTGTGCCAGCACTACAGGAGCCAATGAGACAGGCTGCTGCATGCATGGCTGAGTCATGAATGTTGTTTAGTGCCTTTTGGTAGTGGCTGCTTTGATGCGCATTAACATATAACACAAAGTTCTTTACACCTTATATCCATACCAATCCTTCTGCTTCTAAGCCCCTGACCAAACTACCACCCCATTCACCACTGTCCATGAGCCTGCATATGTTCTTTACCTTGAACCACTCTTCTTTTCACATAAAGTGGATGACCAAGTGCATCCTGTGGAACTTTGCCTATTGGAAGGATTTCTCCCTCACCACCCTCTTCTAAGATCACCCTAAGTAGGGCTGTAGTGCAGCAGCATCCATTTTTGGCTTGCACTCTTATGCTGAGCCAGCCAGCTATGAATGAAGGTTGGCACTTTTCTTCCTCCATCAGCTGGCCACAAGGGACACCTCCTTGCAGCTATGGTTGTGAGCTGAGATAGTTGCGAACACCGTAGTTATAAACACCAGTGCAATAGGAGTGGATGACATGCAGGTCTGGGCCATCAACTGGTACAACTTACTTGTGTCCTCTGGTCCAGCTCACGCCACTTCAATTTTGTGATAAATTGCCACCAGGCCCACCCAACTTTATAACTTGGTGGGTCTGACAGAGCCAGCTCATGATGAATATCTCAGGCTCCATAGTTACTTGATGTCTCAGGGTCAGGTGCTTCATTTCAATCAGGGCCCAGGGGTCTGCAAGAATTTTCTTTCTTTATTTATTTTTTTGGGATAGGGTCTCTCTCTGATGTCCAGACTGGAATGCAGTGGTGTGATCACGGCTCACTGCATACTTGGCCTCCGGGGCCCAAGTGATCCTCCCACCTCAGCCTCCCAAGTAGCTAGGACTACAGACACACACCACTACACTCAACTATTTTTGTATTTTTTGTAGAGATGAGGCCTCTCTATGTTGCCCAAACTGGTCTTGAACTCCTGGGCTCAAGTGATCCTCCTGCTTCAGCCTCCCGAAGTGCTGGGATTACAGGTGTGAGCCACCACAACCAGCCAAGAACTTTAGAATGGTATATTGTTGTTTACTACAGATAATATGGCCCTTCTCCAAAATCCTAGGGGGTCTATGCCGTGATTCTCTTATTGAGATTGATTACCAGCAACTATCCCCAGCATTCTTTCCCACCACAGATTCCTCTAATACCATAGGGTCTGTTGAGGGATATAGCAGGGCTTCTTGTACTGCTGTCGAGACTTGCTACAGAGCTCTATCATCTGGTAAAAGGGTTGGGACAATATTCTGAAGTGCTGGGGAAGTAACTACTAAACATACTTGCTCAGATGCTTTAGGTTCTGTTGTCATAAAGATCATCCTCTCCTTCACCCAGCGGGTCCCAGATCTGAGATCTGACTCAGGTTTGGAAACTGAGCTAGTGATTGACTTTTTACCATGACAGCTGCCCTCAGCCTCATATTTTTATTTTAGAAATTGATACTTGTTGACTGCTCATTTATCTTGCCTCTAGGAAATTCTATTAAGCATTTTCATAGCTCTCTGCAAAATGGGCCCCTGGATGCCACATCAATCTTGCCACTCATTGCAAAAACTGTGCACACCTTGCTTCTGACAGTTAAGTCTTGCTACTTGGCCTCTGTTATTTCAGGATCCTATCATCCTTATCTCTGTTAAGGAGCCCAGTTCTGTAGCCGTGTCTCCTCCAGTAAACCCTGGCATAGAGAAGAGTGCCTCCACTAAGATTCTCAGTGACTGTAACCCTCTTAACAATGCATTTCTTATCATCTTACTGAAGAAAAATATGGGTAAATGTTGACATTCCCTTTGGAACTTTACTCGCTTGTGTTGTTTGTATGACTTAAACTATACATGCAAACAGAAATAAAAAAAACAGAACACTCAATATAGGTTACAATAGTTTTCATAGAGTTGGACTTCTTTATATCCAAAATGTGCTTTGGTTTTGCATACAATGTGGCTCCAAATTTGGTAAATGGTGCGTCCTCCGGGCCTTCACTTAGAACGCAGTCAGCTGGTGGGTTTTCCATCCCCACATAGGCTATTTACTCCAGTATGCCCACCTCTCTGTGTCACTTGACACCTCTTCCAGTTGGCCCTGGCAATTATGGCATTTCCACTTCACTTGCCATGGGCTGTTGCTGCTTTCTCCAAGCTTCCAAGAGTCATCTTATCACCCTTGCCAGAGTGCTAAATCCTGCGTCCTGGGAGAGTGCTCCCATTATCAATAAACTCTCCTTTATCCAACTTTGGTCAGTCTTCTCCATGACTGTACAGCTAGCTATGAAAACGAGCCAAATATTTCCTTTTGTGTGCAAAATGGTACTATAACATCCCTTCATTAAGGACTGTCTGGCTAGAAGAGAGGGACACTTGTTATGTCCCAACCCAGGTTCTGAGATGAAGAAAATGAAGCCCAGAAGTGTCGCTTTCTGGAGATCTGCCACCTTGCAGTGATGATACATTATTAATATAATATTTTTTATTCAATTTTTAAAGTCAAGATGAAAAGGCCATATGGGTTATTCCAAAATGTGCTTTGGTTTTGCATATATACAATGTGGCCCCAAATTTGGTCTCACATACAGTGTTTATAAATGCAAGAATAATGGCTTAATTAGCATCTCTGCTAACTTAGATTGCAGGTTTTATTGTAGAGCACACTTTTCTGTGGGGGAAGGAGGAAGTGAGGGCAGTAGCGGGCACAAATGTTTCCAGGCATTGCAACAAAATGCTGATTTTTTTATTGATACTAACTTTGACTCTTTGATTTTTTTAAATAAATTTCTTCATCCAGTATCATTGTTTATCTGAAACTCTTTTCGAAATCCATTACAAAAGTGAAAAGAAGAGTAGCAAGTATGATTTATCAAGCACTTATGTGCATGGTCACACAGGTTGTGTACTTTACAAGGGCACCAGCACTTCTCAGGGGGCACAGTTCACATATTAGACATCATGGATTTGCATATTTATAAAGAGAATTTTCCAGCAGATGGCAGTAAAGTGTGTTGCTCTAACAAAATAAGACTATTACAATAATTTCTGCCAGATGGAAATAAACTATCTTGAGGACTGGGCACCTTTTATATTATACAAAGATACATAGAGTAACAGTGGCACCATTTACTACATGCCACACCTTCTGCTTGCTCATCCTCATTTAATCCTCAGAATCTGATGTAGTGGGTGCTATCAGCAACTTGCCAAGGCCACTGACTGGGGTGGTAGTTTTGAGATTCTTATATGGGTCTACTAAGGCCTAGGGACTTGAGGAGACTTGCTATGGTCAGAGCTAGCGTGACCTAAGGTCAACCAGAAGCCTAGAGGCTCTTACTCTCAGTCCAACCTGCTGCTGCTTCTCCTGTGTGCTCATCACAGTGCTGGGTGACACTGGGGACAGAGAACAGGGCACATTTCACTCATCTAAGTAAAAGGTTCTCTTCAGTTAGTGAAGGAAAATATGGGAAAATGTTGACATTCCCTTTGGCACTTTACTCGCTTGTATTGTTTGTATGACTTAAACTATACATGCAAACAGAAATAAAAAAACACTCAATATAGGTTACAATAGTTTTCATAGAGTTGGACTTCTTTATATCCAAAAATACGTTGAGTAAACCATTTACTATCAGTAATGCATAAATTTTAGCAAGAGTGGGCCAGGCGCGGTGGCTCACGCCTGTAATCCCAGCACTTTTGGAGGCCGAGGTGGGCGGATCACGAGGTCAGGAGATCCAGACCATCCTGGCTAACACGGTGAAACCCCATCTCTACTAAAAATACAAAAAAATTAGCCGGGCGTGATGGCGGGCGCCTGTAGTCCCAGCTACTCAGGAGGCTGAGGCAGGAGAATGGCGTGAACCCCGGGGGGCGGAGCTTGCAGTGAGCCAAGATCAGACCACTGCACTCCAGCCTGGGTGACAGAGCGAGACTTCGTCTCAAAAAAAAAAAAAAAAAAAAAAATTTAGCGAGAGTGTATTACCACAAATTCTATATATGTGAGGAAATTTAGAGGCTTTATTTAATGTATAAATATCCATACCAAATCACTTTGCGATAATGATATATATTGGTATAATATTCTTTATCCAGCATTCAGTTTAAATCTACTTTAGAAAATGTATCAAATTATGAATAAAAGCCCATTTATAAATATTTTGTATTGACCTCTAACTTAATCCCCAAGGAAATATTTTTCCCTAAACCCACTAAAATTAAAAACAAAGTGAAAACTCTATTTTCCATGAAACAAGCAAACTGCAGTAACTTTTGGTTTTAGTTTTAAAATAACGTGTAGCACGAATACATTTTTCCAGAATTTTTCTAGCTGTACAAAGTTTGGAGAGCTATTTGGAACTATCTCAGCTTGTTAATGACAATTCTGTTTTGGGTTGTGAGATCTGGAGTCATATTTTTGCCTCTTTCTTTATCCATTCATATACTACCTAATTTTTTTTTTAAATTAACTTATTGATACCTACAAAACAATAAAACTCACCATTCTTTAATATCACTGAATATGCATCTAATTTTATAGCCTACCAAGGCCTCGTAAAAACAAAACAACATAAGTATTTATGTTACTAGAAAAATAAGTGCATGAACAAATCTAATTTTAAAAGTCAAAAGTATCTTAAACAACTGGTAAATGTAATAATTATAGGACAGCCACTTGATCCTTTTAATCTCCTGAAAGAAGCAGAAGAGCTACAAATCAACATTTTCTAAACAGTGAATTCTGTGGCAGAATAAGCCACAGTGTACATAAACCTCAACATTTGGTAGCACCTATCTTAATCAAAGAATTGGCTGTATGAAAACACAACAGAAAAATTCTTCATTCTTTCAAGGTTAGTTTCTAAACTTGACATCTGGGATGGGAGATGGGCCTCACCCAGGAATTTAAGGTCAGGGTTTATGTTAAGCAGGACCTCAAATCAAGTTTAGAAACAAGCAAACCTTTCATCCTTTCTTTAAGGAAAAGGGTTTTCTTTGAGAGGAAGGGGTTAGAAAAACAGGTCAATATCCTGTAAATATGGGGTTGTCATTTGTTTTTCCATAGTACATTAAATATGCCTGCTTTGTGTTCAGTGTCTTGTGACTATTCCACTGCCTCTGTCTGGGCAAATGTGTTTATATTAGAAAACTCCATGAGGGCAGGAAATGTAGGGTTTTTTAAAATCATAAATCATCTGGTTTCAACAACACTTATCTAAGAGTGTGGGGCCTGGGGAATACTGCACAATTGCTGGCTAAAATATGTAATCTGTCATTGACTATTAGGTTTTCCATTAATCACATGTCGAGTTTGTATAAAATGGATTTGTTTATAACATTGTTATTTTCACCCTTGCAGATTACTTTCATAAGCTTCTTATGAGTAAGCTGAGCAACTATTATCACCCTTACTATAATACTTAACAGAGAGAGACTAGAACCTATGTTTTCAACATCTCTTTTCAGATACCACTGATTTCACCTATTTCCACAACAGGTGAAAGGACTGAATCTATAATAATAAGGTCCAAGTAATTCTATTCCTGAACTGAAGTCCTAAAAATAGTTGTTCATGTAAGTTGAGAATTCCTAAGAACAGGGGAATTTTAAATAAACTCCTGGGGTTGGGGGTGGATAGGGAGCAGTGGGACAGGGGTTTGCACAGGTAATTAGAATTGACAAAATTCAAATGAGGGGTGAAAAATATCAGTGGATATCATTAATAACAGACATTATTTTTGCCCTATGACAAATGAAAAAGATTTTGTTTTTATATATATTTTTTAAATCTCACAACATACTTTTTTTCAAAAAGTAAAGCTTCATTTTGTTTAAAGAGTTTTATGTCAAGAAACATTTCATAGCATAAATTTTCCACAATGCATATGATCAAATTATAACACCCATCTGAACACTATTAAGTATTTTATTACTTTGTTTAGTACTGTTTGATAAGTATGAAATTATCTATGAAGTGAAAAATTTCAACTAGGAAATTTGACATTCCAACAACATCTGAGGTGGTTTTAACCCAGATAAACTAATTTCTGTCATTACCAATGCATCTAAGAAAAACAGCCCTAATGAAGAAAGATAAAAACTACTTTTATTTTCTCCAATTAAAAGATTCATAAGACAAGCTGTGTAGGCATGAAGGAAAGAAAGGAAAGCTATAAAACTGGGAATACAAATTACATTTTCCTATTCAACAGGTCAAAGAAATTGCTGCAAGGAAACAAAATAGGCCCAAGGAAGTATTTTTTAAAAAAATGAAATAACCAACAATCTTAGCCAGATATAAGGCAAAACGAAATGGGGTAATATTGGGTATTATGAAGTTTTAAAAGACACAACAAAGTTATGCACTGTTAGGAAATAATGATGACAGAGATGAATCCAGAAAGTACAAAAAACAAATGGGTAGCTCTTTTTGCATGAAAAAAAAAAAAAAAAGAGAGAGAGAGAGTCCAAGAAGGAAACCTGAAAACAGAGTCAGACTGGAAACACCGTGGCCTAGGGGCTGTGTGGGTTTTCATTCACCTCCTCCAGGAGAGAGCAGCAGAAGTAATATCCCTTTAAAGCAAAAGACACACACACAGCAACTAACCAGACCCATAAATCCAATCACATATTCCCCAAGGTCAGCAACACACTGGATAGGAAAAATGAAAAGGACAATTCTAATGCTGTTTTTATTTAAAATTTTATTGAAACTCTCTTTCACCCATTTACCACTTCCTAAGTAAAAATGCATGTAAAGTCTGAGCCTGATGGTATTATCTTCAGTTATTCCTTAAATACCTGAAAATGTGACTTTTGAAACTTAGGAAAGTGACGCTAGGACAAGGATCCATTTTACATGCCTGCTTCTTTGTTCATTCATGAGCAGAGCTAGACTAAGAAACCTTTCAATGAGAGGGAGAACATGCATGCAGGAGTATAACTCTTTATTCTGAATTCTATACTCACTGGCCCCATGAAAGGTAAGGAACACTTTAAATAGGGTGGAGAAGGGAGTTTGGAAAACTTGTGATAAAGAGGAGTAAATTTTTCCTAAATTCTTAGTAAAACCTAACAGGTTACCCACAGAGTCTGTGTCTTAAGTTAACGCACTTATATAACTAGCATCAGAGTCTCCTTCAAGTGCCCTGTATATCTGTCATCAGTTTCCTCCTTCAAAGATTTCGCTTCTGTATACTACTATATAGTTAGCAAGGCCAGCTTTCCTTGCCTATGCCTATGACGAATTGGCTAGAATAATTTAGGGTTTTTGAATGCCATCTCTTATCTATCTCTTTGGAGCTGTCTGCATGTATGAGTGTGTGTGGTTTTTAACAGAATAACAAATGCCTTAAGGCCCTTTAACGTGTTTTTAAAATCTACCTTCAGAGCAAATCCTATGCATGCGAATGACCATGAATAGTTCCTCATATATTCAAGCTACTAATGTTTAAAGTATTACATAAATTTAGAAAATATTATCTAAAGGTATTTCCCATTAAATAAATCTAGAATATACTTAGTTCAAATATTTAGAAAGATTTAGTTACTGTTACTCATAATTACTCTGCTGTGAATTTGAGTATCAAAATATATAACTTTGCTCAGTTATTAAGTGGTTGATAGCTGTCCACCCTCTGCAGAAGTGTATCTGAATATCCAGGGGAATAATACCTGAAAAAGAAAATACACTATTAAATGCTGGTGAAACGATCAACACAGCAGGCACATAAGATTCAACATAGGGGATTTATCTGAAATAATCCTGTGAGTGAAATCTCAAATACACTCTGAATAATTATGCTCCAGTAATGCTTTGTGCATAAAGTTAGAGGCTATCCAGGAACAGAATACGAATTCATAAAACTGTGCTAGAGAAGTAGCAAAACACTTAAGGGATATAAATGTAATGGCAAAGGGGACATTTTCCAAACAAGAATCTTCAATCCAGTGACAATATTTTATTACAGAGACTTCATTTTAATCATATCAAGTGGCTAATGTTGCTTTAAGGATCATCGCTAATAGATTTTTTTTCGTAAGTTAGACTACACAGTCTATTGTTACTAATCAACTTCTGCATTCTAACTGCCTTAGAGATCATTCTCAGCATGGGTTTTAATCAGATCTCGTCACCTAGGAAAACAAAAATTTCTGGGAGTATAATTCATATTGAAAAACTATTTAATAAATTATAATTTAGTATTGAAAAACTATTTACAAATACTTGTATCATACAAACCTAGGAAATTAATCATTTTTACTATTAATAGTTCTTGGGCATCTATAGTACTATACATTTACATTCATAAATTGAACATTTTATACAAGATTTAGTATAAAAGTATTAAATATGTTGATCAGTGCATTGTGAGATGCTTAATATGTCATGGAAATAACTTACATGCAGATAAATGAATGTCAAAATTTAGCAGGCATTCTAGAATAATTTTTAAATCTATGGAAGTATAATTCAAAAATTCTCAAAACACTCAAAATAATTAAGCTTCTGAAGGCATTTTCTCCAGATAAAACCTAATATTAGAGACTTGTTTTGCCTTTTGTTATCTTTATCTATGCCCAGATGCTTGACCTAAAAACTCATAATTGATATTACACTAAAATTCCTTCCACAATTTATCAAGTTAAGGTGGACCAAAAAATACAGCTGTATTTTCTTAGTAGTCAGTAGTGTGCTTACAGGCATCTGTAGTTAAACAGCTACTTACGTACACACCCAAAAAGCTGCCTTAAAGAATGTTTCTTCTCTAAAATTGTCTTTCAACAGTGGGTTTCTTCGAAGTATTCTTACACTGAGAAATTCACAACTGCTTCTTCTCTGAGTTAGTCAAAAATTTTAAAGCAAGCTTTACCTTCCTAGGCCTTCAAATGTATCGGACACCAGATAATACGAATTCAAGAGGTAGATTTTTAAATATCTGTAAAATTTTAACCTTTTAATTTAAATATTAATAAATTTTATATTTTAATGTAATAAATATTTAATTTATCATATTAACATATTAATATTTTACTTATTTAATAATATAGTATTCTTAGTATTGATATAATGATGTTATCATTGATATTAGATTAATAATAATTGTTATTACCATGTTAAATATGGGAGCTACCAGCTACATGTAGACTGAATGGGACCCACCAGCTACTGAGGACTAGAAAAATGGCTAGTATGGGCCGGGCGCAGTGGCCCACACCTGTAATCCCAGTACTTTGGGAGGCTGAGGAGGGTGGAACAGCTGAGGTCAGGAGTTCAAGACCAGCCTGACCAACATGGCAAAACCTTGTCTGTGCTAATACAAAATTAGCTGGGCATGGTGGTGCATGCCTGTAATCCCAGCTACTCAGGAGGCTGAGGCAGGAGAATCGATTGAACCCCGGAGGTGGCGGTTGCAGTGAGCCGAGATCATGCCATTGAACTCTAGCCTGGGCAACAGGAGTGAAACTCCATCCCAAAAAAATAAATTAATTTTTAAAAAATGGCTAGTATGTCTGTATTTAGATTACATAAAATTTGCAGTTGAAAAAACAGACTCACAAGTGGTTCCAAACATATCTAAAAGTTTTCCAATAATTGAATCAAGTGCCAGTTTATAAATTTTAAATTCAATATTAAAAATTCAGTTTAACAGACATACTAGCCATTTTTCTAGTCCTCAGTAGCCACATGTAGCCCTTTGGCTAAGCATTTTCTCATTTAATTCCAACTATGAAATAGGTAATTATCTTTAACCACCTTGTACAGATGCAGAAACTGTGGCTAAAGGGGTTAACTATTACCTTCAAGGTAATAGTTAGTTATAGTAAGTAGTTATAACTGAGAGCGGAATTAAGGTCTGTTTGACACCTAAGCCTGAGCCCTTAGCTTACTCCTTCGGAAAGAACCAAAATGAGTCTCCAGATAAGACCAGGAAATTCCTTCCCTCTGGCCAGCAACCACAGCTATCCCAACTTACCTCTAAATGGCCTTTAAGAATGTAAGCGAATTAACCTTATCCTAGACCCACAGAGAACTGGAGTTATTATTATATTGTTATGATACCAGAAATATGCTGAATAGCAGACTGTGTCCATGTCTCCCTCCCCAAATTAGATGTTGCCCCAAAGCTGCTTCCCCACCCCAGCTGAGGCAGAGATTTTGAAGAAAAAGGAGTTCAAAAACACCTTATGGCTGTGGAGTGAGCCAGGCCCAGAACTTAGGTCTTCTAATGTCTAGTTGAGACCCCTTCCTCTCATTTACCTACCTTTCTTTATTAAAAAAATTTAAAGATTACTAAATTGGAAGGCAGTATGAAATAAATGTTTAGGTTAGCAACAGATGAATGTATCAGTTGATAAACTCTTACAAAGGATAATTCTAAAATAGTTATCACCAAGTGATTCTTGAGAATTATGTAATTGTAAAAAAACTATTTTGAGATTATATTTGTCTATTTTCATAGAAAGATATTTCCAAGATTTCTATAAAATACCATTTTATAGAACCTAATGCTTTAAAACATAACTGAGGTTTTCCTACTTGCCCTGTGTGGGTGAAATATATATATATCAGAAATTTGAAAACATTAGTCAGGTAACCAAAATTCTTTATGATAATTAGCCAATTTTAAAAATGAAACCCCAGCCCACAGAATTGGAGAAGTTAAAAATTTACAATGGTATTTTGACAAAGCACTAGATTAATTTCTAATGTGATGGCGTTTGCAGTTTTTCCTGGTGCTCAATTAAAATATGCCTTCAAAAAACTGGGAAAAAAAAAACTTCTCTTCAATAAAGTACCTTACCATTGGCTGATTCTAATAGGTCATTCATTCTGGGGACACTTTAGTTCTTTTTTTTTTTTTTTGCATCTTTCTATAACTTTGTAACAAAATTATATTGAAAGTTACCTTAAACTTATATAAAATACCATTCTTTGTGAAGGGACACATATTCCATGTATAATACTTAATTTTATTTTCTTCATAAAATATTTTAATATTTCCTCTATTTGATGGTTTTACACATTTTATGTTATACAAACTTTTAAAATATAAATTTGTGGCCGGGTATGGTGGCTCATGCCTGTAATCCCAACACTTTGGGAGGCCAAGGTGGGTGGATCACAAGGTCAAGAGATCTAGACCATCCTGGCCAACATGGTGAAACCCTGTCTCTACTAAAACTACAAAAAATTAGCTGGGAGTGGTGGCGCGTGCCTGTAGTCTCAGCTATTTGGGAGGCTGAGGCAGGAGAATAGCTTGAACCTGGGAGGCGGAGATCGCAGCTGAGCCAAGATCGCGCTACTGCACTCCAGCTTGGAGACAGAGTGTTATATGTAGACTAACTATACAGGTTATGATATATCACTGCTTTGATGTATCATATATATTAATATTTCAAAGCTTACCTATTAGAACTCTTTTTGTCAAGGAGTTCTCATAAACTTCCTAAAAAGTGCACAAACTTGCAACTCTGGAAAGAATTTACTGGATAAAAAGATGTGGATAGAAAACAAATTTTAATCTTAAAATTGCTTTTGTGCTTTTAAAATTAATGTTGCCATATGTATTAAACACCATTGATATTAAATAGGAAGAATTAACAGACATGTTGCAACTTATGTAAGTATATGTTACAGCATGTAAGTTTTAAAAATCAGAATTTATATTTTCCAATATAAATCAAAGAAAATAAGAAATAAATGTAGGATTAGAAAACATAGATAAATATGCCTTTATCCTGCATGCCTTGGGGGCATTTTTAAAGATTCAGTTGTTTGACCCGGCGGGCGCGGTGGCTCACGCCTGTAATCCCAGCACTTTGGGAGGCCGAGGGGGGCGGATCACAAGGTCAGGATATCGAGACCAACCTGGCTAACACGGTGAAACCCCTTCTCTACTAAAAACACAAAAAATTAGCCAGGCGCGGTGGCGGGCGCCTGTAGTCCCAGCTACTCGGGAGGCTGAGGCAGGAGAATGGTGTGAACCCGGGAGGCAGAGATTGCAGTGAGCCGAGATCACGCCACTGCACTCCAGCCTGGGCCACAGAGCAAGACTCCGTCTCAAAAAAAAAAAAAAAAAAAAGTCTTAAATGACATTCCAGTTTGAGTTGGAAATGTGCGTGTCAGTCAGATCATTAATTAATTTGGCAGGGGGAAGAGATCAAGAGAGAAATAAAGGTACATATTGGCCTCACGTCGTATTTCAAAGTCCACATTTTTACACAGCGGATATAAAACCTAGATTTGAAAACAGAAAAACTACATTCTAATATTGAACGTTTCAAAGTCCATTTTCCCCACCTGACTATTTCCTCTGGGTAACAATTGTTAATACTGTTGATGTATTCTTGAAGGAGAGAACCAGGTTCTGCTCTTATCTCTTGAACTTTTTTAAGGCCACCACTTGTTACAAAAAGTCGTCGAGCTTTGCTATCATGCGGCAGCACCTTGCAAAGTGAAGCACATAAAATGTCAGCTTTTCTTTTCCAAGTTAGATTATTACTATTGAAAAGCAATACTGTATGTGAGAAAATGTAAAAGAGAATTTATACCCAATATACCTATAACATAAGCAGCCAAATCTGCTGCTAATTTGAAGTGAAATGTGTTCTTTTTAGAATGTGTTAATTTTTAAGCTGAAGAAATGAAATAAAGGCAATGAACATGGGCAAAGGCAATGGAGATCCACTCACAGATGTAAAATATAAAGCTTACACCATTCAAGGTCTGTTTGCTCCCTAAGAATTTAAAGGCAAGCTCCTTAACAAGGCACAAAGGGTCCTGTGGAACCCAGCTCCTAAATACCTCTCCAGCCACCACTAATCTCCGTCCTAAATATTGTTTCAGTAACATCACAGCATGCATGCTGTGTCATCTCTTGCCTTTGCCCACGCTGTTACCTCTTCCTAAAATGGCTTTCCGCACTCCACAAACCTCTCCCCTTATGCTTGGTTAACTCTTAGTCATCTTTTAAGACTTAGCTCAAGTGTCACCTCCTTTAAGAATCCTTCTCTGGAAGCCCCTATCCCCTTATCCCAGGATGAGTTGAGTTCTTTTCTTTTGTCAGCATTCTGTCAAACCACCATCCATGTGCTTACCATATAATACCTAAATACCACACAATATTTTAATTTTAATTTTTAATTATCCATTATGTCTGTCACAAAGGCACTGAAGGCAGAAACTATACTTGAGTTCATTCATTTCCCTCGTGCCTGGTACCTAACAGAGGTTCAACAAATGTTTAACAAATGAATAAATATACTAAAGAGTAGGCAGAGAAAGGGGACTGAAATGTTAGAGAGAAGATCAGAAACGTAAGGAATCAATAAATCCAAGAGAAGGTTTCTTAAAGCAACCAATGAAAACTAAAAAACAAGTCACTGGATCTGACAGTGAAGAAGGTGCTGAAGACTTGACTAAAGGCAGCTGTGTGTGGAGGCGAAGTTGAGGAAGGCAGGCTATCAGCAGCTGAGGAAAGTGTCCCAAGTAAGGAAGTCAAGGCAAACTTTAAAGTTTCAGAAAGAGAAAACAGGGAATCAGTAGACCGTGGTAGGATAGAACTAAAGGCTAAAGATGTTGCAGGTTTTGATCTTAGGATCAAGGAGACTTGAGCACGTTTGCATGTTGACAGGAAAAAGCCAGTGGAAATGAAGAAATTTATTATGAGAGACAAAAAAAAGACTGACCAGACTAGGAAGGTCCTGGGGAAGGGGTGGGCTCACAATGTGGGAAGTCCTGCTCTCTTCCTTGGTCACTGCTACTATCCCTCTGAGAGAAACACTCTTTTTTTCCCATCTTGTTCCTTCTGCAAGGACCAGCTCTTTTCACTTGTCCTTCCTCCATTGAAGCCCTATCTGAACACTTCAGACTACATTCACTCATTCCTTCTTTTAAAAAAAAGTTTATCTCCAAGTCTAGTACATTGAAATGTTTTCTAATTATTTTGTCTGCTCTCCTCAGCTAGATTATAAAGTTCCCTGAAGAACAACTTAATCTTTTTTGTCTGTTCCCCAATGCTCAACAGAGAGCTGGGTACATGTAGGCATTTAACAAATAATTAAAACCACAAAAGGATCTTGCTAATACAGCAATAATATAAATCAGCTGGACAATAAAAATTGCACTAGTATATATTTGTAAAAAATGTAATACTCTATAAATATATTGGTTTTACATATTTTGTTTGGCCTGGAGAATTTTCATTACTTCCTATCTCTGTCCCCAGCCACTTCAGTATCTTTTTACCTTCTACCTTGCTTTATCATCTCTTTTTAGTGCTTTGGTATCTTTAGATTAAGGAAATATTCCTGAAGGCACATTTATAAGTGTATATGATACAGGTACTGTATTTATTTTATCTTGGGGCTGTCTAACTTCCACACATCCCACTGGTTTTATGTATTTTGAACTCTTAATGTAGGTTAGTGTTTACTTTCATAGCTACTTCAATAAAATCAGAATATCTCACTCACTAGCCTAAAAGATTAAACTACAAAATGAAACTTTCAGAAATAATGTCAATTACCCAGTTCAGGAACAGATAACTCTGTCTGTAGATGATCTACTCAGCCCCTTACCCCTTATCACTCTTAGATGATCAAATTAGCTGGTCACTTTCTTAGCACCCAAAAGTACACAAAAAATAAAGAAATGGATCAATTTCCCTTGCAGTAATTTAGTCTTTTCTCTGCAATATTTGGTTATTTAGTTGGTTTGTCAAGAGGGCATGCCATTATATTCCCCTCATCCCATATAACTAAGAGGGGGAGCTTATTTTATTGGAAGGAGGAAGAAAGGATGTAAGTGTTTGATACACAGAACTGTATCCTGCCTGGGTGAGTGGCTTCAGCAATGTGAAACTTCTACTTTCCTGTGGCTCTGGCACTTGACGGCCAGTCGTACTGTTGGAGGTCATGAACAGAGTTGAGAGAACTGAAGGCTGTTAGCAGACTCTATCTTTCAGATGAAGACCTAAAACTAGACAAACTTATCTGTAGGGACTACTTTAAAAGTTATAACAATACATAGTTTTTGTTCATTATTTGTAGAAACATAGTGTATGAATAGTAATTTCTCATTTATATAGCATTATAACTGACTATTCAAATGAATTTGCCACCCCCCCATTCATTTTTTAAAAAATCTTTTAAATTAGCCTGACCCACTTGCATGTTTTATTTCTTAAATACAACTCTTTGGTTGTTTTTGTTCTTTTGAGTGCTTAATATGTGCCTAGGATTGAGCTAAATGCTTAACATACAATATCTTACTCTTTACAATGACCCTATGAAATAAGTACTCTAATTATTTACATTTTATGGGTAACCAAGCTAAGGTTTAGAGAGATCAACATTTTGTTAAAGAATTACAGAGCTAGTAAGTGGGAACTCCAGATACTCCAATTCAGAACCCGAGCTCATAACCACCAGGGCTACTACTTGTACAGACCCCATTTTCCTAAGTCAAATTCACTGAGCATAATTTAGCCAGCTCTTGATAGCTTAGGGTCACCATCCTGACTATCAGTGTCTGTGGTAATAGAGTCATTCTCTTTCATCCTTTGCTATTGGTAATCAGCTCTGCTGGCTGTGCCCACTTATAGCAGCTTGACCTTTCTACCTACTGCCATTTACTATCATTTAATCTGCAACAATCTAAGAAATATGACAGCTGTATTTGTTAAAATTGTTCATAAAATAAGTCAATATGCTCCAAATGACTGTCTGAGAACATCTCCAGTAAAGTACATGGACTTCATGAAAGATATTTCAGTGGCTCAGAAACCTTTTTCCTTTTCTCTTTGAGCTTTGCCATATTCCCAGGTGAGTGAAATGAAAGACACTAGAAAGATTACTAAAAGTCACTTATCAATATAAATTATCTATATTATGAGATTTTTCTTTTCTGGGAACAGTTAAAAAGACAGTAGAGGCTCTGAGGAAAATGTGAGGATGAAGAAAGTGTTTTATTTACATGTGAATTTTATTAAGGTAACTTCCCTGTCCATACAGATTGGTGAGAGTTAAGTAGTAAAACCATGACCCCGTCTTACAGAAAAAGCCACTGACCCAACAGAAAAAAAAATAACTTAACAAATCACTTTAATTTTCTTCCTCCCCTTAGAGGCTGGCATTTCTTACCTTACTGAACTGTCCAACCACATGTTTCAGAATATTGGGAGGAGCACCATATAGAAATGGTTCAAGGGCTGGTAAGTAGGTGCATTTTTGCAGGATATTCTTTATGGCTTCTTTACTCTTGAAATATAAAGCAGAATGTATACATAAGTAAGTAATCAATGAAACCTTGACAAGAATTCAAATCTGACATTCCTGGAATTTGAAAATAAAATCAATTTCCTGGTCTAAGCTGCAGTTGTTTCATTTTTAAAAATTGTTGTCAAAAAAAACTCCTGCTTTGATTGATTTTATCATAGAATATCCTACAAGTTGTCTTTGTGTTAAGCCTTAAAATGTAAAGTGTATTACTGAGCTTTTAAAATACCTATAAGAAAATTAAAATTATAAAGCAAAGTTACAGACTATAAATTAATATATACTATATTAGAGTAAAAATTTGTATACAGGAAACTGAGATAACTAATACACCCCATTTCTACTTATCAACAAATACGAGAAAATAATTTGGTTTTTTGAAGAATGTCATTATCAAGCATTCTATATTCTCCATGATTTCATGGCTTATACATATGCAGTCAGAAGTGGCTACAGTGTGCATTATTCAATGAGCATTTGCAGAGGTGCTGCTACAGCTCGTAGGTAGACACTTCCCCATTCACAGAAGCAAAACAGATAGGATCTACTCAATTACAGATCTTCTCAACACAGGGAGTGTATCACCCACAAGCAGAAGAATACGTACCATATGTACCATTTCTACCCCCTCCTGCACTCCGTATTTCAAGGTGACATCATGTGGTGCTGACCCTTGCTACAAGTGGAGAAGGACCCTGATGGGGCTGCAGCACATCACGGCAGCCAGCCCTCAGGCCATGGCTGGTTGTGATTCATTTTCTTTGTCTTAAAGGCTGTCCCCTTCAGTTTGGAAAGCTTTACAACAATTGGGTTTGTCTCCAGCTATTTTCCATTAGAATTCCACATCTGCTTGTCTGAGGTTTTGTGCTTCAGTGCTCCCTTATGGCTTTTCTCTTCACCTATTTTCTCTCTGAGGCCTTACCCAACCTGGTCTTCTGGGATCACCATATTGTTTTGCTATTGAGTGTTTTGCAATGCTCTTGAAATGTCAAGGAGCATTGTGATTTTCACATCATGAACTTTATAATCGGTAAATCGATTCAGCCAAACTTTATCACAGGTGTGTTATTAGTAAAGAATCTCTTGAATTTAAGGTTTCCCAGAGACCCAGGCTAAGCAGGCTTGCGTAGCCTCTTATTGCTTGACACATTCATCCTCAAACACTGTTTTATAAATTAGATTAAATAAAACAAGGAATGTAAAATATGCAGCCCAGCTTTTTCCCACAAGTAGTATAATGTAAGTTGGAATTAAACTCTCAATTCCCAACATACTTGGGAACTATCTTAAATCATGATAATCTTAGCAAGCTAACAAATTTAACTTCACTGTTATCAGTGAAAAGGTCCTTGAACAGTGTAGCAGAAATCACATACACTGTACAATAAAGACAGCCTTATTCTAGTAGTTCTAAGTTGATGTATTGTCAAGTTATTAATCAAGAACTGTAGAAAAGAGTCTAATGACACTAGGAATTCACTGAGCTTTACTATCTTTCATGTGGAAGAAATATAATCAGCTTATGATTATATTCTTCTAGATAGAAATGTATATTATAATTAATAATCAGCTGTATTATCCAGCATGATAGAAATCCTAGTTACTTAAGACTTTCTTTACACATCTATTTGACAATGAAAAGGAATGAAGTACTGACACATGCAACAACATGAATGAACCTCACAAATGTTACCCTTAGTGAAAGAGGCCAGGCACAAAAGTTCATATATTGTATAATTTCATTTATATGGATTGTCCAGAAAAGTCAAATTTAGAAAGACAGAAAGTAGATTAATAGTTGTCTGGAGCTGGTGGGTATAATTGAGAGGAGGAAGAGGGAGTGACTACAAATGGGCATGACGCTTCCTTCTGGGATGATGAAAATGTTCTGAAATTTGATTGTGAATATGGTTGCACAATTCTGTAAGTTTACTAAAAATCATTAAATAGTGTACCTAAAATGAGTGAATTTATGGTATGTAAATTATATCTCAATAAAGTTGTTAAAAAGACTTAAACTCAGCCAGGCACGGTGGCTCAGGCCTGTAATCCCAGTACTTTGGGAGGCCAAGGGAGATGGATCACCTGAGGTCAGGAGTTCTAGACCAGCCTGGCCAACATGGTGAAACCCTGTCTCTACTAAAAATACAAAAATTAGCCAGGTATGGTGGTGGGTGCCTGTAGACCCAGCTACTCAGGAGGCTGAGGCAGGAGACTCGCTTGAACCCAGGAGACGGAGTTTGCAGTGAACTGAGATCGTGCCATTGCACTCCAGCCTGGGCAACAGAGTGAGAGTCTGTCTCAAAAAAAAAAAAAAATACTTAAACTCCTTTCTTGAATTGCAAATATTTTCTCCAAGTTTGTGTGGTTTGTCTTTTCATTTTCTTAATGTTAACCTTTTCTTTTTTAAAGACAGGATCTCACTTTCTTACCCAGGCTGCAGTGCAGTGTCAGGATCATAGCTCACTGCAGCCTCAAATTCTTGGGCTCAAGCAATCCTCCTGCCTTAGCCTCCCAAATAGCTAGGACTACAGGGATGCACCACCACACTCTGCTAGTTTTGTTTTGTTTTGTTTTTTGTACAGATAGGGTCTCACTATGTTGCCCATGCTGGTCTCAAAACGCCTAACCTCAAGTGATCCTCTGGCCTTGTCCTCCAAAGTGTTGGGATTACAGGCATAAGCCATGTGCCCAGGCTTAATGGTGTCTTTCGAAGCATAAGAGGTTTTTTTTTTTATTTTAATGAAATATAATTTATCAATTTTTAAAATCACTTGTGTTTAGGTAAAATATCTAAAAAATAATTGCCTAACCTGAGGTCACACATATTTATTCCTAGGTTTCTTCTAAGAATTTCTAGTCTTAACACTTATATTTATATCTATGATCCATTTTGAGATAACCCTGGTATATGGTATGAGATAGGGGTCCAAATTAATATTTTTACTTGAGGATAAAATTGTCCCAGCACCTTTGTTGTGTTAATGTGTTGTGTCCCAGCACATTAAATTGCCTTGGCATCTTTGTGAAAAATCAATTGATGATAAAAAGGGTTTATTTCAGATTCTCAATTCAATTCCATTGATACATATGTCTTTCTGTAAGCAAGTACCACATTATCTTGATTACTATAGCTTTGTGGTACATTTTGAAATTGGGGAGTGTTAAGTTCTTCATTTTCAAGATTGTTTTGCTAGTCTGGGTTCTTTTCATTTCCACATGAATTTTCAGATAAGCTTCTCAATTTCTGGGGGAAAAAAAAGCCAGCTAGGATTTTGATAGAGATTATGTTAAATATATAGATCAATTTGGAGTATTGCCAGTTTAACAATATTGAATCTTCCAGTCCATGAACATGGAATGTCTCATAATTTATTTTTTAAGTAATGTTTTATAGTTTTCAGTGTACTAGTCTTAAACTTTTGTTAATTTGTATGTATTTAATTCTTGATGTTATTATGAATAAAATTATTTTCTTAACTTCATATTTGAATTGTTTATTACCTGTACATGAAAATACAATTGAGAGGCCAGCAGCAGTGGCTCACATCTGTAATCTCAGCCACTTTGGGAGGCCGAGGCAGGTGGATCATTTGAGCTCAGGAGTTCAAGACAAGCCTGGCCAACATGGCAAAACCCTGTCTCTACTAAAAATACCAAAAAAATTAGCCAGGCGTGGTGGTACATGCCTGTAATCCCAACTACTCAGGAGGCTGAGGCACAAGAATCACTTGAACCTGGGAGGTGGAGGTTGTAGTAAGCTGAGATTGCACCACTGTACTCCAGCCTGGGCAGCAGCCCAGCCTGGGTAACAGAGTGAGACCCTGTCTCAGAAAAGAAAATACAATTGATTTCTGTATATTGATCTTGTATCCCATGACTTTGTTGAACTCTTATTAGTTCTATGATTTGTGTGTGTGTGCGTGTGTGTGTGTGTGTGAATTCCTTAGGATTTTTTTACATACAAGATCATGTCACATGTTGGTTTTAAGATTCGTTACCTTCTAGAAAATATGCATTATGATTGGTTGTTTATGGCTGTGAGCAAAATAAAATAACTCTTACAACTCCATACTATGAATTGTACAGAAATTTTATGGGGTCAAAAAAACTCTCCTATTTACCTAGTTCAGTAAATCAAGTAATATCTTACCTTGAGCTAATGAATAACAGATTATAAGTTTTCCTAATTGTCATTGCATTTAGTAGTTAATGTTTATCCTTAGACACAATATATGACGATGTCAGAGAAGGAATCCTGGGCTATCTATTGAGGGCGTTCTGAGGGTTTGGGCCTGGTTTACCTATTAACTAGCATAGCATCTACAGTTCTAACTTCATTCATTTTTCCGTCATTTCTAAAAACTGACTGTATCCTCCCTGATTAGGGCTATTGGAAAAACCACAGTAAGTAACAACACTATTTTTTTTTACCTCTTAACACTACACATAAAAATAGCAATTAACGAAATAAAATTGACAATACTATGGGAAACCAATACAATTTCAATTGTTTTTCACTAAAAATTGGAAGAATACCAAAAATTACTAATTGTTCCTTTCCTTAGTGGATTATTGATATGGCTTGCTCCCAGTGTTGGAGAGTAAACTATATCAATGGTGTGGCCTGCTGTCAATGGTGGGGCCTGGTGGGTCGTGATTGGATCATGGGAGTGGCTTCTGATGGTTTAGCACCCTCCCCCTAGTGCTGTCTCATGGTAGAGTTTGTATTGGTCTGTTTTCACGCAGCTGATAGACATACCTGACATGGGGAAGAAAAAGAGGTTTAATTGGAGTTACAGTTCCACATGGCTCGGGAGGCCTCAGAATCACAGCAGGAGGCAAAAGGCACTTCTTACATGGCAGTGGCAAGAGAAAATAAGATGCCAAAGTGGACACCCCTGATAAAACCATCAGCTATCATGAGACTTAATCCCTACCACAAGAACAGTATGGGGGAAACCACCCCCATGATTCAAATTATCTCCCACCAGGTCCCTCCCACAACATGGGGGAATTATGGGAGTACAATTCAAGATGAGATTTGGCTGGGGACACAGAGCCAAACTATATCAGAGTTCTCATGAGATCTGCTTGTTTAAAAGCATGTAGCACCCCCTTCGCTCCCTCTCTCCTGCTCCGCCATGTGAAGACATTATTTCCCCTTTGCCTTCTGCCATGATGGCAAGTTTCATGAGGCCTCCCAGCCATGCTTCCTGTACAGCATGCAGAACTGTGAGTCAATTAAACTTCTTCATCAATTACCCAGTCTCAGGTAGTTATTTACAGCAGTGTGAGAACAGGCTAATACAATTATCTTGAATGAAAACTGCTTAAAAATTTTAAAAAATTCTTTTCAGAAAGTTATGTTCTGAAAGCATTGTGGTCCAAAGAGTAATAGCTATTAAAATGAAGAGGAACATAGGAGTAAATCTTTATGACCTTTGGTTAGACAAAGCCTTCTTAGATACAACACAAAAAGCATATGCAACAACAACCAAAATAGATCAACTGAATTTCATTAAAATTTAAAACTTTTGTGCTGCAGACAATAACATCAAGAAAATAAGACAACCCACAGAATGTGAGAAAATACTTGTAAATCATACATCTGATAAGATCTTGCATCCAGAATATACAAAGAACTCTTATAACTCAATAATAAAAAGATAAATAACCCAGTTTAAAATGAGCAAAGGGTCTGAATAGACATCTCTCTAAAGAAGATGTATGAACAGCCAATAAACATATCAAAGATTTTCAACATCATTAGCCATTTGACAAATGCAAATCAAAACCACAATGAGATATCAATTCAAACCCACTAGGATGGCTACAATCAAAAATAAAGATAATAACAAGAGTTGGCAAAGATATGGAAAAAGTGGAACCATCATACCTTGCTGGCAGTACAATGGAAAACAGTTGGGCAGTTTCTCGAGATGTTAAACAGAGTTATGCATTGACCCAGCAGTTTCATCCCTGGGTAAATACCCAAGAGAAATGAAAACATGCATGCACACGAAAACTTGTTACAATAATGTTTACAACAGCATTATTCATAATAGTCAAGAGTAGAAATAATCCAACATCCATCAGCTAGTAAATGGATAAAATGTGACATATTAATATAATAGAATATTATTTGGCAATAGAAAGGAACAAAATACTGATATATGCCACAACATGGACAAACTGTGAAACCTCAACTAAGTAGTAAAGAAGGCAGGCACATGGCTAGGTGTGGTGGCTCACACCTCTTATCCCAGTGCTTTGGGAGGTCAAGGTGGGGGACTGCTTGAGGCCAGGAGTTCAAGACCAGCCTGGGCAACACAGTGAGACCCTGTCTCTACAAAAAAAGAAAAAATTAATTAGCCCGATGTGGCAGTACACACTTGTAGTCTTAGCTACTTGGGATGCTAAGGCAGGAGGATTACTTGGGCCCAGGAGTTCAAGGCTGCAATGAGTTATGATTATGCCACTGCACTCCAGTCTGCAACAGAAGGAAACCCTATCTCTAAAAAGGTTATATATGTTGTATGACTCCATTTAAATGAAATGTCCAAAAGAGACAAATCCATAGAGACAGAAAGTAAATTAATGGTTGCCTGGGGCTAGGCAGAGGGGATACAGAATCACAGCTAATGGGTAGCATTTCTTTTGTGGGGAATAAAAATATTCTAAAATTAGATAGTGGTGATGGTTTCATAATTCTGTAAATATACCCAAAACCATTCAATGGTACACTTTAAGTGGATAAAGGTATGGCATGTGAACTATAGCTCAATAAAGCTGCTAAAAAATGAAGGGGGAACAACTATTACCTTAAGAACACAATAATTAAATAATTATCTTAAACATAGTTTTATAACTAGAATGAACTGATTCAAATGCCAAAGTAAGATGAAACATTTCAATATGATGCCTCTAAATCCAAACAAATAAAGGTATAACTGCCTGAATATTTTCAAAACATGTAGATAAGATTATTAGAAAAAAATTTACTTTCCATTTTTATTAAGAGATTTGGAGTAACATGGGAGCAAATAGTAAGAAAATCTATAGAATGTGAGAAAGTATTTACAAATCATACATTTTATAAGAACTTGTACCCAGAATATACAAAGAACTCTTACAATTCAATAACAAAAAGATAAGTAACCCAATTTAAAATGAGCAAAGGGTCTGAATAGATATTTCTCCAAAGAAAACATGAGAGAAATTCCAAAAGATTGCGCATTGGTTCTCCTGCATGGAAACCAATTAGAGAATGCTTACAGAAGCTGACATGCCTTTGGGACAAAATGAACTTCAACATGGGCTTATAATTTGAAAGCTGCCATAGAGTAACAAATGAGAAATACCATTAGACAGTTCTTGACACTCTTGGATACACTTTTCCCTACTGAGATGGTGTCAAATCGAACAGGCTTGAATGGACTTTCATTCTACACCCTTTAAAATAACAGCTGATAGAATTCACGAGACCGTGGGGAAAGAAAAAAGAATGATCAAATCACTACAATAATAAAATATTTGGATGGGCTTGAAGCCTTTAAAAGATTGTTGATGGAATAACGATTGGTAAAGATCCCACTTTTTAACTTACTACTCAGTGTATTTCCTGAAAGTAATACTGTACTAAACATAGGCAGAAGGAAGTTAATTTCTATTAGTTAACCTAAAAATACCACTTGTTAAACATAATGAAATTTATCTTACTTCAAAAAGTGAAGTTTTCAAATTTATTTTTCTCCAGTGATATGTATACAACATAATATCATAATAATTTATTAAAAGTCAAGATATACAAGGTAGTAGTATATAAAAAGTACATACTCTTACCTAAAGGACTATTTGTAAGGGCTTCTCAAGCTGAAATTACTATTGAGTCCACTATTAATGATTTATGCTCTAGCTCATATATCCCTTTACTTTATTTCCAAAACTTAAGAGGAAACTCAGGAGGGTGGCAGGAGAGGACGGAAGAGGAGAACGAAAGGAGGAGGAGAAAAACAACAATGATAATGGGTTAAAGAAATACGAAGCCAAAAGAGGACTACATATATAGGTTGAAATTATATACATGTATACATGTATATCAGCTGTGCTTGGACAACTTAAAGCTGGGAATAGAGTTTTGGTTTCTCACCAGAAAGTTAAAGAGACCTGCTAAACTAGAAAAGACCTTACATTGTTAATCTTTCTCTCTTTACCAAGCATTGCCAAAGAATGCACATGTGAGAGACATATGAGAGAAGTTCTAAATCTATTAAATTATTGTTGGTCTAGAAAGCCTTATAAAAACTGAAAAAAAAGTTAAATCTTAGAAACCAATTTCCCTCAATGCATTAGTAGAGAAATAATATGCAAACATGACCACATATACATAAATTTACTTTTATAAAATTTACAAGTCAAATAGATAATTCGCTATACATAACTTTCAGAGTCCCTTAAGTGTATAGTTCAAGTAAACTTCCCATCTCATTATGCCATCTAAAGTTAAGTTTCACCAAATTGTTTTCCTATTTGTTAGTTTACTGTTTTAATTAAAATTTAAATGTAATTTAATTTACTGTTAAATTATTGTGTGTTCTGTGAACTTTCCTCAATCCAAGACAATTTTACAAGCTGCTTTCAAAAACTTATAAGTTTTCCTAATAGGAACTATGCTGGAAAACATTTTATTTCTTTTTTTTAAATTCTAAAATCATTAAACCATCCTTCTTCATATTCATGTTTTGTGAAGCATTTTAGTAGCTAGTAATATTTCAGAAAATCTGCCTTTTAAAAATGCATGATTTAAAAATATTTAATTTAGTCTTATAGACAATTTTTTAAAGAAACAAATATAAGACATATAATTAAAAGGTCAGGTGGCCTTGGAATTAAAGACATAAATTACGGGTTCAAAAATACCCTCTGACTAGTTATATGATACATTTGAAAGGTACCTTAAGTTCTTTTGGATTCCACTTTTAAATGTAAAATGAACTAGAGGTCTCTCCAGCAAATTCAAACTAAAAAATTCTATTATTCTTCAGTTCCTACTTCATAAGAAAAGTCAACAGGAATGTAGAATGCAATAACCATTCATTTTACAAACAACTTTGCACCCATAGAGATTTTCTGTAAAATATATCACTGATTTTTAGAGACAGGGTAGCTCATTTTCAAAGAAGAGTGAAGTCAATTCTGATAAATTTGTATTTCTTGACTCATAAAACAATATTGTACATGATGAAAACAAAGAGATTTTAAATGACATATTTTTTAAATGAGCCAAAATCTTCATAAAACAGAATTAAGCACTTACTTTTACTTGGAGATCCTCAGAACTTTCTGTTGACATGTACAAAGAAAGCAGAACTGGCAAAGTATTTGTGACTGCAACAGCCCGTGCATGTTCAGGAGTGTGTCTTCCAATCTGTCCTAAGGCCCAAGCAGCTGCAGCCTTAATATGATCTTCCGGTTCTTCTGACAAGCAGACTGACAACTGGGGTACACCCTGCAGCGTGGATCAAAAGAGCAAGTGTTATGAATCTAGAGCAGGATTAAAGAGTCTTCCATGTCTCTCAAACATGAGAAGAAATCATTTCAGCCTTGATCCTTTTTTTCTTAAACGGTTCAATAAATGAGCACATCACAGGGGCTGTCATTTCTTAAGTCAATAAAATGACTAGAACTAAATTACCTTAATTATTGGTAACAATTCAACTAAACCAAGAATTTCTCTACTAGCTTTTACCCCCCAAATAGAGAGGTATTTAACCAAACAACAGATGTCACAGACTAGGAAATAGGCAAAACCAGATTTTACTGTGACAAACTAAAAACGTTTAGAATTTTAAAATCTTTCATTTTCCTTTGTTAAAAAGTTTAGAATCTTTAAAGAAATTGTATTTTCACCAAATATAATAAACCTGATATAATAAGTCTGAGAATAAAATAAATCAGTAAGCATCCTATCTAAGTACCTTGTCAATGGAATATATTCACCAACACCTTTCCTGAAACAGTACATAAATAATTTTCCATCAATTATGGTCAACTTTTAAATTATAGTTCTTTCCACTTTAACATGATTGAATGTCAAAGCAACAATTACTTTTGTTACACAGCGCATGCTTACATTTTGCATCTTATGCTTCAATTTTATCTAAATAATAAAAACAGAATAAACTAAAGAGCCTCAAATACATTACATTTTGTATACCCAAGGAACAATTTAAAAAAATCAAATTCTAATTCCAAATTCTGTAAAGGTGTAATATTCTGACTAATTTGAGATTATGGTAATCACCTTAAATTTGGTACCACAAAAAAAGATCACATGGTTATGCTACCACAGCAAAGGCCAGAATCATCATATATACTTTTATTCTTTGCTTTTTAATTTGGTTATTAAGGTCAATTTCCTGAAGAGGTCAGCTTTATTTCTTCATTGGCTTCTTTCCTACAACTAAAAATGTATGTCTGCCAATATTAAAGGTCAGACCTGTCTTCAGAATGAAGCAACTTTCCAGAAAGCCCACATGTCCAGGATGTAACAAGACTGAAGAAGCAGGAGGAAAAGGAGACAGTGCCTCTACTCCATCCCCAAAGCTCTGACTTGTTGGCCTCAATTATAATGAACAGCAAATAAGATAAGGAATGCAAATTTGCTTTAAAATTACTATTTAAATGTAACGTATTATTATTAGTCTTTATAGTACCACACAGGAAAAGCAGAGAGTGCTACCATACTATGTGGCTTGCCTGAAACTGCTGGAGTTTCAGCAAGCAACACCTTGATCTCTATCTGAAAAACAAACCAAGTGGGAAAGGCCAGCAGCAACCTCAGACAAAAGAAGGGGAGAGCTCCCTGGTTAATTTCAGGAAGACATATGGGAAGCAACGGCAATTGCTTCTTTTTTCATCATTCTTCCCATGCATAAGCTTCATGACTATCCACAAAAGAACGAAGGATCAAAATCCTGGTAACATCCTTACCGCGACCCTTCAGAAAGCACCACTATTGCTCTAGTCACTATCACAGTCTGTGGTAGTAGAAGAACAAAAGGAAAAGAGCAGGATAAAAGGGAGTAAAGCAAAGAATTATCAAGAAATAGGTAGAAAATAAAGATCTAAGGCTCCTTTTTATTCTGAGGATTAGTAAGGGATAAAAAAAATCCACATTTCTGTTTAACATACAGCAGCAGGTTTTCTATGCTGATAAGAAACCCACACCCCAGAGGGTCACCACACACACTGTAAGCACACAGGCTTTGAAGCATTCGTCCAGAGATCAATATTTATTCATTAGCACACATTTCGTAAGCACCTACTATGTGCCAGGGCTGCACTAGATGAGGGGTTCTTACCAAATTGTGAACTGAGATAAAGCAAAAGCCCTAGAGCAAGGAAACAAAACACTGCTATCTGACATGTGCTCTGAATTGCCTAGATCTAAGAAGAGAAATTGTTCATAAAAGCTGAAGAAGAGAAAGTGGATACAAAGGGATGTCCTAGCCATTGTCATCTCCCACTCAAGTGGCAGGAAATGGAGGGGTATATAGACCTCCCAGAATACTGAAAATGACTACTGGGCATGTCATTTACAAATAGGTGTTTCTAACCAAGGCAAGCTTTACATGTTTGTAGATATGTACAATTAATCCTTCAAGATACAAATAAACTTCATATTTAAATACAGATAATACTAATGCTCAAAATAGTTGATATTCTGTTGATGAGAAACACTGAGTAAAACTTTAAACTTCCCATTTCCTTGCTAATAAAACTTGCTAATAAGCATTGAAACAATCAAAATTTTTTTCAGGTAATTTTTTTGCTCCAGTCAGTTATATTTTGCATTCTGTGGGAGAACATTAATCTGTGGTTCTGTCTTAGAATTTCTTACTGCAACTAGAAGAAAACGAAGCAAGAACAAACCTTAGAAATGATGACTGCCATTGCTAGGTTCTCAGAATGAGCTGCTACGTAACCAAGCATCATGATGCCAGGCAGCCGTGTGTTCCCTTTGCAGGATCCAATGCAGTCAATCATGGCAGCAACCCCTCCTGTGTTAACCACCAGCTGTGAAAGCTAAGCGATGGGAACAAGAGTTAGATCACCAGGACCCTATGATGGTCTTTAAATACAGTTTAATATTGCCACACTCTATTTAGAACCTAAAAACAACTGGTGAAATTGAATTATCATTTAGTGAAATTATTATATTTATTAAAGAAATATACAAGTACAATAAACCTGCTAGTTCAAATGCACAAACTGTGAGGAGCTTTATTCTGTGATTCAATTTTTCATGCATCGATGGCACAACTTTTATCCCTATTATAATGGATGTCAAAATTCCTCATGTAGACTCCAAGCCTAGGGCTAGTTCATAACTAACTACTGAAACCCCCCATTCACAATGGGTGAATATGAAGCAGATTAATCACTGAATGGTGAAAGACAATGTCGGACTTGAAATATTCTAACCTAATTATTCCCCCTTTGCTAGTAATGATTACTAGCTGAGTGCGCTTTAATTTTGAAAAATCTCAAGCAAATAAAGATGTTAGATGAAATAAACAATGAGGACTTAAAGTTTAATGAAATAAAAATTGATTAGTCAAAATATACACAGAAAAAAAGATAATTCAGAATCAACACAGGCTTGCTTTCTCTCTATTTCTTTCCCATCTAGGAACTCAGAGCAGGAAATCACCATGTAAGAGCAGCTACTGGAGTGGTCACAGTAGGCCAGGGGACCTTTGTGATTTCTCCCAACCTGGAGCTATAATAGTGTTCTCACTACTCCTAGCTGACATAAAATGATAAGGATGGCAAAGTTCCATTGTCCTCACAATCTAGAAATGGAAAGTTGGGAATGACTAGCAACAGATTTCAAACTCAAACTCTGCTAATATAACCCAGTGTTCTCAACTGGAGGCAATTTTGCTCCTTGAGGAACACATGGCAAAGTATGGAGACATTTTTGATTGTCACCACTTGTGGGAGAAGGGTGCTTTTGGCATCTAGTGGGCAGAGGCTAGGGATCTTGCTAAACATCTGTCCTACAGTGTGCAGGACCAGCTCCCCACAACAAAGAACTACCCAGTCCAAAACATCAGTAGAAGATGAGAAATCCTGACTCAACTAGATCGTGTGCCACAACCCCTAGGCCCTATAAACAAATTGATGTTTCATTTAAAAACTAAAACTAACTACTACATATTATTGTGCCTTGAAGTTTCTTTTCACCTCGGGCGTATGTTTTGCAATCTCTCTAATTAAAGTAGAAGCATTTTTCTTCACGTATTCATCCTTGTCCTTCAGACAGGTAAGTACAACTGGAAAAATCTCTGCTTCAACAACCATTTCTGCCAGATCCACGGAATGTTTTGAAACCTGACTGAGAGCTGAAAGGATCTGATGCTGTGAAGCAAAAAACAAAACAAAACACTATATAGTATCCACTACAGAGTTCAGATGTAAACAGTTTTATATATATTCAAAATCCTTTATAAAAGGAAAAAAATGTACATGCCTAAACAGCCTCAGATTTCTGAGTCTTGAGACATTCACGTTCTAGTCTTATACCCAAGTTCTAAAAATTCCTGATTTCCAAATTAGTTCTCAATATTTTGAAACTCTATCTATTACAGATGATTAAATAACATGACCTCTGGATGAATACTATTTCTTAATTAGGCAATACTGAAATTGCTAATTTATGAGACAGGTGATCATTTAGTACAAAAATCATCAAGCAGAACAATATCTTTGACATGATGCTGATACCATTTCAAAGAATGTTCCATTGCTTAGTTAACATTAACAAATTTAAAACATTATAGGATATAACTATTCGAATATAAAAGTATAATTGGTGACTATTAACTAAAAATCAGATTTTAGAAAGCTATAAAAAAGACTAAGATAAATATTGTAATTTCCATAAGAAACAATATTATAGTGGTGGGTTCAAAAATCTTTAGGTCTTTTCCAAACCAGAGATTTAATTATGTGATTTTGTATTTTAATTATTAATGTTAACACTGTTGTTACTTCTGATCTTGTACATAGTTTCCCCAATCACATCTTTATCTAATCCTTATAGCATTATTTTCACATATTAAGAGACCAAATACATAATATATTCATATCTGTTTTCAATGATAATTTACCAATTATTTTTAGATGCAAAATATTCACGTGTACACATTTCCATTTTCTTACATTATAAGAAGGCTGATGTATTTTTCAACCTTATTTTGAAATACCTTCAATTTAGCATCAGGGTTGAGGATCATCCGGGCTAAGTGAGCAACAGCTCCTGCACCCACTACTGCCTGTGCTAACTCTGGAGAATGCTTTGCAATATCACTGAAGGCCGAAGCAGCAATCCTTTTCAAAGCAATTTCTGGCTCCTGGATACAGAGTACTAAAAGAGGAACAGCTCCCGCATCCACCACAGCTTGTGACAGTTCTGTGGGTCCAAGAAAAGTAATTAAGTGAGTATGGGTGACTGACCCTTGTGCAAGCCATTTTTCACCCTGACAGATACAGCAAAGAAAAAAGGGGAGGGTGTACTTCACTCTCTCGACATCTGCATTTCAAATCAGGCTTCCTGGTTTCATAAACCATGTGGACCAATCCTGAGCTGAAAAGAATACAGGTCAATAGATGGACCTCCATTTACATGAACACATTTGAGGTAGATTAGGCTGAAATGGCTTGTTATTCTTTTTTTTTTTTTTAAGAGAGTAAGCAGATGTCAGCTGTTTAAGCTCTGACAATTCTGCACTTCTCAATAGACAAGCATTTTATGCATGGTTTACAATAACAGAGAAAATTTAAGTACCAAAAATTTACCAACCACACTAATTAGGCAGTATTTTGCGCTATTTATGTGAGTAAACATTAACATGAATCTTGTGCCAATAATGTCAATTTTTAAATTCCTTTTATCTTGTAGTACTTTTAAAAGATTTTTTAAAAATTTCATACAAAATAGAAAGCTGCCTTTTCATTGTACATATAAAAATACTTTCAAAAATGAGATCTACTACTTATCAATAAACTTTTGTATATAAATGCTAACGTTTAGATACAAGAATAAATTTATCTTACTCTTGTCAGAAATCAAGTACATATCTTTTGAACATACATGTTGATTTACTTGTATGTCCAAGAATAACAGCTACAAAAATAGCACATTTTAAATTACAGATAATGGGAGACAGGCAAGCAGATCCATATAATATCATGAAAAAACTGCCTTTTGAGAAGCATAAAGCACCACACACAGTTACAGATTCTACTCACATTGTATTCATGGCCCCTCTTACTGAATCACAGACACCCATTTCTGGAATCGCTTCCTTTCAAAATATGTCCTTATTTTCCCAGATGTGTAGTGCCTTAGTTATATATAAATGTCCTAACTGTCAAGCTAAGAGCTCTATTTAGCATATCACTTAAAGTCTTTAATTTGAAGATAATACAGTGTTTGATTTTTCAAAGTATTGGTAATATCACAACTTCTAAAAGAAAATGTTAGCAAATACAGGTTAGTGTCCAATATTTGCTTTCCTTAAATTATCATAATTATCTTAGAAGTCCCAATATTGTATAAACAGTTCATTCATTCTTTCATTAAACAAGTATTAATGGAAGGCTATTAAGTGACAGATTCATTCAACTTGGCGCCAATGACACACTTCTGCAAATTAACACTACATTCACTGGCAAAGGTATGTTTCAATTTTTAAAATTTGGTGTAAAAGCTAGTATACGATGGGAAGTTCTTATGTAATCTCAAGAATGAGAGGTAGATAAGAGGAATATATTTTGTTTTGCTTTGTTTTTAAAAAAGAAGACAATAGCCAACAGACTGCAGTATCAACCTAGCCATGTAACAGGTTCCTCAGAAACAGCCTCTGGGATGCTACTGCAATAGACTGAAGACCATGAAGACAGCAGGTGACGCAGGTGGTCACTGTTTCTCTTCCCCCACCACACCCCAACACCCATCCAAAGGGAATGGGAAAAAATATAAAATGTTATATTACATATAATTTCTAAAAAAATACTCATTTTCTGATCATTAACATTCTGCTTAAGAATTCAACTCAATCCAAATTATACAAGTGTCATATAGTAATAATCTATATGTCCCTATTTAAGCACACCTGGAATATATATATATAGTGGGCTGAATATTTTGTTTTGATGTATTTTCACTTTTATACCCAGTTTCTAGGAGTAAAGAATATGTAGCAAACTACAATGGTTTAAAAGTACTATTAACAAAAACCCTGAAGATGCTTTTTAAAAGAACATCTATTATCTATCTTTGTAACTCCCATTCATTTGACCTGTTCCTTGAGTAATTCTTGAGTGCAATATCCTTCTTCCTTAGAATAACATAATGTTAATGAGAAAGCAAATTCTGTTCTTCTAACTTGTTACCCAAGTTTTCTATTCTCTCCAGAGTAGCAATGTTAAATGTGGGGAAGGCTGGGGATGGCAGTAGAAAAAGATTTGCCATGAAGATAATGAAGTTTCCAAGGACCTAAAGTAGGCCTAGCAATTTTGTACTTGCAATTTCATATAGTTTACATCCCCAAATATATATGGTTCTACTGCTCTTGAGTAGCACACTTTTTACTTAGAAGTATTGTCCTCCTAGCTTCAAACATATGTTAATATTAAATATCAGATAGTGAATGTATATACAGATAAGAATACAATAGGCCTAAATAATGTCGACTCTACATATTACACATCCAACAGGCTATTTCATTCTGCCTCTATCACTATTCTTTTTCCCATTATTGTTTCCTCTGGTGTTTCTATGCCAGCCACTGTTGGTGTCTACCCAATAGCCATCGTCAGCTAGGGCATAGGCTTGTGAGCCAATCCTAGACCTAAGCAGACGTCACCTGGAAGCAACTGTGAAAGCTCTGTAATAAACTGAGATACACAGCAGAAAATACCACCTCTTCTTTGTTGGACATGGTCATGTCTGCAAATAGCATCTGGAACTCCTACATCCATCTTGCAACTATAAGGGAAGAAATCACCAATATGCTGATGGTGGCTAAGTACAAAAATGAAAAACATCTGGGTACTCCATGACATTGTTCAGCTGCAAAACCAGCTTTGGAACTGCCCTTACTCTGAACTTTGTGTCATGTGAATTTAAAAAATGTCCTTATTGCTTAAGCCACTTGTAGTTTACATGCTACAACTTACAGCTAAAAACATCCTGATATAATTCCTTCCTCTCTTATGCTTGGTGTCTCTTAGGCATGGTTTTCTCTCCTCTTTCACTCACTGAATGTTCATTAAGTGCTTACTATGTGCTGCACACTTGGCTAGATCTTGGGGAAAGGGAATAAAAACATTGTTCTGTTCTAGAAAACCCTGCTCAGAGTGAATACATGAACAGGCCACTACAAGTACAGAGCAGAGCCAGGAATCAGGTCTGTGGAGTGTTCAGGGAAAATGTATACAGAAGTATCATTTCAGGAAGTGCTTCCAACCTTCCTTCCTTCTCCTCTTTTCTTCTTTTTTTCTGTATTTTCTTTCTTTCTTTTTTTTTTTTTTTTTTTTTTTGAGACGGAGTCTCAGTCTGTTGCCCAGGCTGGAGTGCAGTGGTGTGATCTTGGCTCACTGCAACCTTCGCCTCCTGGGTTCAAGCAATTCTCTGCCTCAGCCTCTTGAGTAGCTGGGATTACAGGCACCTGCCACCACGCCCAGCTAATTTTTTGTATTTTTAGTGGAGACAGGGTTTCGCCATTTGGCCAGGCTGGTCTTGAACTCCTGACCTCATGATCCATCCACCTCAGCCTCCTAAAGTGCTGGGATTATAGGTGTGAGCCACTGCGCCCAGCTTTTTCTGTATTTTCTACTCGAAAAAAACTAGCAGCAACCAAAACACATACAAAACTCTGCACACCTAAAAATCACTTCCCATAGGAGAAATCTCATGAAGTTCATTTTAAACTCAAACATGGAAATGAGTTTTTAGATGTCCAATTATCACACTTATGAAATCAAAGATTGATATGTACTGACTTAGATGCTCAAAAAAGGTTGACCAAAAAAAGCAGTGAGCCAAGAAATTTATCTTCAGTCCCTGAAAATATCATTGCCTCATTTCAAACTTTAAGTAAATCTTCAAAAAATTTTTATAATATATCTTCCATTACAAAATAACATGTGACATATCCTATACTGTTACATAACAAACAAGATTAAAAACTGGTTATAACTTGTCTAAAAATGCAAAGAGAAAAGGCTACATGTTATACCAACATGCTAACAGCATTTATACTGGGTTGATGGTACTATGGGTGGTGTATTTTTTCTCTGTTTGCCAAATTTTCTTCAATGTTATTTTTTAAAAAGTAAATATAAGCATGTCTCTCACCCATACATATAGCTACTGCTGGGCCTAACTGTACTAACATTATTATTACAAAGAAAAAAAAACAAATATAAAATTTTTAGCTTATTTTTTAATATAGCAGAAAGTTTCTTATTTTAAAATATGGTGGAATATGTCTTCTTTAATAAGGCACACCTAAATAATGCACATCATACATATTACACATCCAAAAGGCTACTTCATCCTGCCTCTATCACTATTTTTAAAATAAATTACATGAAAAGAATGTATAATTCTTCTTCAATTAATAAGATATACTAGAAATAATATTCATTTACTTTTTCACACCCTGCTGCCTTAATTCATACCCTTATTAAAGTTAAAATATTACATTTTTTAAACGTTAGAGGTTATTTATTTTTAACCTTTATTTGACTGCAAACTGTCAGAGGAAACTATCCAATAGCACCTTCCTTACTCACAAATAATAATTAAAGTTGTTTATTGCATATATGTAGACAAAAATGTACAGTCACGAAATTTGATGATCAGCTGTTTTTAGTAAAGGAATAACTAGTTTTATTTGGCTTAGGAATAGCTCATTTTGAGTGAAGAAACTGAGGCAGCCTCCTCTGCGGTACTGTGACAAGAGAGGGGGAAGCGTCATCTTTTCACACTTCTCTGCCTCTCTCAATTTTTCCATAATTCTTTCCAACAACATTTATGAGGGTTATGTGCATACAATTTTTTGATCAGTAATAACATGTAAAAACTTGGGGTGACAAGACTTTGCTTCTCACACAGTTGCATTTTCTTAAGAATTTCATTCTGTGCTGTTCTTGGAATCTGGGTTTTTGGTTTGTTTGGTCTTTTCCTAACTAAGGGCTAAGCTTGCAGTGATCCGTCAGTAACAGGCATGAGAAGTGTTGCAAGTTAAATGGATCAAAATCTTCAACTTAGAATAATCAAAAACCTCAGTATGACTTTAGGTTTAAGTTTATAACAAAAAGAGAAAGTAAATTAAAAGGAGGACTTTTAAGATCAACAACATTCATAAGATTAGTACTATCTAAAGCTGCATGAGTGGAACATTAGAAATAACTCTATGTTGACCGGAAGGGAAGAGAGCAGACAGGAATGCCCCTTAGCATAGTATAAGTATGGTGGTTACTAGGTAAATCAGACAAAAGTAATCTTGCTTTAATAGTGCCCCAGTGACTTCAACCTCTCTCAATTACATCATGGCTAGTTGTCTGTTTAGATCAGAAGTAGTCATTGCAAATGCCCACAGGGCCTAGGAAAGTAACTAAAATAAATGAAGCCAGAGGACGTTTAAAAAAAAAAAGGTCGGGGAGTGGGAGAGCAGTAGTGAAGTGCAAAAGTCTAGGCACCATCTACAAGGGGCAGCAGTTTCTTAGTTTCAGCCCAGTGTTGCTATGTAGGAATATAGGCCTACTGTTGTCAGGCCTTTTTTTTTTTTTTTATGTGAAATTGCCTGGTTTTTAAGTGTTGGCAATTTTTTTTTTTTAAGAACACTGTGTGAGACAACATAGTGCTGGCCAAATAAAACACACCCCTCTGTGGGCCTGCTACAGCCTGAACCACCCCATTTTACAACCATAGGCTTAAACCTTACACCCTCTAAAACAGCCTGTGGGGGGCTTTCTGGGTATGGAAAGGTGATGTTCTTTCTACTTTTAATTTTTGAAGTCATGTGTGGGGTCACAGAGGAAGAACCACTACTGTGGTTACATAAGAAAATTCAGAGAATTCTAAGAAATTAATAAAAACCTAAAAATTGACTCATAAGAAAGGATTACTCTAAACATATGATACTTGAATAATCTTTCAGCTCATAATGGAGATGTGAGACAGAAGAATTTGAGCAAACAAGTGATCATGAGGACTCATAAAAAGAATTCAAAATGAAGAGGTTCTCCAAAAAGAAAAAAGACAAAAAATATGTATCCAGCACACTAATTAAAAAACTCCTCTGGAACTCTAATCTCTTTAAACTTTATTGCTTTTTAATTTTTTTTCAAGCACTGCTTTTAACTGTTTCTAAGCCCTACAAAAGTTATATTTTGTTTCATTAAAAAATACAAGAAAGTTATAAATTAATCATTTCTTTGCAGTTAGGTGGCCCTATTTATCAGTTTGAAGATGGGCTGGTTTTTGCCATAAAAATATACAGCTGTATCACTTCAAAAGCTTTTTGAAATAAAGCAGGTTTAAAAAAAAAAAAAAGCTACATTTTGCCTGGGTACAGTGGCTCATGCCTGTAATCCTAGCACTTTGGGAGCCTGAGACAGGCAGATTGCTTGAAGCCAGGAGTTCAAAACCAGCTTGGACAACAGGGCAAAACCCCATCTCTACAAAAAACAAAAAAACACAAAAATTAGCCAGGCATGGTGGCAAGCACCTATAGCTACTCAGGAGGCTGAGGTGGGAGGACCCCTTGAACCCAAGAGGCAGAAGTTTCTGTGAGCCAAGATCACGTTGCTTCACTTCAGCCTGGGCAAAAGAGCAAGACCCTGTCTCAAAACAAACAAACAAACAAAACCTACATTTAAAATTGGCTGCCACTTATACGATATTAATGTTATGTTAATAATAATTCCTCATCCTATTCAACCAAATTTTTCATGATTGGGTGAAATTATAATAACAAATATGTTGCTGCAATTACCAAAGCTGGTTACTTACTGGTAACTCCAGTATGATTTTGGTAATAGCACTTCCAAAGTAAAAGAAATCTGTTGGCCAGGCGCAGTGCCTCACTCTTGTAGTCCCAGCACTTTGGGAGGCCAAGGTGGGAGGACTGCTTGCATCCAGGAGTTCAAGACCAGCGTGGGAAACAGAGAGAGACCCTGTCTCCAAAAAAAATCAAAAATTAGCTGAATATGGTGGCACGTGCCTGTAGTCTCAGCTACTCGGGAGGCTGAAGTGGGAGGATTGCTTGAGCCCAGGAAGTCGAGGCTGCAGTGAGATGTGATCATGCCATTGTACTCAGCCTAGGCAACAGAGCAAGAGCCTGTCTCAAAAAAAAAGAAAAATCTCTTTAGGTTTTGGTCTAACCCAGCTGTTTACAACTGGTTTAGTTATCTACTACTATGTAACATCACACCAAATTTAGCAGCTTAAAACAGCAAACATTTATTATCTCACAGTTTCTGTAGGTCAAGAATCTAGGAGTGGCTTACCTGACAGGTTCAGGCTCAAGACCTATCACTAGGCTATAATCAAGAAGTCAACTGGGGCTGCAGTCAATTGAGGATGTGTGTCCAGGCACACTCGTGGGAGGGTTAATGGGAATCTTTAGTTCCGTGCCCTATGGGCCTCTACATAGGCTGCTCATGATGAGGCTTCCCCCAAAGTGAGTGATTCAAAAGAGAGGACCCAAGTGATTCAAAAGAGAAGACTCAAGATTATAAAAGACATTTCTGTCTTTTATAATCTAAGCCTGGACGTGGCATAGCGTTGCCTCTGCTATAGTGCATTGGTGCAACGGGGGAGGGAACTACACAAGGATGTGAATAAGAGGAGGCAGGCATCATGGAGGCTGCTACCACAAAAAGCTTTGTTCTACACCGACACATCTGCAAGGCAACAGTGACTCACTAGAGCTATCATTCTCAGCTGAGAGATTGACATCTCCAATTGCAGGTGGAAGTGAGAAAAGCATAAAGGAAGAATTTGCATATTACTATATAAAAGTCTCGAGTGATTTTTATTTCTCCCACACACACAAATGTCATTTTTCCTACTCTCATCATTTCTATCTTGCTTCCCTCCACCCAATCGTCAGAGCCATTAGTTTAACCCTAACACATGGGTTGAGTGTTTGAGAGCTTAAGGGTTAACATACATACATACATTTGCTTTAAAGGCGAAATAATTCTGGCTCCTTTAAAAAGTCAAGTGAGTCAAATAAGCCATTGATCTGGAGTTAACAGGGCTTTAGTAAGAAATTACAATCAGCTGGGAGGGAAGGCTGCTCTCACAGGACTCAAGCAGCTTCAAAACATGGTAAGAAAAAGTCAAGTGGAGACCAGACAAAAGGAAAGTGAGAAAAAAAAAAAAAAACACTTGGTTATAGCCTTGAACAACAATAGGCTGAGGAAATTTGAAGTCATTTTAGCTCCCATCCCCACCACTAATTTAGCATTAGACTTTTAACAGATGAGACCAAGCTTTTAACAGATGAGACCAAGCTGAATAGAGTAATGCAAAACTACAAAGAGTCTGGAGTGTCCCGGTAAAGAAGAAAATAACTAAAATAATTGGAGTTACATCTTTACAAAGTAATGCTTTTTGAATCTAGAAGTTGTTGTATTTGTTTCCACCTGCTTTATATAGCATTTGCAACCATAGTTGTGGTTTCACTCTACCTATAACTTTGCATTTTGCTTAAAAAAAAAAAAAACCTGCCCAGACTTCACCACTATGCAATGTATGCATGTAAGAAATCTACTCGTGGCCAGGCGCGCTGGCTCACGCCTGTAATCCCAGAACTTAGGGAGGCCAAAGTGGGCAGATCACCTAAGGTCAGGAGTTCAAGACTAACCTGGCCAATATGGTGAAACCTCGTCTCTACTAAAAAATACAAAAATTAGCCACGCGTGGTGGTATGCACCTGCAATCCCAGCTACTCGAGAGGCTGAAGTGGGTGAATCGCTTGAACCCAGGAGGCGGAGGTTGCAGTGAGCTGAAATTGTACCACTGCACTGCAGCCTGGGCGACAGTCAGACTCTGTTTCAAAAAGAAAAAAAAAAAAAAGAAAAGAAAAAAGATCTGTACTTGTACCCCGTAAATACATAACAATTTTTTAATTAATATACAAAAATAATTTTTAAAATAAATAATAGAAAAACAGTTTTAAAAACCATGGAAAATGCATATGTTATTACTCAAACTTCAAAGGTATTCACTCTTTGCTCCAACCCAGTGCTAGGTAAGAAGTCCCTGTCTTCAAGGAGCACAATCTGATGGAGAAGGCTAGACAGCAAAAGACCACAGGTACTCTGATGGGATTCTCTAGAACAGGTAAAGGAGAGAGAAAACAGAAAGAGGAAATAAAAATAAAACATTGGGAGGGTAATATGTTGATGTCGTGTTTTTATAAACGTGGTCCCTGGTCAGCAGTGCGTGGTGTGACTCCCCTGAGTGGTTCTCACACCCTCATGGGTTTCCACTGGCTACTTTTATTCCTGAGGACTCAGCTAACCCAACATTTTTAACAGTTGCCTAATATCCCACTGAGCAAATATGCCATCATTTACTTAACCAGTTTCCCACTTGAGGACATTTAATTAATTTTTTGTTTTGTTTTGTTTTGTTGTTTGCTATTATATAGTAAAATGAACCACTTTTGCATTCAGATTACATATTAGTTATCTATTATCCTGTAACACACAATCCCAAACTGAGCAGCATAAAACAACATCACTTATTATTTCAGAGTTTCTGTGGGTCAGGAACTCAGGAGCAGCTTAGCTAGGTGGTTGTGGCTCAGAATTACAAAGTTGCTGTCCAATTGTCAGCTGGGGCAGTCACCTGAAGGCCCACCTTGGGGAGGATCTGCTTCCAGCTCAATCCCATCATTGCTGGGAAGCCTCCATTCCTTGCTGGCTGCTGGAAACCTCAGTTCTTCACCATGTGAACCTTTCCATAAGCTGCCTAAGTGTCCACGTAACAGCTTCCCCTAGAGCAAGTGGCCAAGAAAGATAGAGTGCCCAAGACAGAAGCACTGATTTTTTTTTTTTCTCCAGAGGCAGGATCTCACTCTGTCACCCAGGCCAGAGTGCAGTGGCACCGTCATAGCTCACTGCAGCCAGAAACTCCTGGGCTCAAGTGACCCTCCTCATCCTCCCAAGTAGCTGGACACCACTATACTCAGCTAATTTTTTTTTTTTAAGAGACGAGATCTCACTATGTTGCCCAGGCTAGTCTCGAACTCCTGGCCTTAGGCAATCCTCCAACCTTGACCTCCCAAAGTGCTGGGACTATAGGCATAAGACACTGTGCCTGGCCTCTTGTCTTTTATAACCTGTTCTCAGGAAGTGACATACCATGACTTCTGCTGGTCACACAGACCAGCCCTGGTATAACGCAGGAGAAGACTAAACAAGAGTCTGAAAACCAGGACACATGATATGGGAGGCTGGCTACTACAGGTCACACATACACACACACACATCCACAAGTATACACACATGCATGCATGTATACTTGTATACATGTATGTTTGTATACACATATGTATAAACAAAAATAACCCAAATGTCTTTTTAAGACCACAGAATTACTAGCACATTGCCTTTTAACAAATATCTACAAAGCATAGACACAGTAATTTTATGTGCTACCCAATAGAAATATTATCCACATAATGTAATTTAAAACTTGAAATTAGCCACACTTTAAAAGTAAAAAGAAATAGGTGAAAATAATTTTAATATACTTTAACACAATACATCTGAAATATAATTTCAACATGCAATCAATATTTTAAACATTTAGTGAGGTATTTTACATTTTTTCACACTAAGCCTTGGAATCTAGTGTGTATTTTGCACTTACAGCATTTCTCAATTCAGTCACTAAATTTTCATCAAAAATGCTCAATAAGTATTTAGATTTCAAAAAGTTTACAGTTGAAAAGGTAGAGTCACATACCCAAGTTGCTCCAATTATACCTACAAAGTTTTAAGTAACTGAGTATCAATTTTTAAATTTACATTAATTAAATGGCAATAAAATAAAAAATGTAGTTCCTCAATGTACACTAGCCTCAGTTCAAGTTTGCAAAAGTCTCATGTGAATAGAGGCTACCATACTGCTAACACTGTAGTGTGAGATCAAAAGGGATATAGAGAAATGGTCTATGGCCAGTTATAGCACAGTGACACCAAAAATGCTAGCGGTCCTATCTTCGAAAATCCTTTGAGGTGGCCAGGCACGGTGGCTCACACCTGTAATCCCAGCACTTTGGGAGGCTGAGGCGGGAGGATCACAAGGTCAGGAGTTCAAGACGAGCCTGGTCAACATGGTGAAACCCTATGTCTACTAAAAATATAAAAATTAGCCAAGCGTGGTGGCAGACGCCTGTAATCCCAGCTACTTGGGAGGCTGAGGCAGGAAAATCGCTTGAACCTGGGAGGCGTAAGTTGCCGAGATCACGCCATTGCACTCCAACCTGGGCAACGAGAGCAAAACTCCATCTCAAAAAAAAAAAAAAGAAAATCCTTTGAGACAATTAACTTATTCCACACTTTTAGAGCAAACTAGTTCATTCATCTAAAACCCTGATAAGAGCAAACCAAGCTCCAAAAATTAACTGTGCAAAATCAGTCAGCTAACATGATGAGAATACAGCTCCTATTTTCCTGTAGACTGTGGATTTAAAAATCTATGGGAAAATAAGATGAAAAACATGTCTTATCTCAAGGTACAATTCTTATGCTAACCAAGTCCTGAGCTTCTAATAGCAAACTCTCTTGTAGATGTTTGTGAAATGCTCAATTGGAGTACTTTCAAATTTCAGTCAAGTACATTTGGCTTCATGTATTTCTAGAAATTCAAATGTAAATAAAAGTGGGTTCCTCCCCCCAACATCAAAAAGGTATTAGGCAGATTTATACGCCAGTGACTGGAAAACAAACTAAGTTCAAGAAACAATAGAGAAACATGTCACGGTGCAGTGTTCAAACTTGGTTTATTTCCAAACCACCAGTATACAAAATATCCTTCTCTTTATCCACTCAGCACACATACACTTAATGACATTTCTCCCACAGGTATTTGCATAAAGCCAAAAACAAAGATTTAAACTAAAAGAATTGTAGGTATTATCAAGTAGAGGAGGTATTTTGTGGGACAAAGCACTTTCCTTCCTCTTACTACTGCATGTATCACTTCCTCCTGTTATTTCTATGCCAAGGACTGTTCATTTGTTATCTGGATGTAACAAAGTTCTTGAGAAAGTAAAGATTCCTCTTTTTTGCTGTTGTACAAAAAAGGTAATTCATAATTCATCTTTTTTTTTTTTTGAGACAGGGTCTCACTGTGTTGCCCAGGCTGGAGTTCAGTGGCACAATCATAGCTCACTGCAGCCTCAACCTCCTGGGCTCAAGTGATCCTCCCACTTCAGCCTCCCAAATAGTTGAGACCACAGGTGCACACCACAACATCTGGTGAATTTTTTTATTTTATTTTTTACACACAGGGTTTCACTATGTTTCACAGACCAGTCTTGAATTCCTGGGCTCAAGTGATCCTCCCACCTCAGCCTCCCAAAGAACTAGGATTACAGGCACGTGCCACTGTGCCCAGTTATAATTCATCTTTCATTTACCCTAATGTATAGTCACCCAATGCATTATATATGCTTTTTAATACAGTATTGTACATTGTGTCAGTGTTTGCCTAGCTGTCTAGATGACCTTCATGCTCATCTGTATTAATTTTTCTGCCTTAGATTATAAAGCCCCACACATGAGGTCTTAGTCAATTTATTTTACTTTATACAGTGGGAAAGATATGGGAACACAGACATAAATGCCTCAAGTACATTTTGATGATTACCATGATGATGACATTGTTAAATAAATGGATTGCTAGCCTCATATAAAAAGTTAGAGGCATGAGTAACTTAGGAATCTGAGCTTATGTATTACATTTTGTTGCTCCAGATTCTAAGTTAAAAAAAATTAGAAGATTTTATTAGCCAAGAGTTCCCAACTAAAAATATTACAAGAAATAAAAACACAAAAGAATCACAACATTTTTTACCAGCACACAAACTGAACCCTAAAAATAACCAACCAATTAGGTAACTACCAAGTAAAACAAGGTTATAATTAATTAAAATGTTCTTTTGTTTAGCACATTTGGCCTCTATGCCCAAAAAAACATAGAGGGATATTTATTTTCACTTTATACTTCTTTCACTAGCACCTAAAAAAATACAAAGATATTTGTGAAAATAAGTGTTAGGGTCAAAATAAATGAAATATATAATATATGTTATCCCACATACCTCATTTGCCTCTATGTTTGTGTTCCTCAACCCCCTATAATAGAAAAAAAGGTACGAAAAGATAAAGAAGCAAAAGGTGTTACTGGAACCCACCGAAATCTCTAGGCGTCAGTAAAGACGGCTGTCTGCAGGGCCTTTAAAATAATTTTTAATGACCACGTTCTAGTCCCTTCTCCCCATCCATTCTCCCTCTAAGAAAAACCATTCAAAGTCCTTAGCTCTTATCTCTGATATTTGTCACTAATATCTGGGGTTTTTAAAAGTTAATTACTTTGAAAATTGCTAAGACTAGATTTTGTGTTCTCACCATAAATAAGTAGGTGAGATTTTTTAATTAATTACTGCTTCCTAAGCCTGTTCTGTACTATTTAAGCTATTGATATTTGTACATGGGTGGCATAAGAAGAATATTCACAAGAATTCTGTATTTTAAACTTTTCATTGTATCATTTCATCATTCGATACAAGATAGAAAACAATCGGGCTGCCAGCTCATCTTGAGACCTTGCTTACAGTATCTGTCTAGTAAAGAGGATACAATGGACTCGATGATTCCGTCAGGTCCACATCAGCCAGCCCCTGCAAGCACTGCTCATCTCTGGCGCAGCAAGCTCATCTCCCAACTGCCACAGAGCTGGACAGAAATCAGGTCCACAAGAGAAAGAAGAGTCAACCCGGTGGAAAGCGGCCAACAGAGATTAGAAACAGAGGTATCTGGCAAGACTTTCAGATATTACAAGGAGCTACAAAAGAATGATGAGATCTTGTACACATTCATCCCTCACAGTGTAAAATGCAAGAATCTCTGAAAGTGTTGAGCCGTTGCCAAGCAGTTCCACCATAAATTGCTGTGTGACCAGAATAAATCCTTTAACCTCTCTACTTCAGTTTGCTCATCTATGTGACAATTGTATCAATAATTTAAAAGTTGTAGAATGTCTAATCAAATGTATTCCTCTTTGCCAGGCTTGAGATAGGCCAAAGTTTACCACAAAGAAACACTTTTTTTTTTAGCTAAAGCTCCCAAAATAAACACTTAAAACTCATTTTTGAGCTCAAATGTGGAAGGCCATTCACACAAAACACTTCCGCACACTTGCAGCCAGGCTGCTGCTCTCACCTCAATCCCAAGTGCTCTCATTGTGGCCACTGTCTCCACAGACGGCCATTCATTGGAAGCACCCTCCACAGAGCCAGAGGACTTCAGTCACAAGGCCTGAGGGAGGCTGCTGGGGACCAGGGGAGGAGGGCCTGGAGCCTCCTGCAGCAGCCTCCCTCACCCACCTCCTAGCGGTTGAGCCATCAGCTGAGGAAGCCCAGTGGCTGGGGAATCCCACCATCCCTCCTACCTTACCCATCACGCTTCCAGCTGGCACAGGCTCTCCAGGCACCCTTTCCAAAAGCAAGACCATTCCTTGGAAACAGTGACAGATTTCATATTGGTTGAATAAATAAATATGTTAATAGAACAACTATACAATATATCTATGTACAAAACTGCACTTGTGCTCCTTAAATTTATACAAACTTTTTAAAGTTTAATTTATAAAGTGGGCATGGTAAGAGATTAACAACAATAGATAATAATAAAAGAGAACAATTATAACAACAGACTAAAAAACAGTTGTGTGAATGAGGAAACAAAAGAAGAATTCTGCAGAGTGGGAAAGGGTTACAAAAAGTAAGAAAAGAGAAAGCCAATCTGAGAAGAATTCTACCTCAGCTGTCACTAAGGAGCAGGAAAAACTAGAAAGAAATCACTTATTTATCTGCAAAGTCAGAGGTAAACATTACCATGTGTATTCAATAACTGGTGATTCAATCATAAAATTTAATGATATGATTTGTACACAGTTGGAAAAAAAAAACCACCATTTCTGGTTGTCAGCCCCAAGTTCTCTTTGGCTGTCTGTAAAATGCTTTAAAATCTTTACATAGAAATGTTTTAGAAGTTGTATTTTTCAAACAAGGAAAAGTCAGGTAATGCCCATCGGCTTCTCTCTATGCTTATTTTAATTTTGTTTCCTGTACACAGAACTTTTTCTTTCTATTGCCCTTAAAAGTACATATTATTTCTTTTGCATCTCAATTTAAGATTTATATTTCTTGAACTGTCTAACCAAACAGTTTTCCACTAATATTCATTAATCTCAATATATTTTGCTTTTAGGAAATCATTAAGAAATCAGGTTATTTTCAAAAAACAAACAAAACAAACAAAAGCCGGACGCAGTAGCTCACACCTGTAATCCAGCACTTTGAGAGGCCGAGGTGGACGGATTACAAGGTCAGGAGTTCGAGACCAGCCCGACCAACATGGTGAAACCCCGTCTCTACTAAAAATACAAAAATTAGCTGGGCATGGTGGGGCGTGCCTGTAATCCTAGCTCCTTGGGAAGCTGAAGCAGGAGAGTCGCTTGAACCCGGGAGGCGGAGGTTGCAGTGAGCCAAGATCGCACCACTGCACTCCAGCCTGGGTGACAGAGCAAGACTCTATCTCGAAAAAAAAAGAAATTAGGTTATTTGGAGGTAAATCCTCCATTTTCATTGATATGGATGTGAGTGATGACTTTTATGGTTTACTAGGTAACAATTCCCTTTCCTTCTGAGAAATCTATGCAATAATCTCTTCTGGGAGCTTCTGGGTCCCAGGCCCCTAACTACTGTGAAATATTGAAATTACAGTGGAAATTCCACGTGGGAGCCAGATTATACCAAGAACTTGGAATGAGACCCCTAAGACAGATCCTGTTTATGAACTATAAGCATTTTGCCCCAGACTCAACAAAATGAAGCGATGGAAATGTTATCTGTGAGGCACCTGCCTGAGAGAGTATCTATACAATTGTCCCTCAAAGCTCTTTTCCAACACTCACGTTACAATCTGTAATGTGTCCCTCTGACTTAAAAAAAAACTTAACTAAATATACTCATGTAGTTTCCTATGATAACCAGCTTTTGATTTAAAAGCCTGCTGTAGTTTTCTCAATCAACATGTACTAAACAATAGTCTTAAGGTGAACCTTTTTGGAAAATCAAAATCTAGATTTAAGAAAATAATTTAATAATTTGTAATTTAATTCTGAATAATTCTAAGCATGACAACAGTTGTCTTTTTCAACTTGCCTTTTACACTGTTTTATTTCTATTTTGTCTGTAATAATGTCACCATTTTAAGAACCAAATTAAATATAACCTTAGGAGAGCCTCTTCCTGTTTCTGTTTTGAAGTTTTTCTTCAATACTGTTTCAGGAAGTATTTAGCGAAGCTGTATGGTATAGTAGTTAACATAGGCTTTGCAGTCAGACAGTTAGACTCAAATTCCAGTTCCACCATTAATATAATTTTGGATATCCTTTCTAAAGTCCACTTTATTTCTCCATTTAACAGGGAGAGTAATGCCCACCCAAGAGTAGCTGCAATCAAAATGAGATAATGTGTCTGAAGCACACAGCACAGAGCCAGGCATATACTAATTACTCACTACACAGCAGCTAATATTTTAGACATAGACACACACTGAAAATCTGGAACATGAAGAAAAAATTCCTTAATTTTACCACCTTAGGAATACAAACATGATTTTTTTTGTAATTATATCCACATAAAAACTTATTTTTACATTATTATAATTGTAATACACAATTTTATATCTTTTTAACATTATAACCACTGTTCCATGTTACCATGTAGGTTCATAATTACCTTTTAAATTTGTTGCCTCAGATTTCATTAAGTTCCATAATTTATCCACTAAATTTCTATCAAATATTTGAGGGGTTTACAAATCATGCTATAATAACATTTGCATGAATATAGCTTTTCCATCCTGCGGAATTCTTTCCTTAGGATGAATTCTCAAAGCAGGCTTTTTTAGGGCAACAACTTTAATAGTTTTGTCAAACTGCCCTCCACCAGTTTATACAATTTGTAGTTCCTTCACAAATGTGCACACGTCATATTGTCCACTCTAACCTTCAGTATTAATATTAATATGTTACATTTACTGAGTATTTCCATATGCCAAGCACTGACCTAAGTGCTTTACATGTATCATGTCATCATCCTCACAACAAATCTCTGATGTAACCACTATTAGTTATCCTCTTCCGCAGATGAGGAAGCTAAGGTTCAGAAGGTTTATAAGCAATGTCCGAGGTCACGCAGCAACTAAATGGTAGTATCTAAACTAAACTCAGACCCTGTCTAATGTCACGGTGCTCTTAATCACCTGGCTATATTGCTGCTTTACTCTTCTGCCACCACCCCCCACTCAAATAACAGGTTAAAAAGATCTTCATTGATGTTTTCATATAGAATTTGTTGATTACTAGCAAAGTTGATCATTTTTACATATGTTTATTTTAAAACTGTATTTTCTTCTTATGTTATTTGTTCATAAGCAACTTCTGTAAAGTGATGGGGAAAATTATGTTCCTCATGTACTTTTTACCAATTGGGTGCGTTGACACAATCCTCTCACAAGAGGCCCAGGTCCCTTCTTGATGACCCCACTGAGCTGTCAGTTTATAGAAGAACATGCTCCTTCTCTGCTTCCTGCCCAGTATGAGTTGAATACCAGTATTTTCCAGGAAGTTATGTCCGTATCTCCTCAACATCACTCACTCGTGATGCGTCTCCTGGTTGGTTTGGAACTCCCTATCATGAATGGGCAGGAAGATCAAATGACCCCAAGAGGGTGACTAACTAAAATAATTTATTAGGTTAATGCAAAAGTAATTGGGGTTTTTGCCAGTAATGGCAAAACCACTTATGCACCAACCTAATAACTGAACCAATTTACCAAGGCCTTTGAGACTCAAGCCCACTCTCCCACCCTCTGCCACCCCTCTCTCCTTTTCTCCACCTCTTCAAATTTCCCTTCTGCAAAGATAAAGACTGAAATATATAGGGGTTTTTTGTGTGTGTGTGAATATATGATCCAAACAACTTTGCCATCATTCAAAACGTATTTCTCATCGCATATAGAAACATCATTAAAACTCCACCTATGTTTTACTAAGCAAAACTGGATTTACCTAATAAATCTGAATTATAATAATCCTATTTTAAAATATGCTCCTGCATATTTTAAATTACCTGCATTATGTCTTGCAATATATCTAAGTGCCCAGGCTGCAGCCTCCTTGACTCCAGGGTCAAAATCTTCCAAGCATATGACCAGCGTATCCAGTGCTCCACAATCAACTATTGCCTGAGCTAGCTGGGGAGAATGTTTACCAACTGCTCGTAACACAAAGGCAGCTGCTTTCTTGTAGAAGCGCTACAAACAAGGGTCAAACAGACAAAACTCAAAATGAATTGAGTACTTAGAAAACCAAAATCTAAACTAGACCAAAACTAACATAAAAATAACATTAATGTAAATAAAGCTCAGCAGCTTTTGAATATAAAAGATGAAAAACATCCTGCAAAATAATTTTGATTATTTGATGTGCCCTCATTGCTTCTGTTCAGTAACTCAACTGAAAATAAGGTAGGTTTTACATTGTATTTCAAATGTTTTACCCTGAAGCCTGCATTTGGAAATTGTATAAAATTATAAACATACTTTCCACAAATTCATAAAATAATGAGATTTTTTGTATCTGCATTACACCAGAATGTATTGTTTGACCCTTGGGAACTCTTAGATTGTTAGCATGTGCAACTACGCTCACTGTCAATTGACTAATTCATTTCCTTTACTTGCCCTCAGTCTTTAAGCGTGGTAGGCCTTTCATGACCTCAGCTAATCTTTCTGGTGTCCTAAATTATTCTGAAGTAACAACCATGTTCCAAAATGTGCTTACAATCATCAAATAAACATAAAGGCAAAACATTCACGACACATTTTAAAACTTTTCCTGGCAAATAAATCAGCCAAACAATGGGATATAAGTTATTTTCTCTAGAAATGCTTTTTTTAAGATAAAAGCAAATTACTTACCATTTTGTAAATTTTAAATACTGCTTCATACTTATATTTCCTATAGATGCATTGTATCTCACTAAGGAATGAGTAAATGAAACTGAAACACAAGACTAACATGTTTCTCTTCATATCGCTAAAAAAATTAAATGTATAGGAAATATGTGGCTGTGACACTCACTATGGTTTTATGGTTAGCATAATGACACAGTGATGGTCTCCTAACTCTTTCTGTTATTAATAAAACCCAATTAATCCCCTATTTTACATTCTAAGTTTCTATTTCTTCACAGTGACTACTGAAAAGTGACTAGTTGATTACAGCACCTGTTTTGAAAGCATTCCATTCACTTAGACTATAATATTGATACAATAAAAATTACATGAGAAAAAAACACATCAAGTACATCTTAAACATAGTATATCTTAAAAATCAGTATATGTTGCTAATATAAGAAATATGCTACGTTAGTACTGATGTTTTTGATTTGACATATTTTCTTTAGTTTCTTAAATTATATAAGTAACCAAATTTCTACTAATTTACTCTAAATATTAGTGTAGACTTTTGAAGTAGGTTTCCATAGATTATTTTCTTACAAATGTGGGGAAAAAATGATGATATATTTATTTTCATTACCTTAGCTAATTTGACTTTTTATACTGCAGAATTGTCAAATTTACAGACCATTTAGGGGTATCAGTTGTCACTATTAATTACAGTGCCTATAACTCACACTTTCGGATCTCATTCCCTCTTTCTCCTAATTTTCACTTCCCCCAAATTCCTAACACTCTTCTCTTCCATTCCTCATCAAAAGAAACGCCAAAACAAAACAAACAAACAAAAAAAACCCAGCAAAACCACAGGACTTTGTACCTCATAAAGAGGAGATTAAATCTCCTGTGAGAAATGACTTAAAGGCTGGAAGGTGAGGGAGACAGAAGCTTGTGCAAACGCTTCGTGTTTTCACTGCCTCCTCACTTTTCTGCTGTAGTGCTTTTTTGTCTCTCTACAACTAATTAACATTCATTCAACTTAGAAAACTTCTACTGAAAATCTTCTACGTGGGATACCAGAATACAGACTCTGCTCTCAAAAGAAAGAGCTAAGAGTCCAAGAGGAAGAAAGCCCAACAGTATTTGATGATAGAAGGAATATCCATAAGAAAAATAAAATTTCTGTGACTCCTTGTAGAGCTATAACAAGCATTAGTAAGTGACTCTCTGATCTATAAATATAAGGCAAATTTCTGCACCATTAGGATTTATTTTTATTCTGGCAAAATACACATAACATGAAATTTACCATTTTAACCATTTCAAAGTATACAACTTAGTGGCATTTAGTGCATTCACAATGTTGTGCAACCATCACCACTGTCTAGTTCTAGACTATTATCATCACCCCAACAAGAAACTTCTTACAAATAAAGCAGTCAGTTTCCATTCCCTTCTCCTTCCAGCCCCTGGCAACCACTAATCTGCTTCTGTCTCTATGGATTTACATATTCTGGATAGTTCATATAAATGGAACCACACAAGCTGTGGCCTTTTGTGTCTGGCTTCTTGCACTTAGCATAATGTTTTTATGGGTCATCCATGGTGTAGCATTTATCAGTACTTTATTCCTTTTATGACTAATAATCCATTGTATGGATACACAACATTTTGTTTACCCATTCATCTGTTGATCGAATTAGGTTGCTTTCACCTTTTGGCTATTGTGGATGCTGCTGCTATGAACATTTGCGTGCAGGCTTTGCTGGAGCATCTGTTTTCAATTCTTTTGGATGTATAACTAGGAATAGAATTGCTGAGTCACGTGGTAACAAATGTTTCACTGACTGTGGACCTACCAAAGTGTTTTCACAGTGGTTTCCCCCATTTTACATTCCTACCAGCAATGTATGAAAGTTCCAATTTCTCCATGTCCTCACCAGCACTTGTTATTTTCTTTTTATTTTTTATTATGGCCACCCTAGAAGGTATGAAGTGATACCTCATTGTGGTTTTGATTTGCATATCTTAATGACTAATGCTGTGGGGCATCTTTTCACATGCTTCTTGGCCATTTGTATATATTCTTTGGAGAAATGTCTATTTGATTCCTTTGCCCATTTTTCAATTGGCTTGTCTTTTTGTTACACAAATAGGAATTTAATCCCAAAGATATGTCAAGAAAGCTCTATCCCTAGGTTATGATAAACTAACAGAATAGAATGAACAGTCCAAAACCTACCTACAGGTGGTCCTTAACTACTGTGGAAACCAAATAGCTGGCATTGTATAGAAACAGAAAGTGGTACCAGATAGGAGGGGGAAAAAATGGGGCACTTTTAGATAGTGCTTAACAGAGTTCACATGCCTATAACTTGGTAAAAAAGATTTATCAAACCTTCCATTACACATACTTATTCTCTTCCTCTTTTTGGTTGCTTCTCTACCCCTTGCCTCAAGGCTGTCTCTCACTATTTCACTTAACTTGGTTTCACCAGCATATAAGGACTGCTGAGATCAACTATTTGCCTAGGGTCTACATACTTCCCTAAACAGATCGGACAGCTTTGTTTAAAACTCTCATATATAGAAATACTGCTTTATGTATAATTCCCCCTAAAAAATCTATTTTCTCCTTATATTATCAATAATAGATAAATGGTGGTTATCAGCACCAAAGCAAAATACCTTGAAAATACGATTACATGCAGCTCAGATAATTGAAGATTGTGTTAATCCCCTAATAATTTTATGCCTACAGGCTTGCAACTGTATCCAAACTGTCACATTTTAAAAAATCTAAAACAAAAAATATATAACTAGTTTTTTTTTAATTCTTACATTCTGTTCTGCCAATGAATAAACAAGCTGTGGAAGAATGTCGCACTTCACAACAGCTTCTGCTAGGTCATCATTATAATTGGCCAGTCTCCCAAGAGCCAAAGCAGCAGTCTGTTGAATTGTTGGGACCACGTCTAGAAGAAGAGGTCTCAGCAAAGACATTACACCTGAGTTAAATTATGAAAGAACAGAAATCAGGAAAATGTAAATTACAAAGCAAAAATACAATTCAGTATATATGCAGACAGTAAAATTAAAGGGAAAAAATCAGTAAAAACAAAACTATTCACTATAAACTAATGGAAATTTAGAAGTACCTAACTGGCCAAGACACAGAATAATAGAAGCTATCATTGTTAAACATGCAGTAGAGCATGGAAATAAGAAAGGCTTTGGATTTAGGTAAGAATCCCTGATTCAGCAAGTCCTGTCTATATTACCTGATAGAGTTATTATGAGGCATGCAGAGAAAGGTTGTAGAGTATGCTATGATGTCTAACACAAAAAAGATAGGGCTTCCCCCCAGACTTTGCAAATCTTATATTTCAAGGCTCACTTCAAGGCCTCACCTGCGTATTATCTCCAAATAAATGTCTTGGAGATGAGGAAGCGTACTACTAGTGCTCATCATATTCATCCAACGGTTGAATGCATAGTAGGTATATCATCGTCATCACCACAACAGCAACAATAGTAAAAGTAGCTTATATTTATCAAGGGCTTATTATATGCAAGCACTGTTCTAAGGACTTTTTTCCATAATAATTCATTTAACTTTTATAACAAAACTATGAAGCAGGCCCTACTATTACGTCTATTTTACAGACAAGAAAATTGAGGCTGAGAAAGGTTAATTGTCACACAACTAATGAATGGTAAAGTAAGGTTATAATTCATACATTTTTCATTGATAATTGTTAAATAATACATATTGAAAACGGAGGAGGTGGGAAGAGAGATACCAATAGTATTTGCATTGTGGTCATTTTACTGGATATTCCAGCTCTTTCTATTAACTTTGCCTTACTGTAAATTCTGCAAAAGAGTCAACTGCCATTTCTGTTTTAATGATGCTGCTTTAGTCTAAGATTACAAGAAAGGTAATAACAGAATTCAAACTATAACAAAGTACCCCTTGACTTTCTACACTTTAATTTATACCAGTCTACTCAATTAGATATCATTAAATCTTTTCTTTAAAAACATATCCTAGTTATACACAAAAGCAAATATTACCAGTATTCTTTTATATTATTATATGCAGAAACATTTGAAATAGAACAAAAGGAAAACATTTACAGTAACATCTAAACACTTGATCTTAGCAAAAGGCCGAGAAGCCATTATAGTAACACTTAGGATTAGACCAAAATAAAAGAGTACTAGCAAATAACCTACGCAGAGAGCAGTGATGCTTAATCACAGACACATTTAATGATGCGACCTATGGATTTTCCTAGTTTCTGGTTTTACTTAGTCATTAGTTTCGTGCCTAAGTTGGCTAGGTTAGATCATCTTCTATCACCGTTGCAGGTGTGAATCCCATGAAGGCTGGTAAGCGCTGCAGGCACACAGAGCCCCTGCCCACACTTGGGTCATAGCTCATGTTCAACAAATCCAGTGTTCATGGGTGTTACTTATATATTATTATCTATACTGTTTGATAGAGATAATTTCTGAAATATCCACAACAAAAGTTTAAAGCACAGAACAAGGTATGGCATAACTACTCAATGTTACCACAGGTTATTTCAGGAAAGGTGGATTTAAAAAAATTGTCCATCTCTTTGTTGCTTGCTTTATTACTTGATTCATTGTTGTTGGTTTCTTACTGAATAAAATACAAATAAAATAAAAATTACCATTTTAACCATTTTTAAGTTTACAGTTCAGTGGAGTTACATACATCCACAATGTTGTGTGACCATCACCATTAAGAACTGCCAAACTGTTTTCCACAGCAGCTGAGCCATTTTACATTCCCATCATTTTACAAGGGTTCCAATTTTTCCACATCCTCACCAGCACTTGTAATTTTCCATTTTAAAAAAATAACAGCCATCTGAATGTGGATGAGCTGGTGTCTCATTGTGATTTTGATTTGCATTTCCATAGCACTAATAATGTTGAGCATCTTATGTGCTCATTGGCCATTTGTACATCTTCTTTGAAGAAATGTCAGGCCAAGCCCTGTGACCATTTTTGAATTGGGCACAGGGCTTGGCCTGACATTGTATTGTCATTATCATCGAGCATTACGTTCTTATTTTTTGTTTTTTTGGGTTTTATTGAAACAGAGTTTTGCTTTGTTGCCTAGGCTGGAGTGCAGTGGTGCAATCATGGCCCACTGCAGCCTCAACCTCTCAGGTTCAAGCAATCCTCCCACTCAGCCTAACAAATAACTGAGTGCACTGCACTTGGCTAAATTTTTTTATTTTTTGTAGAGATGGGGGTCCCACTATGTTGCCCAGGTTGGTCTCAAACTCCTGGGCTCAAGAGATCCTCCCATCTTAGCCTCCCACAGTGCTGGAATTACAGGCATGACCCACTGTGCCTGGACTTACTTCATATTTTTTATAATAAATATGCACTATTTTAATTAAAATAAGTCAATACTCTAAAAAAGAAAAGCTAAATTTGTTAACATATAAAGTTTCATAATAAATGCATTAATGAGGCAAAAAAGTATGCTTAGAATAGCTTTAAAGAATCACAATTAAGTTTCATGTTATTTTTTCCTGATTATTCTGGGCTTTTTATTTTGTTTTTGGGGGGAGATATATACATATATACATATATACATATATATCAAGTGGACACATAAATATATATATTTTTATATATTTATACAAAATAAATATATAAAATAAATATATTTATATATCTTTATATGAAATAAATATATTTAGATATCTTTATACAAAATAAATATATTTATGTATCTTTATACAAAATAAATATATTTTATATCTTTATACAAAATAAATTTTATGTCTTTATACAAAATAAATATATTTTATATCTTTATACAAAATAAATACATTTTATATCTTTATACAAAATAAATATATTTTATATCTTTATATATCTTTATATAAAATAAATATATAAAATATATATTATATATCTTTATATAAAATAAATATATAATATATATTTATATATCTTTAT